>NW_008794631.1:1411553-1462653 GCF_000699145.1 Aptenodytes forsteri | reverse complement strand
TTATTATATATATATATATATATATGTATAATATAAATTTATGTATAAAATTTGCCAGATATTTCATCAAAAAAATGGGTACAGTTTAAGGATTGCTGGTGTTGAACTCCTCATAAGAGGGAAGATGTTACAAGAGTAATAAAAAAGAATAATATTTACAAGCATAATAAAAAATTATTCCTGTAAAATAGCTTTCACAAAAATGCTTGTTTGGTTTGAGTAAAATAATTAGTTTGAGGTCAAATAATTTTGACAAAAAGGTTAAGAATTGGAATTTTTTGTCTCGATGGTTTAAAACGGATATTTTAAGGTTTTTTTAAAATGCCATTTGTTCAGTAAAATATCTATTTCTTTTAGACTTTCATATCAGTGCTGGAGGGAATTCAGACACGTCTGCTGTCATTTTTATCATGAAACAAATAATGGATGATTTTTAATTCTTTCTTTTTTTTTTCCCCACAGCAACTGTCAGGGATTGCTGCTTTGTGGAGGGAGAGAACGGAGGGAGCCAGGCGCCCGCAGGTTTCCCATGAGATGCTCTAATTTGTGTCATTCCTGACACAAGGTGGTGAAAGCCATTTCCAGACTTTCAGACCCTGTGGCAGGGCCAAATTAGCTGGATTTTCATCTGAGTTCTCTAAAACATCAGCTGCTAAGGTCTGCAAATGTAATTTCATACTCTTCTGTGTCTTAGCATAGATTCTCAGATTCACATCTTTGTGTAAATTAAACAGAAGTTGGTGAAAGGCATTTTACCTGAACAGATTTCACTAAAGTTCAGACACTATTTGTAGTGCCTGCTGCTAGCTGTGGTGACAGATGATTGATAGAAAGATGACTGATAACAGGAAATGCATCTTAGAAAACCATGTATTAAGATTTTTGGAATGGAAAAAGCAGGTTAAGGAAAGAAGTTTTTCCATATTATTTCCCTATTATTACTAAAAAGACTGATTTTCTTTCATTCAGTCATTTAAACAGCAGCAGTGTGGGCAGCTGAAACTCTGCACAGAGGGGCAACGAGTAGACACAGAAATAAAGTCTTGCTTTTTTCTTCCATGAGTGCCACAAGAACAGTCACCAAATGCTAGAAATCAGTGCAAATTAGTAAGCACCTCCTCTCAGTAGCCTATCCCTACTTTTTGCGTTCCCTTAAACTGTAAGTATTTCAGGATAAGCATCCTTTGCACGTGCCTTCGGTTAACTGAAACATATTGGACACTTGCACATTGCAGCTGTGCATTCAGAGCAGCCACAGCAATTCATATAAAAATGTTCCAGTTAACCTGCAAATGGGGATATAATTCAGCTAGAGAGAGTGTGTAAACAGTACTTTGCTAAGACAAATCCTACTGTGAAAATGAGAGGTGGGTACGCTTCTTGTAATTGCTCAGGGCTTTGACTGATGGTAAATAACGTTGTCATCACAGTTGAATATCAATACATGGACCAAATCTGAGCATCAGAAAATGAGCTCTGGCTACCTAGAATGTCTGACTTTGGATGATCCTTCCAGGGTGTTTGCTTAAAAAATAAGCACAAAAACTTGAACTGTCAAACAAGGGAGATAACAATTCACCTGTGAGACATGCTTTAAAGCAGACACTAATAATGTACCTGCATTTGCATAAAAGTTTCATTATTTTTTTGGCAAATGTTACAGTTCAAATATCAAGGAGCTTCTGTTGTCTTCAGTTTGCTGAAGAGACAATAAAGATGCAGGGCACATAAATGAGTTAAATAAAATTAGGCATTAATCTTGTTCCAGACTTTATTAAATATAGGACATTGTTCATCCCACACATTATTACAGGTGAAATGAAATCACAGCCACGTCCAAAACCATCACATTGTTCTTATATCATCATTCTTATCCGATTCGCTAAATAATCTGATCTGGTGATAACAGCTGTGCATTAACGATGAAACAATCCAAATTGCACTTGAGTCTGAAAGAATCCAACAGCAGATTCCTAGAATTAGCAAGTAAAGATGGGCAAAAGAAAAAAACCTACTGAAAATTACTTTGATGTAGCACTGGAATTTTTTTAAAACACATTTTTCATGGTAAATGTCTACTTGCATTGGAAAAAAATTACATCACAAAAGTCAAACCTGAAAGTTTTTACCAACAAAAAAAGATTGTGTGTGTGCACTCTTCAGCTTTTTGATGACAATCGAGGCTTTTCATGAAAGAGTAACAAAACTTTTCACGAGACGATCATGGAAATGGGAAATGCAGTTAGGTCTGTCAACTAGCCAGTAGACTTCCTAACCAATTTCACTGTTAATCACGGGAAAAAATGAAACAAAAGGACAGATTCTTAGTGACGTTTAAGCAGTATTTGCTTAGCTCCTAACAGTAGATTTTCAAAGTTTTCTAAAGGAGACTCCTGTGATTCAATTTCTTTTGACATTTCAAAAGCATGTTAAAATCCCTTCAGCATCTTCTATGAAAAAATTCTAAAATTACTGCTTTTTTTAAAGAAAAAGATAGGAAATGGGAAATCATCATACAAGTTTTATTTCTGTAGAGAAATAAATTAAAAGCTCTATACATATGAATTTGTTTTGCTCATCACCTTCACAGAGAAGAGAAACTTTAATTAATCCTTTCTCTGAGAAAGATATTAAATCCTCATCTAATCCCCAAGCAGCAGTTCATATAAAGTCTAGAGTCATTTTGCATGTTCATAACCACAGAAAACGTTGTTTTCTCCTAAAGCAAATTGTGCTACAAAAACTATGAATGCTTCAAGTGCGGAGATGTTTTGCTTTTCCTTCGTTTAATCTCTCCCTGATTTGATACACACGTGGATGCATAACAATAATTTTTTTTCCTTCAAATTTTCTTTCTGTTCCAAAGAGAAAAACTAAGGAACTCTTCAACAATTTTGGTCTTTTTAAAAGTTCTGAAAACTTGGCTCTGGGCAGAAGGAGCACCAAATATCTCCCACATTGATTTCAGGTTTGTTTCTAATGACTTTAACAAATTAGGTATTGTATTTGCTATTTTATGTATTCCGCCCACACCACTGTTATGCACTGGAAACATTTTGCACTCCTGTTTCCTAGATGATACTTATTATTTTATCCTGTATAGCTTTATTACAAGAACAATATGACTTGTTTCAGAGGTATGTTTGGGCAAGGACTGGAAATTTCTTGCGTAAGTAATGGAGATGTTGTTTTGTCTGTATAAACAGTAAATCAGCTCTACTTATACATATGAAGCAATCAATAACCTACTCCCAGGCGGAGTCAGCAAGCCAGGTCGTCAGCTCACATACGTGGGCACAACCTGTGAGCTGCAGAGATTTGAGCCCATTAATTTCCATGAAGGTCTGGCACCACCTGTCCGTCACTTACTGCAAATAGAGCGGTCGTCCCTGGCTAGCAAAGGCTGCCTAGGTGTAATGTGATCGGTTGCGTAATTATACCCATTCTGAAAACAACAGTTTTACATTTCTCTGAGCATTTGTATCATAATACTGACATTCACAATGGTGAACAAAGAATCATTAGCATAAGATACCCAAGTCACTGTGCACATCTTATTGAAATGCCGGTGGTCTAAGAGCTACAAAAGTCTATTCAAATGTGAGGACGTAAAAATACTGGACTGAGTCGATTTGCCTAGTTACAACTTGCTGCATGTTCGGTGAGTAGGTGATGTGAATACTTACATCAAGTATATCCAAAACCTTATGTCGGTTGCTAAATTTTGAATATTCTTTAGACGGCTTTGTTTCTTTGAACTGTCCTTTCTGCTTCCAAGTCAGCGCGTGGAGCAGTCCTGTTTTACTCCTCTTTCTTCATTGGATCGGAGTGTAATCAAATGGTTTTCTTTGTTCAGAAATGGAAATGATAGCAGTCCATTTCCCCATTTTTTAATGAAACTATGTTTCATAATGTGATCGGGAACATTAAGGTACTGCCTTTGATATTCTAAACATTCCAGACAATATCCAAAGAAGTATGCCTGAAAAATGTATTAGCAAAAGACTGTGGTATTTTGGAAATGAAATTTTGAATCACAAAAGACTGAGTAATTTAGATCTATATTCCAGTCTAGGAAGAGCTGGCTTGCAGAAGACTTTTTTCTGTGTTATTTGTCTTACACTAAAAAAAATGTTGTATAGTGTTAACCAGATCTGGATTGCTGTTCTGGCCAATGTATGTTACTAAACACACTGCTCATGGCAATATGCAGTGACATATCAGCAAGAACAAAGGAATAAAGACTTTATGCACACGAGCTCTCTGATGAAGCCGAGACAGTTTCTTTGGTGAGTATTCCTTCACTTCTGTCTGGTCCCTCTCCCTTTCCCCTGCTCTGCAATCTAGTGAATTCAAAACAAGTGCTGGCACAAAGCTAGGGGGATTTGAATAACTCATCCCTCTTGCTGCCTGAAAATACACATCATCCTCCTTTAGGGAAATGACTTGGGACGCAATTGCATATATTGTAATATTATTCTATTGCCATATTATTATTGGCAATATGTTGCCAATATTATCTTCTGACCCCCCACATACCAGTTCTGACCTGGGACAGATTTCACCTGCTAACACATTTTTTTCTGACTGCTTTTGGAGGGGAGAGCAGTGGATGAAGTGTATCTTTTTCTGGAGATCCTCAAAAACTGATCTTTAATAATTGAGGAAGTTACACTGTTCAAACTGTTCTTCAGGTGCCTGTTAGTGGTAGCAGTGCGATACATTTATTTTACTCTACCTTAGGCTTTATTAAAGGGAGTAACTTGTTCCCCTTCCATACAGTGGCTTTTTTTATTTCTCTGTGTGTGTGTGTGTGTGTTCCTGTGCAGGCAGTCAGATGCATGTCTGCTACTGCAAAGGATTTTTCCTCTAGCTCTGTATAATTTCTTCAGCCTTTTTATAAGTGGAATTAAGCCTAAGAGCTGTTAGAATTCAACTGGCTGCTTCTATATTTAATAAATAATAACCCTGCCATGAAATTGTAATTGGCAATAAAAAGTCCTGCAATTCATCTAACAGCTTTCCACCTCCATCGTAAATCTGTACTTCCACTCTGCTGCTCATCGCCAAAAGACAGAGTGTATTCATTATTTCAGATACAACTTCTTCCACAGAAAGGAGAACTGTGATGCAGGCATTTTAAATTCTTTCTTCCCACACTTTCTTTTATTCTCCTACCTCCCTGTGGGCACAAAGTTCCTCCATTTTTTTGACCTACGTTATGGTTTGTGCTGGTCTTTTCCCAAGCTTTTAGTGTTGATGGATTAGACTAATTTCTCAAGATCACCCTCTTCTCTCTCTCTAGCATCTGTAGTGCTATTTGATTGGAGACTAATGCTGGCAATATAGTCTTAAAGCATGTTCTAATGTATTAATTACTGCTTTTTGCCATGTTTTGAACTTTAATTTTAAACTTTTCCTAGAATTGTTTTTTTTTAAATCTCCTGCCCAACAGAAATTCATAGCAAAAGTTCAGTTTGCACTGAAACGAACAGCTCGCTTACTGCGTGGATTTGCCTGCCCCTGCTTTGCAAAGGAGGCTCAGCACAATTTTAGCTCACTGCTGATTTCATCGGTTCCGATTTGGCACTCAAGGACCATGGCATTGCAAGGGTGCACCCTTCTTTAAACAGAGGATTAGATCCCTGTTTATAGAGGCTCTGTCAAAAATTACAGTTGAACACGCAGGTGGATACTCCAAGTGCTCTGTGTCCCCACAGAGTCGGGGATAACTACGCAGACAGCAGAGTCCAGGTGGATGAGGAGTGGCAGCCAGAAGGGTGTGATTTTGTGTCACACCTTCACTTTACAAAGCTCTTGCCTACGGGAAAGGAGGTCGCTTGGCCAAGGTCAGAATGGGAATTTGCAGAGGAGCAAGGAACTTATATCTTCCCTGAACTCCAAGCCTGTGTCTTAGCTGTTGGATTATTCCGCATCCGCTGCAGAGGAAAAGAGAGCTTTATCAGCTCCAGGCATCCTCTGCACTCTAACGTGGGAGCAACTCCTAAATCAGTGCAGGCTTGAATGGAAATAATGGAAACATCATCTGGTGTGCAACCAGCAGAGGTAGCAGACAGGGTGGGTAAGGAGTGGGAGGAGAGAAGCATTTCTCTCCCAAAGCAGATATGATGTGATATCCGTATGCTGCAGTCTAAGATGGACTAAGAATTGGTTAGAATCAAATCGAATCGAATCGAATCGAATTGAATCGAATCGATAGAATAGAATAGAATAGAATAGAATAGAATAGAATAGAATAGAATAGAATAATTTTCAGTTGGAAGGGACCTGCAATGATCATCTAGTCCAACTGCCTGTTAAATTGGTTTTAGCTCAATTAAACATGGGCAAAGGGAAAAAAAATGCTTTTAAGCAACAATATGGAAACTGTATTGAAAATAATTCCTGTTTATATATGTTAAAGGCAATAGGTGTCCGTTGCGGCTGTTTAAAACACTGCCAGAAGTTGGCTTGTGGAAACCTTGAACTTCATTTTCTTCCAATGGCCTTCCTGTACTGCATGAAACAGAGCTCTGGCCCTGCTGAGGCTCTGGCTCATAGCTCAGAAGACTATAAATGCACAACGAGCTGCTAATGCCAGTTTTAGACAAAATGGGAGCTAGCACCTGTGTCTGCACAGCCTCTCTGCCCCCCTCTCAATGTGCATTAGTGCTCACTGTAGTTAACTGGGACCTTAAGCGGAGGGAGGAGGAGGACACGACATCCATATGGCTGGCGTTTTGTTCTCTGCGGTCGCCCCGTTAATGAGCATACGGTCTGCCGGGCGATGCGGTCGGGCAGGCTGGCTGCGCGCCTGCCGGGCGTGCTGGGAGCCGGCCAGGGCTCACCTGAAGCCGCCTTTTCCGTTTGGCAGCGCAGTTTTATTTCTGAGCTGCTTTCCATTTCCAGCTGCAGCAGGCACACCAGCGCTTTGAGAAGGGCAGACAGTGCCTTGGCAATTGGAAGCAGAAGATTTTAAAGGAAAAATCTTTCTGGTGACAACGTGAGTTGTGAATTTATTCTACCGACCTACCGGCATCCCTACGCATAACTACTTGCCAGGACCTGATGGATGCCATACATGTTGGCTACCTGCTTAGCTCCTTAGAAGTAGGAATACTCCAAGTGACTGTGTTGACTGCCTTAATATTTTATAGGAATGCGCATTTATCAGGCGTTCTGTTTCAGTTCGTGGGGCTTGGCTCATTTTTCACTAAAGCTACTTGCAATTCCAGTCACTGAACAGGAAGCAATCCTGCTCTACAGCAGACTGAATGAATGGAGAATCAGGCCCTTGCGAAAGATATGATTTCCTTGATGGTTATATTGAGGGGAACAGAGCAAAGGGACTTGACATTTCAGGGTGTCTGACAGTTCCACTAACACGATATTCATATTTAATGGCATTCTTCTAGATGTTTTCTTCATCTGCTTGCTTCTTTTCAAAGATCATTCCTTAAGGATTGCTTATTCTTCTGCAAGAGTTTCTTAGCAAAAACAGATAAATGGCTGTGTATTCTTTTTGTAAAATGGACCAATCTGAATTAAGACTACAAATGGTAATGAAGGTGTGAAAAAACCTCCTCCCTTTTAAATTTAAGTTATCTATGGAAGATAAACTGTGCTCATATTTTATCATTAGTATTCTAAAAATGCTCTGTGATTGCTATGACTCCAGTACTTTACTACGGGTAAAATCTAGACTTTTGCAAAAGATCTGATCCAAAACTTAAATCAATAGGAAGAATCCACTTGCTGGCAGTTTGGGCATCCGATTCAAAGCTGGATAGACACCGACAGGTCAGAGACCAGGCTGGAGCCCAGCAGAGAGCAGTCATCTCATTCTGTGAAGGCTTTTAATATTTCAAAATTGAATTTGTTCAGATTCTGGATGAAAATCAAACACAAACTTCTCCATAAAAGGGAAAGGCTCTTCAGCTCCAGCTGCCAGCCTCTAACTCCAGAACTCAGAAATGTGGGGAACCAGCGAACACAGCGGGCTGTCGGCCCCATGGCCCGAGATGACCCGTGTGGCGCAGCTGGGACAGAGTCACAACTCAGGAGTGTCTGCGGTTGGTAGCTGAGATTCACACGCTTGCAACGAGCAGCTTGGGAATGGCTGAGATAGATTGGCAATGTCAGCATGCTGCTGCCAGGCTCCCAGGCATCACGGATCCCGAAATAAAATGCTTGGGAGTGAGGTTGAAACCAGCTTCTGAAATCTTGCTGTGTCCCCAGAATCTTCAAATCCTAAGGTACAGCTGTTTCATTCAGAAGCGTGGAGAATGGGAGTTAGAGGTGTCCATCAAGAAAACCTAGTAACTGTATATTTAACTCATAAAAGATCATAAAAGACTATTTCAAGCCTTTGAAGATTTAGAAACTTGATGTCATCTACACCTGGAGGGGCTAAAACAAGTGTAAAAATGTGAGTGCAAATGCAAAGGGAATAGCTACATCCTAGCTAAGGCACATATGGAGCTCCCTTGCTTCGCACACAGCACTGACCTCCAAGAGTCCAGAAACACAGGCATCCCTTCCCAGCCACAGCCCAGGCTGCGGGGACACTTGCAGCCTTGGTCAGTCCAGGCTCTGAGGGCAGCACTTCAGCCTGTTTGGGTATCTCCTACCCACGAGGAACAGATCTGCACTCCTCTGGAGGCACAGCGCCAACAGAAAATAACGTGCATGCTAAGCAGCTTGTAAGCCAAAGGAAAATGAGCTTACGTCAGACAACAGGAATTGTGTCACTAACACGTAATTTCTGCTCCTCTCCTGTGCAGCGGGGATGTGGGAACACAGCTCTCCAGTGGTTCTACGCTGCCAGAGTCGGCAGCTGAGCCCCTCTGCGCTGCCCTGGATGTTTGGCTGCTGGAGAGAAGGGCTGTGCATTGGGAAGAGCAGGCTGACCTTCCTCTTCCAAGGCCAGCACATACAGATTTGGATAAGCATGGTTTTTTTACAGAAAAACAATTAACTCGCTGTTCTTTCAGAAGCAAGAAATATCTCATTCTGTTTCTTCCTGCAGTCTGATAGCATTATTTCTTCTTTGCATTTAATATTATTACGTCCAACTACTGCAGGGTGCAGGAAACTCCAAACAGCAAAAATCCAAATATTTTTTCAATTTACTCCCAATACTGCCTAAATACAGCATAGAGAAATCTACTATAAATTCTATGTAAAAAGTAATACAGACTTGAGCAGATGTTATTTTCTGTCCACTTCAGACATGCCTAATTTTTTAAACAATTGGACACATCGGAACAGTTAGATTGGCTGACTTTTGGCAAATTATCAACACCATGCACAACAAATACTGCCACACAACAGTTTCTGTCAGGGAAGACAAAATAGGGAAATGCATAGCATAGGAGGAACTACATATTCCTGCATAGTCCCCTCCCCCTCCTACTGCTGCTGGGTTTTGGAGAGCAATGTCCATTGTGGCTGCGGCAGCACCTCTGCCTGGCATGGAGTGCCCACACTGTGGTGCACAAAATGACCAATCTCCATTATGTGTTTCACAGCTGCTGTGCAGAAGAGACCAGAGTCTCTGCATGAGGAATTTCTGGCTTAAATAATCAAAATCACTATTTTGTAACTGGTCTTTAAAAACTTTGACTCATTGTGTCTTTTTTTTCGAGAGGCACCTGCCTTTGTCCCATCGTATCCATCTCTGAATTTCACTTTCTGCAGTTGTGCAAGGTTTCCTTCTCTTGCCAGTAAGGAAAATCATGCCACTGTGGGGGAGATACAAGATATGTGTTGCAAGCGTCCCCCCATGTGTCTGCACATGGAGGATATCAGTGTTGTTATACACTGCAACTGCAGAGTATTCACTTCAGCTTTCACGGGAGCCATTTATGCTCTTAGGTTTTCCGATCCTCTGGTTCACGGCTATATTTAAGAAAAGTGAATTTGTGTAGCTTTTGAGATCAAGATAAGAATGGCCTATGAATTGGCCTCTGAGACAAGTCCTCTCTATTCTTCTTCCAAATAATCCACTCTCTTTGAAGATTATTTTCAAAATTGCTTAATCTTTCCTGTGGTATAATGCTAAAGTATGACTTAAAAAAAAGCCATTCAAAAAGGTTAAGAAAGCAGTATCACATTTTTTTATACATTAGAAAAATTTTGTTTTTGAATAATAATTTGAGAGCATTTTATATTAAAACAGAGGGAAGACTCCATCTCTCTCTCTGTAAAACTGTCTAAATCTCTTCAAGCACTGAAAGTTCTCGGAGACTTTTCAGTGTCCCGGCTGAGGAAAACAACAAAGTCAGTTGTAGGAATCAGTCAGCTATTCCTTCTCCACACAGGAATTGCTAGGATTTGATCTTGCCTTTTATAGGCTTTTGAGATTCAATCATTGAAGTCTTTTATTTCTCCATTCATTGCAGAGGTATTCAAACAGTTTGCTTAACCTCAGAGTGAGGAGTGGTGGGGTTGGAGGGGAACAAACCCCAAACGCCAAATTTCAGAGAGCTGGCATGACTTTGTAGAGGTTTGAAAACAAAGTGTTGTATCCTAGAGAATTAGGTTAATTCTAGATGTGGTACCATAGACAGCCCGTGGCTTCAAGTTCTGTGACTAAGTGGAAAGAAAACAGCATTTCAGCAAAACCAGCCATCAACAAACCAGGGCAGTGAGAGTGGCTGAGAAGTACTCAAAGACAGAAAAGCTAATAGTAATGGAAGACGTGAATTACCCCTCTGTAGACTGGGAAGTGCTGGAGCAGGGCACGGTATAGCCTTTTATAGCACCATAAGCACTAATTAGAGCAAGTAGCTGGCAAAGCCACAAGGGAACTCACTCTTGGTTAGTCCTGAGAGCTGTGCATGATCTGGAGTGCGATTTAACTGCTGAAAAGCCTCTTAGTGCCTGTAATATGCTCGAGCGTAACAGCTCTGTAGGAATGAGAGCGCAAAAAAAAAAAACAAACCATTCAGTGTAATAACTTTTAACTCTAAGAAAGAAAATTCTGTAAATATAAGAAAGCGAGGTAAGAAGAAGGAAGAAGAGAAAAAAAACCTGGTAGGATGCTTTCAGGAAGCTTGGATGCTACCTAAATACTTCATAGCAGAGGTTCAGAGTCAACCTGTACGATCAGTCGGAAAAAATTTCAAAAAGATTTCCTCCTCTTTTTTGGGTAATATATTAATGAGCATTTTTCCAATGGTTTTCAGCAAAACATAGTGGTTCTGGGACATTTCTTTTTAACTGATCGCATTCCAACCTATGCATCATTCGCTGCTGTTAAATATTGATCACCAGTGCATATGGATCAGTGTTGATCCTTTCTCATCATGACTGGTACTAATTGTCTGTATGGGCCTGGACCGATTCCCTCCTCTGAATGACTCCAGCATCTCCTGGAGAGGTCTGAATATTGCTCAGACACTCAGAGGTTTCTCCAGTCCCTAGAACAGCCTGGTCCAAAACCCCAGATCCAGACATGTCCCAGCTCGGGATGGTTCAGAGTCAAAACCTAGTCCTGAGTTTCACTGCTTGTGTCCCCATCCCCTGCTATTATTGGCTCTGGGAGCCAGAGGGCCCTGCAGCCACCCCTCTCTTGCTGCTCATGTAGGTGGGGGTGGGCACAGCCCCACCTGGACTGCGGGCGTGGATGCTGTGGGCACGTTGTGGAGACCCCTGCTCCAGCAGCTGGGTAGAGGTTGTGCTGTGCTGGCCCAAGCGAGGAGCTGAATGCCTCCTGAGCTCCCACATGGCCATCCGTGCTTGCACATGCGTAAGCACAGGGCTAGGTTCTGCTGTGAGCAGGTAACGGGAAATTGAGTTGGGGGGGCATGGCTGTGAAAATACATCATGTTCTGCTTAGGATTGCATTGGTATCGAGGCAGAGCATCTCCATGAAGGTGAAGAAGTTCTGGATTTACATGTGATTTTGCGCTACGGTCAGGGAAGGTGTGCACACTCTCATCTGCTGTCTTGGTGTAAGCCCAGGGTAACGCTGCTAGAGATGGGGAAAAACATCCGAATTAATGGAGGGTAAGTGAGCTTGGTGCCCAGGAAGTCGGTGAGTAGCAAGGTAATTGATTACCTTGTTCTGAAGAATCCTTGAGCCTCTGTCTCAGCGACACCAGCAATCCCTAGGAGCTGTACCTTTCCAGACAGGCTCTCCATACGGCAAAGAAAGAACTGCCTGTACTGGGTGTGCAACAGGTTTGAGCTCTTTGCAAGGGTAAGTGCGAAGGCCTATTTATGGTATTTTTTTTTTCTTGGTAAAGACATCTTCAGAAGTCAGATAGGCACTGACAGGGAAATTGTGTTAGCTTAAGCCTAAAAACTTAATAGGGTTTTGCTAATACAGGAGAGCGTGTTGGTGCTTGTATGTGGGTATACAGTAATTCTGCAGGTAATCGAAATCAAAGTGGGCTGAGCTAGGGTAAGTAAGCAAAGCTGCTGAGTGGAATAGCCAGGCTCCTGAGCTTAATGCAGGGAGGAGGTCCATGCTTTTACAGGTGTGTCTGACTCCAGAGCTGGCAACTTGGGGTGCAAGACAATCCAGGCATGTGGCTGGGTCCATGTGTGCTGACTTTCTTACTGGCTGCTGCTCCTGCTGCTGGAAAGAGCACGTGGACGGCTGTCGTCAGAGTTGTACCGAAGGAAAGCGCAAAGGGACGACGCCAGCTGGCTTTTTTTCTCCTGAGCTTAATGCAGGGAGGAGGTCCATGCTTTTACAGGTGTGTCTGACTCCAGAGCTGGCAACTTGGGGTGCAAGACAATCCAGGCATGTGGCTGGGTCCATGTGTGCTGACTTTCTTACTGGCTGCTGCTCCTGCTGCTGGAAAGAGCACGTGGACAGCTGTCGTCAGAGTTGTACCGAAGGAAAGCGCAAAGGGACGACGCCAGCTTGGCTTTTTTTTTCCTTTTTTTTTTTTTTTTAATCACTCAGCTGCACTGAAGCCCGACGCCTCTGGTAGCCAGCGGTGGAGCAGTGAGAAGCTGGTTTTGTTGCTGCGCTTTTACGGGAGAAGCTTGGCTGCGTTAACTCTTGCAAAAACAAGCACCTAGGTAACTGGAACAAAATCCAGTGATGGAGGGCGGCTCCACAGAAGCCAGCAGCAGCTCCCAGGGAGACACCGGCTGGCTGGATCCTACCCTTGTCACCTGCACTGAAACAGTGACTTTCACTGAAGTGGTGGCAGAAGAGGAGTGGGGATCCTTTTACTATTCTTTTAAGGTATTCTTTTAAGGCATGCATTAGTTTTCTCACATGCTTGCAGCTTTGGTGCATTTTCAGCACCTCTGTGGGGAGGCAACTAGGATTATTGAACTTTTTTGCCCAGATATTTGTGTTTTTTTCCCCCTGCAAAGACGGCAGATAGCATGTGTGAGGCATTTACTGAAAAACAAAATAGTTGTAGGAATTGGAGTTCAGACTTTCAGGTCTTAGCCAATTGTATCCCCTTCCAAGAGGGGACGGTACTGTTTTTCTATAGAGGTATTGTAATTATACATGCATCTTTAATCAAAAGCTTGTATTAGTACATCTTTTATGTAATTTCTTATAGCCATCATCTTGACATAAGGGATTTCTTTTCAATTTTCCAGCTGCAATGAACATTGTACAGAAATGAGAGGGGTTTTTGTTGTTTTGTTTTGTTTTTTTTAATCACGAGGGACAGGTTCTAATTGGTTGGTTTGTTTGTTTGCTTTTAACTTGAGCGGGGGATGCAGTGTCTGTTGAAGGCTGCTGTTAAGAATGCACCAGATGAATCATTCAGTAGTGAATGCTGTTGAATGACATGGAAAGTGTATTCATTCATCTCCCTGAACCAACATCACCCTTGCAATACGTGAATGAAGGAAAAAGATGAAAGCAGTACTGAAATTCATCTTTCCTTCAGATTTCTGTGCCTGTTGTCATCGCTTAATTTCGTGCTGCATGCTGTGTGTCACTTTACTGTTGTGGCACATTGTAGAAGTTAAGTTCAAGTTCTTAAAAAGCCTGACAAGGAGTACCCTGCCATTCCTTCTGCAGCTCAGGACCAAAGAGATCACTTTCAACTGGAAAGATGTAGCCACTTACATCGTTTGACAATATGTTTGGTAAAAGAGGATATGTTCAGAGGCAATTTTGATTTCTGTGAGCTTGTTAGTGCTCTGACACAACGCCAGTGGAATCAGTGGAATTACAACAGGTTTCCACCCCTGGAAAGGAAAAAGTTGATCTGTAGTTCTACAATTAATTAATGAGGGTCTCTTTTAACATGCTGCTGATACATTTTTGTTCTTGATTAAGACAGTACTTTCTTATCTAGGATTTCAAGGATGAAAATTCTTTTTTTCCCCCTCTTTTTTTTCTCTCCATATTAGACTCCTAAAATGCTCTTGAAAAAAATCAGAAGCGACAAGCAAAATATTTTTAACAACTTTCTCTTTATCTCCTTTGTTCTTTCCACAGTTAGGGCTGTAAATCTGAACAATGTCATGGGAGCAGTATTATATAGTGGCAAAAGTGACAATTAATTCCATGATTAGAAAGTCCCCAGGCAGAAAAATGCTCCTTAATAGAGGAGATTGAGTAAATTACAATAATTAGGAAACCATGGATAGTCATGCATACATGCTCGTCCATTGCTAAAGGAAACTTGATTCCATTAGCTGAGAGCTTCTCATTAGACTTGCACTCCGCTGTTGGATGTCTAGCTCTGGCATATATAGCATGAACTTTGCAAGGAGGTTCACTGATTTCACATCAATTACTAGCTGTTGATAGGCATGGAAATATTTTGACTCTGGAGACAAGTGACAGCTGGTGCTGCTGCAGGAAAGAGGGATAAAGCACCTGCTCTGATGACTACGGTGCAGGGAAGACGGGGCTCCCTGCCAGCAATTTCAGGTCCCTGTAAAAGCTCACATGTGGAAGGTGCTGCTGACACCTGCTGCCTTGGTTGGCTGTCCTCCGCCAGTGCTGCCCACATTGCGTCCATGTCCTTGCCCCTTCCAGCAAGCCAAGCAGGGGGCTGGTTAAGCAGCTAAAGCAATAAAAGGTTCAGCTTGGAATTGGGTGAATGGATTAAAAAACAGAGCTCAGTGCTCAAAATGTAGCTACAAATGGGGCTTTGGCCTTTTATTGGGATTTTCAAACACGTTGTAGCCCATGGCTGACAGTAAAGGCAAGCTGGATGAACGGCCACCCCACAGGTTGACTCCAGAGCCTGCGTGCCAGGATGCAGACAGGGCACACAAGCTATTTCTGCTTGGGAAATGCAGGTGTAACCTATCTTACCAAAGCAGTCATAGGAAAACATGATCTAAGCCGATAAATGGAGACGAGGGAGTGACACTCACCCAGTACCTGGAGCAGTTCCTGTGTTAATGACTTTTTAACGATTTTATCCAATGACAGCTATGTAGCGTATCTCACACGCTGCTCGAACTATGGGAGCATGCGCTGGTTTCTTTTTTTCCTCCCATGCTTCAGAAGGACAGCCTGTGCCTACCTAAGGTAGTGTCTGTGTTATACTGTGGTGGCAATGTGACAAAAGTAAAATAATGCGCCGTAGAGCATTTCAGTGCCAAAAAGTCCTGTTACAGGCTGAGCTGTGAGTGCTTCCCTGCTTCCACTTTCAGAAGCATTTGAGTTTCTGTCTATTCCTCTTCAGAGCTTAACAACTAAATCCTGCACTGCTTCAGATTAGAAAGCATTTTGCCAGTTCAGTTAGATTTCTTCTTTTTTTTTCTTTTTTGGCTGGGAAATGGAGCATTTCATCCCCTTGGAGGAATGCACATTTCCCTTCTGTTAGTCATTACAGTAGCTCCTCGGCCATTTGCTCACCAAGGCTTTGCCCACGAAGTCTGCTTTGGGGCCTTGGCCGTGTGTGCTAACTAGGCTGGCTCTCAGCGTGCGGAGTTGTAGCCTTTGGGGCAGGATTGGGTGCACCCACGCACCATGCAGCATGCAAGATGAGCTGGTGCTTCCCACGGCAAAGGCACTGGCTCATCCCCACCTACGTTCAGGTCTTGCTGCTGTGTTATGACAAATGGTCTCTGAAAACCCAGACCGTATTTCTTCCCGGGTGCCTTTACATGACACATCCAGGTAGGTTACTGTCTTAAACCACAAGAAGTCCTGTTGGCTGTGTCAGCACCAAATTCAGAACAGATGTGCAAATTGGTATTAATTACAGCGCCAACCTCCCGGGCCAAAGGAGAGTTCATTACATCCCTTTACAATCTCCCCCATATGCATTTAATCTGCGTGTAAAAGGGCTCTAAGCGAGTGTCAACCGCCCTCTGCCAAATACAGTAATCCGAAAAGAACAGAGATCATCTGAACACCTGTGGCCTTCCTCCTCTTTAGGACCTTCTTAAGTCTACAAAGCTGACAAGGTGCAAAACAGAAACCTGCCTGGAGAGAAGTTGAAATCTCAGAATAGGTTTGCCCCGCTTGTCCGCAGGGTTGGGAGGCTTCGTCAGGGCTGGAGGAAGCACCTCCCTGTGCCAGGCCCCCAACAGCTCTGAAGCTTCCCCAATGGTAGGAGCATGTACTCGTCCTCAGCGAGGACTGAGTAGGGCTCACCTCTTTTTTAAGAGGTCTACTGAGAAACAGGACGCCCTACTTTTATGCAATAGAGTAAAGGTTAGAGTGCTCAAAAGGAGAAAAGTTCCAGCTGCTGTTCCTTTCTCGGTGGGACTGTGTTCCCACCGTCACCTCCTGCCTCCCAGGAGAGTGGGCTGACTTCCATCATCTAGTACATTTTCTTATTTTGTTTTCTGATGTGTAGAGTTGAGCCCTCACCTGTGCAGCAGGACACAAAGGTTTTGTCGTTTACATCACAGGTTGTTTGGGAGCCCCAGTCTCTCCCCTGCCAGGTGGGAACCCCAGCCACTGGTCCACATGTTGACGTCCCCCTCCCTCTGGCCCCATGAGCCCTGGTCCCTGTGCCATGCAGCATCACCGCAGCAGTGACACTGAAGTGCTAGAGCTCTCAGGAGGAACAATGTGCATATTGAATCCACCACAAATGATTTTACACATATCTCAGTTTGTTTCAGGAAGGGCTGTTTGACTCTGCCTATGACTATAGAGCTCTCAGGAGGAACAATGTGCATATCAAATCCACCACAAATTATTTTACACATATAATCTAAATTCTCAGTTTGTTTCAGGAAGGACTGTTTGACTCTGCCTATGACTGTCCTCACCCACACTGTAGCATTCCCTGTACCTGCATGTTTTAGCCCACGTAACTCAGATATTAAACAGGTCTGCATAGCCGTGCCAGAGTAAGCACAAATCTAAGAGCATGTGCGGCTTATCCGTGGAGCCTAATGCTCTTTACAAAGGTCAGGGCTTACCATCTTCAGCAAAGAGCTGAGGAGACCAACGCATAGAGGGAAGGTTTGCATAGACTTGTTTTGTAGGACCATCAGGTAACAATGATTTGGCTCCAGGTGTCCTCCGAGCCTGTTTAAGTCAGAATCTGTTGTCCCTGTCATTTCATCCAAATGCAGGAGTCTCTCTATCTCCTGGAAAGCATTCACCTATGCTATTGCTCATTCTGATTTTCAAGCAAACCTCACAGAGCATCCCATCACTGAATACATAATAGAAAAATAATAACGGGTGCTGTCAAATTTCTGGAGTAATCTCTGCAAATGCAATCATACATTTTAGAAAAATAGGCATATCAAATAATTCATAAGTAACTTTGCAATCTTTCGGTGGGGGGAGAAGAGGAGAATTAAGTCTACACAAATAAGGTGTCAGGAACTCCTGAACGCAGCCTCTGCAATATGCCATAACGACTATTGCTATTCCTGAGATGCTGCGCTGAGAATGTAATAGCTAAACTCCTTGTGAAACAAATCGGCAGTGCTGTTGGCCAGGCTGGCTTCATCTAGTAGCTTAAATGCCACACAGAAGTGATCTGGCTGTATGACAGCCCGACTGGGGATAGCTCTGAGCCAACTGATTTGGGCGGTTTTATACTAGCAACCCTCATACTTCTGACTCCATGGTCCACACAGCCATAGGGTTTGCGTCTGTGTGCCTCTCCAATATAAATATGCCTAGAAAGTATTAATTTCTCCAGGTTTTTTTGAGATGTTTTAATTGTACAGATTAGGCATACTTAATCATTTTACCCCTTTTTGTGATTAAGATAAAACAGCATTTCACAGTTTTTAATAGGGCTATCAAAATCATGCTATTATGGATGGACCATTGAGTGACCTAATATTATCTCTTCCTGTTGAAAATGTTCTAGGAAAAAAATAGATAGGTACACCATGAGAAATGTATCTTTCCTGATGACATTAAAATCAGGGATATCTGTTTGTCTAATTCTGTGTAAGTTTCCTAGGGTGCAGTGGGTAAAAAAATCCTGCAATAACTGAACAGTACTGTCCCCATTTATTATCCATCTTGTACCAAAACACAGCAGAATGGCAAATGTCAACTATCTGCTAGTAAAAATGAATTGTTACCATTTGTTATTGACCGAAAATCTTCCCCTCTATCCCAGTCACACCTATGGAGGATTTTGGGGCAGGGTGGGGGGTGGTTTGTTTGGCTGTTACTTGGAAATATTTGGAATATTTGGAATATTTGGAAAGATTCACATGCATTAAATGTTGCACTCTGAAAGGACCCTGCCTCACCTGTGATGGTGAAGTCAGAGCTAAGAAATACATTTCTAAAAAAACTGGGGATTCACAAAAAAGGTAGATACAGTTTTGCGAGATTTCAAAAAGAAGTGAAAGTAATCTTAATAACATAATTAGCCCTTTCCATGAGAAAGTGTCCTGATTTAGTGAATAGGCTTCCTCAGCTTGTCTGTTTCCTTAAGTCTAAAAGGAGAAAATATTACAGATTTTTCCTCTGTATAACACGTTGCATTCACAGACTACGAGTGCAGTACCATATAGACACAAACTCATGCAAAACTGCTTCTCAAGTTTGGCAGAATAGAAAACATAAGCTTGGGTCCCTCCCCACTGTGCCCTTCTTCCAACCATAAGGACATGGGGAGAAGTGACTCTTCCCAGCACCTCTGATGTGTTACGAAAGCCTCGTGTGGCAACGCATCCCAGGATCGCCAGAATGACCTGTAGCTGTGTGCTGGGAGGATAACACAGCCAGCCTGTGAGAAAGCATCTCCGTAAGGCAGCCTCTGTGCAGGAGATATGAAAACTACCAGGCATGACTGGTGCCATTGAAATGGGAAAGCAGCAGTCCCAGAGGCAAACCTGGGGCTGAACTAGTAGTTATGCACTTTGAATCAGGCTCCATTCCAGGCCACGCTACCAAAAAAAAAAAAAAAATCAACTCCTAGAGGGCTTGTTGCCTGCCCAAATGTGTTCCTCTCAAATTCAGTCATAGTGGAAGCACTTTCAAAGACAAAATATAAAACTTTGCTTTGAACTTTCTCTTTTCTCAGTCTTTCTTATCTTCACATGAGTTTTCCCAGAGCTTTTTGGTGTCAATCAAATTGCTTTCCCAAAATTTTCAGGAACATCTTGTGTGAACGCTGTATAGAAACATCTTCTCCGTTTTGCCTTGCAGAAGATGGAGAACGTTCTTTCAAAACACACTTGTATTACAGGGGTGGCCAGTACAATTTCTGCTGCTTGTGACAACTAGGGCATAAGATTTCAGTGATCTTCCCAGTTGTTAGCATGTTTCTTTCTTACTGAGACAAGGCCTATCAGCAAATGAATCAAGAGTGAACCAGCCATTTTTGCAGCTTTTCTCGAGCATTAGAAGGTGGCTTGAATTAATCATCTGAGCTTTCACATACATGTGACTAACATTTACTGTATGAAGCTTACTTCTAGCCTAAGTATCCCGTCCACTGTCCCTCTTTTTCTAAGATATTTGGTGACCCTTACTTTGTTCCCTCTTGACAGTCAGAACTGCTATCTACAACTAAAGTATGTGTAATGCACCTACAGCTTATCTTCAAGCAAATTTCTGTCAGGTTTTTTTTCACAGCCCAACTTGTGTTGCAACTTTCAACACAAGAAGAAATATGGATGTTTCCAGTTGGCACTTTAACCAAGTTTGGGGTTTTTTATGTATTAAAGAACCTTTATTTTGTAGCTGGTAAAAATAACAATAGTCATGATCCCTTCAGTGGCATCACACTTTACTTCTGACAGCTCATTGTTTAAGCTGGTCACACCATGGCAGAAATTCTTCATCTCAGGCCTCCACGTAAGCATAAGACAAATGCTTTCTTATACTTTTAAAGTCCTTTTTCCTAAGACTAATATGTTTGTGTCATTTCCATGCCAGTAGCCTTTACACCCATACTCTTTACTTGCAGGGTGAATTTTAATTTACATAAAGATTCCCACAAAGATCTGAGTTGTTCATGTTTCTACGATACAATAAAAAATATACTTGTGCAAAGCACTCCTCTGATTACGTCTGTATAAGTACCTTTTAGTTTTAAGTACATTCCTTAAGAAAATAGGTCTTATGCATACTTGTGTGTGCATAATAATTCAGGCAGGGAAGGACTTCTGAAGGTCACCTGTGCCAGCCACTCGAAAGCAAATTCAAACTATGCCAAATTGCGCTGGGTAGGGTCCACTCAAATTTTGAATATCTCCAGGGATGGAGATCCTGCAGCCTCTCTGGGCTCCCATCCCAGTGTCTGACCACCCTCATGATGAACATTTTTTTCCTAATATCTAATAAAAACGTCCCTTGTTACAACTCTTACTTGTGGCCTCTTATCTTTTCATTGTGCACTTCTGAGAAGAACCTGGCTCCATCTTCTCTGCACCCTCCTGTTAGATAATTGTAGGCAGCAGTTAGACCCCACAAGGCTCCTCTAGGGTTTCTGCTGTGGAGGAATCCGGCAGTATGAGACAGAGGGTTTTTTATTTATTTTTGCTTCGTTTTTTTATTTTAAAAAACTTTATGAGTTATGTCAGAGGTGGTGCCAATGCCTTTAAGACTCCTTAATTAAATTTTGCCGATGAGTGTCTTTCTTTGATTTCTTTCAGTGTTGCTGTCCAAAGTGCAATTTGCCTTAGAGGTAAACTGACTATAAATCCCTGACTGGAATCAGTCAAGCTGCATGGCACCTGTCTGCCTCAGGAAAACTAATCTTCCTGGGTTTTTTTGGTTGGGTTTTTTTTTTGTTTGTTTGTTTGTTCAATCCTAAATGGGGGCTGTTAAAATAGCAAATCTGTCCTCAACATCTTCAATATTGAAAGTTCAAGTCTCCAGATCTTCTACAACAGGATCAAAAAAATGCAAATCTAGACTCCTCCATTTTATTACATGGCCTGCAATTAAAGTGATTATTTCAGAGGGTGAGAAAAGATTTTTCTCTTTTTTTTTTTCCTCCTTTAAGAAAGTGCAATGCAATCTACTAGTGGTGAACCTGACCGTGAGCATGACAGTTCCCCAATTTAGCAAGGAGATTTATGTGTTCTTCTTAAATGTTAAGAAGAACATCCTTACAAAATTGTTTGGCTTGCTCTGTGATTACATCTCTCTTACAATCTCAATTGCTGCAATAAGCTACACTAGAAACCTAATTTTTAAAATATACCAAAGGCAAGCAGTAAGACTGTTTGCATATTCCCAGAATTTAATCATCCGGCAAGAAGAAGCTGTTCAGAGACTTAAGCCACTACTGACCTGTGATATGAGGGATCAGTGCCTCTTCTTCACCCAGGTGACCAAGGACATGGAGCAGGAAGGCACCAGGTCAGCAAGGACATTAATTCACTATAGGCCTCCTCTCCTCACATTAAGAGGCCAGCCAGTCACATCAGGAACGGAGTACCTCTCCCTCTCTTTTTCTATTTATTTGCTGATTTCTTACCTGGCAACCTATTTTTCCAGGCTGTTTCCCAACCAGCCTCAGCAGCTAGAACAAAACTGTTTCATGTTGGGTCCCCGTTCAAGTACAAACATGCTTTGTCCATTGATAGTTGAACGTCTCCTTCCACTGGGCAACTGCTCTGATATCAGGCAAAGGCTTCTCCACCTCAAGACATGAGCAACAGCACCTCCACTGGGATGGGCTATCAGGTATATCCCTGTTCCACAGCCACAGCTGGTGGCCCCCAACAGAGAGAATACAAATCCTGAGAAATGAGTGAGCAAGGAAGTTGGCTGGGGAGAACTGGAAAGAAGGATGGCATCCTGGCACCAAAATGTCTCCCAATGGCTCTGAAAGGTTTTAACTATGGTCTTGATTAAAGCTGCTTGCAGGGATGATCTTTGTCTCAAATATAAAGCAGAATACAGCTCTTGCTAGACTTATTGCAGCCTATGGATTCAGAAATTTTGTCAGAGAGACAAAATAACAAGCCTCTTCTACAAGCAAAGGAAAATGCACACAATCTTCAGACAGGTTTTCTGGCTTACATTTCACCCATGAAGAGGCTTGCTTCATTGACTAAAGCTGGTTTTAATCTTAAAGCAAGTTAGCAAAACATGAATATGTGCTGCAGATGTCAAGCACTTCCATGCTCTGAACACAGCAGTCTTGTGGAATAGCAGCACATGCAATGGTTGTAGTCAAGCCAAGGAAATCCTCTTGACTTTGATTTGTTCTGGGACCTTAGTCTTTAGTTTTTCTAATCTAAAAGAACTGGTGTATGACACTAGTCTCTCTCACAGCATTCTCATGTAATGTAGTTAGCAATGCCCACTGCAAAAGCAGCCCTTGCCAAAAGCTTCTACACAGGGGTTTGGGAGATGTTATTATTTTTCTTTTCATCCAGAATGCCTCTGGTGTCTGCGCAACATGTTATTAAACAATGTTTTTGTAAATTGCCTTGCTGAGGGTTGTTTCAAAAGAGGATTTTTGCTTGATGAACAAACAAGACACGAAATGAAACACCTCTATGTCTAAGCAACCTTAAGGTTCTAAAATTATAGAAAGTGCAGCTGGAGTCAAGTTCAAGGATCAATCAGCTATCTCTCTAATCTAAGAGCTATTTTTAAGACCTTCACAGATGGAGATTTCACTGGCTCAATCAATCTATATAGATATGATATATTTTTAAGTCAATTTTTAAAAATTATCAACCTGAATTCTGTGCTGTAGTTTTGGTTCACTGATTTTTGGCCAGTCATCAGTGGATCTGAAGAAGAGATTATTCCTTTCCTTTTTTACGTCAGTCTTTTTGTGTCTTCAAGGCTACGTTCATATTTTCCTGCAGTCCGCTTTTTGCTAGATTAAGCAACTTCATTCAGTCTTTTCGCCTGGCTCTATCCTCTAGACTGCTGTCAACTCATTGCTCTGTGTCTCTCTTGAAGCACAGCGCCCAGGAGTGGGCATAGTACAGCTGCTGGGTACCGTGGAAGGATTAGAGCCGAGGCACATGAGACTAGTGTCGATCCCATGATGGTGGTTGTCGCTGTCATGGTAGAGTGACATTATTAAATCATGTTCCACTTGTGGGGCACTTTACGTGCTGTATGGAGGGGGGGGATGTTTGAAGGCTCACCCAACCCGATGTGATTATACCAACTGCACTGTA
The DNA here is from genome assembly GCF_000699145.1 of Aptenodytes forsteri. Lineage (NCBI taxonomy): Eukaryota > Metazoa > Chordata > Aves > Sphenisciformes > Spheniscidae > Aptenodytes > Aptenodytes forsteri. The sequence goes on along the minus strand of NW_008794631.1, from coordinate 1,439,163 downwards.
GAGTTCTGCATTTCTCCTTTGTTGAAGAGCATCTTGTTTTTTTTCCAGTGCATGTTTCGAATTCATCAAGATCATTTTGAATTCTAATCCTAGCCTCTGTGAAGGCCTTTATCACGGTGGGCATCCCATTAATAACCACCAAAGTTTTCATTCTGCAAGCTAACACAGACTGAGAGAGGCTGCAGTGATTTAAGGTGCCTATTATTATAGCTCCTTAATCCTCAAGAATGAGATCTTTTTCTCTTCTCTCTGAATGGCAGCTACCACAAATAGATTAGTAGAAACTATGGCTTTATTCCTTTGTCTATGCCCTTTCAAACTGACCTCTCCTAAATTCAGCTTTTGCACCTTTTAGGTTATCTTTGTAGTCTGGTTTAATTCTGTATGTCCGTAGAGGCTTAGCTTAAAATTGCTTAACTGTTAAGCACTGCTTTTTAACTTGGCAGGAGGGCGTTTAAACTGACCATATGTGCTGCACCCCTATGGTGGGGAAACAGCCCTCTAACACAGTCTCTGTTGCTCCATAGCTATTTCTTCTATGAGAATCGTCAGAAGGTGTGAGTGTTGGATCCTTGTTCTGTTCGTACCCAGAATTTCTTTCAAGAAGATGCTCTCCTGATTTTATATCAGAGAAAATGGGAACAAGTCTTGCCCTTCAGTTTTCTTCATGTGTGAAAGACCTTTTCTGAAATGGAAAAGACAAACCAAACCCTGAGGAGAACCCACTGATTTCAAGGACAAAAATTATGTGAAATCTTACCTTTTTCAATTTTAATTACCTTCCAAAAAGACAGTTCCTTCCAATTCCTGTACAAAGCAAAGCATCCCCATAAAAATAGTTCCACCATGTCTCTGCCACACATTTTGAAGGGAATTTGTTTCCAAGAAATTCAAGAGATTTGCAGACACCCAAAAAAAGTGGAGTTGTTTTTGTCTAAAAGCTAATCATCCAGCCCACACAAGTTGTCTTATCTAGGTCACTGTATAATCAGTGGAGACAGGCCATCCCAAGGTAGGTGAGATGAATGGTGACTCACCTCTGAGGTACTGCTATTATCTAGACTATACTATGACAATTTAGAGTAGTTGTCTCTCTTCAGAGCTTCTCACCTAACTTCTCTCAAAGTTAGGTGAGATGACCCAAATGGTAGATTTTGCTGGCAAAAGTTATCACTCTGGGAAAAGTGAAACTGTCTAAACACAGCCTTCATTGTATGCTTAAGCTAATCTCTGGGTTCAGGCACAGAGCGCAGCCTGAAATTGCTCATACACTGGGTCTTGCCTTTCCTGCATGCCCACATAACCCATGGGTAGCGCGGTTACCTACCTGGAGCAAAGTTGAGGCTGGTTCCCACAAGTGGCTCCCCAGTAGAGGAGGGACCATGGCTGCTGGCCGGGAGGGAGGCACTAAAGCTCATGGCAGAGCAAGAAGCTCCTTGCCTCTGCTCTTTTCCTGCCATTTCACCTTCCCTCCCCACGCTCACAGCTGAAACGTTTTCCTTTTGCAGGCAGCAGGAGCCCTGGTTTCTGCTCACCCATTGACAAAGTCATGGGTTAGTGGCTGCCAAATGCTTTTAATGAGCGCTCTCCCCTCCTTCTGTTCCATCATCAGCCCAGTCAGGTAGGCACGGGTCTCACTGACAACCTCCTTCCCCCCACCTGCTCAGGACAGTGCCTTGGGGTCACTTCTGTAGGGCCAGCAGCTGGGATCCCTCTTCCACTGCAGCCCTTACCTGTCTCCTCCATTTTCCACTAGCTCCCACACTATGGGTTTGGTGTCAGGAACTGGGAGATCCCGAACGACTGCATTGACATAAACCAAAACTCATCCCAGTTGCTAGGATGTGAATCCAGGCGAGCAATGCATCTGAAACATTGGAAAGCCACAAGAAGGCAGAGCAGGGGGCTGAAGGCTCTTCTGTATTTCATTCATACGGACTGTCTCCTCCTGAAACATCAAAGGCAAGGGTCTGCTCAGGAGCAGCAGGCTCTGGGAGAGGGGTCCCTTATGGAAATTGGGTTTACCTTTATAACTAGCAGTTCTGCTGAGCCATATATATATTTTTTCTCTCTTTGACTCTAATAATAATGTGTAAACTATTGCTGCTGGATACCTTAGGTTTTTTTTTCTCCTGAGCTCCCCTGCTCTACGCCCTTCAAACCTAACTGTTACTGTGAAAAATGCCCTCTCTTCTATTTGTCTTTGCAGAAGAGCAGCAGAACCGTCTTCCTCCATGCCACTACATACAGCTTCACACAGGACAGGTTTTTATAAGTGAGAATTTTGCAGAAATGCTGAGTATTTTCTCCAAGCTGACCCCACGCTTACCAGACTTGGTGCTTCTCAGGCTCAGAGCTGGGCTGCTATGGGGAAAACATAAACTTCACACTCTCACATGGCGAGGGGAAACCTACAGAGTGGCCACTGAAAAATAACTATCCTGCATCTAGAGAGGACCAAATGGGTTTTGGTAGGCCAAAAGGAGGGCAAAGATTGGGCGTGCACTCACAAAACAAGCAAAAGTAGATACGTACGCCCTTGTTCTTGCAGCCAGAGGATCCTGATGCCTTGAGAACGCAAATAACTTTTTTTCTTACTTTCTTTTCTTTGTACACACTACCACTAGGGGACGTTTTGTCATCACGTATTGCTCGCTACACAATTTTACTTTTCCTTACAGTGGGTCATGCTTTCTCTTCAATCTTGGGGCCCATATAGATCATGGAGTGGATGTCTGAATTTCATAGGGCTTGTGGAAAACCCAGACTCACTGGAGCTGGGAAGGAGAGAAGTATTTATTTCCCCCATTTCTCTGAAGGAGCCCATCTATCAGTATTGCTTACAAAGTGAGGCAGCTGGTTATTTCACAGCTTGCTGGAGCAAACCGAGAAAACTGAGGGTTGCCTCTCATTTTAGTGTTAAGTGCTGAACACAGACACTGTTTTGTGAAGATAGAAGTAATATACAGCCACTGCAAATCAAACTGGAATGAACATCACCAGCAGTGATGCATGTTAAGTATTTTCTGAAAGAACAAGAATATCTTTTAGACTAAATAATTAGAAATCAATTGGCAAAACTCACATTTCACTCCTTTTTTCCACTCTCATCTCATTTGTCCTAGGATACTGACTGGCTTAACCCAAGTCACTACCCACCCACCTACCGATACGCTTTTTTTCCTTCTCTCCAATGCAGACAGAGCAGCTGGTGACTCTTTGGATTCTCTTTATTGTCACAATTGCTGGAAATGCCATTGTGCTCTTCTCTACCTGGAGGAGGAAGCGGAAATCTCGAATGACCTTCTTCGTTACACAGCTGGCAATCACAGGTAGTGTATGGGAGGGGAAAGGCCATCTGAACGACACAGGAATCACTATTAAAATGACAAATAAGAAAATGCAAGTTGAGTGGTGAAGAATTCAGTTGCCACCTAATGTCCAGCTGCAGCTTGCCATAAGACAGATCGACAGCTGCTTATCTTAGGGCTCAGTCTGCCTCTGACCTAAAAAGATGTTGCTAGATGTAGTAGTGTCTGTGTCAGATGCAGCAGCTGCAACTCATTGATTTCACTGAATCTTATCTTCCAGTCTGAATTTGCATCCACATTTCCCAGAAGTTATGTCCCCAGCTGTTGTCATGGAACTGTTTAAATTGAACTAGTTTAAGATTAATCTCTTGTGTTTTTCTACTAAAACCCTTTCTAAAGTACTTAACAATGGTATTGCTTCATCAATTACTCTCTTGCACTGAAGAGTGAAAATAACTTCATGTTATCTGGTTCAACAAAGCAAGGGAAATATAAAAATGTAAATGTGGAGAGGAATGCATTTAGCTTTTTTTTTTTTAATGGAAAAAAGGATGCTGATCTGAGAACTTTGTAGTTTTTAAACAAAATGGAAAATGTACAGAAACCTGGTTTGTAAAATTTCAATCTCAGCAACTAGGAAAGGAAATGAGCATAAGCAGCATATTGTTTCTCTGTGGCCCTGAATGGACTAAATTTGTGGGGTTTTAAGTTTCCCAAGGGAAAATATGTGCTGTTTCTATAACAGTGTCCTGCTACTAATCCCTGCTTACAAGACAGCTGTGTCGTATTGTTTGTGTATATAGGATATATTTATATGCTTTCTGTTGCTTTTTTGGTAAGATATGGTAGGAATTGCAGCACTTTTCCACTAAAGAGCTATTTAATATGTGATTTCCCAGCAATATTGCATCCTCCTTTGATGTCTGTTGTATCTCTGTTTAAACTGGAAAATCAAAGGACTACACTCCCCAATTTTCAGCATGCATTCTTTGCAAGTAAATGAATTCCTGCTCATGGTCTCAACAATGTCTGCCCAGGAGCTTGTCCCGTTTGAAGAACTACTCTCAGTTGAAACAGACCAAGGTGTGCAAAGTGATGCAAAGGGACTGGCCCATAACTACAGGTGATGTAAGTATTATTGCAAGGTGAAGAGGTGAATGAAGGTTTGCAGTGACTCCTCTTCTGAAGTGCTGACAGCTAGTTTTCCTGTTTGCCTGTGAGTCATCTATAATAAACAGTTTCACTTCTTACCTTGGTCGTGACTTTCATGTCACTTCCTTCGTGTGCGAGCGGTATTTTCCATCAGGTAAGGCATGTTGATACAGCCTCACAGCACAGTTTGGAAGCATCAATCACAGATCAAGCGTTACAGTGTTCACAGGAGTTTCAAAATAGCCAATCTCTGCTCAAAGAGCTCTCAATCCCAGATGAATATACGGAAGATGGTAAAAAGTAGTCAACCAAGCAGTAGTACAGGCAAAGAGCAGAAGAGCAACTGAAGCCCCAGATGGACACCATCCATTTTCTACCTACTGTCATCAGCAAGCAGAGTACCAGGGGCAACCATCATGAGAAGGGCTTTGGAAGAGAGGAGGGTGGAAAATGACCCTGTGTATCCATCTGGCACAGAGGGCACAAGGGCTGGCCTTGCTGCCAAAGCAAAGGCACAAGTAATACATACACCAGCATGGTAATAGAAGATGGGTCCTAATAGGAAGAGCTCAACTAAACAGCAAAGGGTCTTGTCCTAGTAAGAAAACAAATGTATTTACTTCAGCAGAGAAAGAACCAGCATAAGGACACGGGTGTCCAGGTCAAAGGAATAAAGCAAGAAGCAGACAGAAGTGTCTGGACCAGGATAGCTCAGGAGAAGACTGGTCCACATGAGGTGTACTACGAGGAGGCTACTGCTGTTGCTGTGCTGGGTAAGGGCCTGGGTGGGAGTTTTGCCATTTTGGACCCATAGGAAAGGCTGACTTTTTGGATTAGAAGGGAGGTGGATAGAGAGCTATTCACTAGGGGTTCAAATACCATCTACATGAAGGGAGGGGAAGGCATTGCAAGTGCAGTTTTGAGGGAGCTGGAATAACCAGTGACAAAGACAACAAGGCAAATATCCCATTAGACGTGGGCTGCAAATAGTGCTATACAGCTGACGTTACAATATTGACTGAGGTCCATGTGTTCCACTTGCTGATTCTTCTGACTTCCCCTTCCCTAAAATTATCCCTGACTTTTAAAATCAGAGCTTCAAAGTGCCTGAGTTCAACAGTCTGTTTCATTTCAGATTACAGAAATTCACATAGAAAACTCACTTGACATTCACATTTGCAATGTTAAAAGAAGTAACACCAGCTTGAACAGCAAAGCTCCTTTCAAGCAATGTTGACTTCTTTTTTGTGATGCAGGAGTCAGAACTCTAATTTATCTTCCCGCACCAAGAGTTCCTGTCAGTATTTTGGCACAAAGAAATTACTTAATTCCTGAAATGGAGCCATTTCACTTTCTTATCTTCAAAAATATTAATAAGAACAAAGCAAGCTGGCAACAGTCATCATCCTTTCACAACAAGTTATGAGGTAGACGCAGAACATTATGAAAACACTGGCTTGTCACATTGCTTTGACATGCCAGGCATATTTAAATCCTACCAACTAAAGCCTAATCTCCTGGCAAACAGTTTCTGCTTAGTCAATATTACTACTTCCATCTATTCTGGGATTCTTAAAATATTTATTATTTCTACCCCAGTAGCAGAGAGAAGAATAATGGATATAGCTTTATCAATGTAGGCATTTCAAAGCCATTTAAAAACTTTTTGTCTATTGATCTGTGGCTCGATAGTTGAGTAGTGTCCTCAATTCTCATGTCTTCCCACTAATGTAGTACCAAAATGAAATGAAAATATAGCCTTTGTGTTAGAATAAACAAGGTATTCAAAGCAAATTGTGCATAATACATGAATAGGAAATGAGCGCTGTTGTTCCCCTTGACTGGTTGCCAAGCCAGATGCAGACGAGAACTAACTGATTGAGGCTTCTTTCAACACCGCCAGAATTCAGTGTTCAACCCACTTGGCAAATTCAGAGATAAGACTCATACTGATCCCTTACTACACCGTAATTCAACATGGTGCTCGAGGCTGCAGGGTTCTGTAGGAATGTGAGTAATCCCTTCAACTTCAGTGTGCTTAAAGATGTTGCTGAATCCTGGATTCAGAACATTTCATATTAAATATATGCCTATACAATGCCTGTGCCAATACCACATTTAAGTCTACGTTTAACTCTCAGCTCATGCATAAATCTCTTTGAAACTATCTGGGAATTAAGCACTAGGAAATCAGCTAAGAGTTAACAGCTGAGTTGAACAATAGTACTAATCACTCAGCATTAGCTAATTTAACAAAGAGGAATGTTGCCATGTTTGCCTTGTGTTCAGTTTGCTTTCTGGCATATTCCTTTTTTGTAAAATTGTGTTTTCTTAGAAACAAGCTCATTTGTGAAGACTGAAACTAAAGGTAGGTTTCCTACAGATATCTATCTCCAAGGCAATTTAGTTTTTCAGAAAGTGTAAGCTCTGAAGATTACCCTGTGAGAAGGGTATTTCTAAACACTTTTTCCCAAATAGGTTTCTTCTGAGTTTAGCACAAGTTATGCTCATGGTGCAGCTATCTATCTCGCCTGGCAGGAAACGACTCACATCTTCCCCTACCTGATGCCATTTCACATAACTTCAGAGTCTTAGTGTCTTTAAGATCTTTGCCTCTGACTGAATTCACTGAGTGGTTCACGATCAAAGAGTGGGGTCTGACAGACGGGCGAGTTCACAGGAGCTGTATCACACTGGAAATTTTCAAGTGAAATATGGTTGTTTTCAGAAAAAATGGTTTGTCCACACATTTATATCCATTTAGATCACTTTATCCAACTCTACCAAATGAAGGCCTTCTTAACTCTACTCTCAAAATGTAAAAGCAGCAGACATGAGCATATATAAAACACAACTATTTGAGTAGCATTGGACAAGGAATGTCATTTATTGGCTAAACAGTCCATTCAATAAAAACTTATTATTTGACCAATTCTAAAACCAATCAAGCAATACATTAAAAAGCTCTGCTGAAAAGTATTTTACTTCTTATTATTCTTCATCCAACTTCAACTACTACTGACAGAGGAATGTATTTCAGTTCCTTTTAATGACCGAAAGTGCATAGTTTATTGAGGTTTTCTTCTCTAACATTAACATCTGGAAAGTTGGAGCTGGAAATGTCATGACCATTAGCTCTGTGAGTTTCTATTCCAACATTTAGCAGAAATCAGTACCTTAAGAACAGTGTTAGATTTTGTCCATTGTTAGGGGTAGAAATACATGTAGGCACTTTACCGCATGCCCAATTTTAAGCCATAGGCTGACAGACTTGGTTGGAAATACATGCTCACTTAGGTATTGCTGTGGCTGTAATGAAGAGATAAAATAAAAAGAACGTCAGCTAACTTCTATGGTAGCTTACATCTAAACAGAAAAACAAAAGACAACCTGTAAAGGTATTCAACTACAGTCTGTATTATGATATAAATATCAGATCCTAAGGGATGAGTTGAGAATGACATTAAAAAGACAAGGAGGTATTTTTAAAAGTGTCTCTTTATATCGCTGCCATGTTCTTCGGTTGCTCCCAGAAAGCTGGACCACAGGAGGCCTTGGTCCTTAAGCAACTGCACTCATTTTGTTCAGTGTTTAGTAAAAAGCCAATGCACTAAGAACTTGCTAGGAGACGGTTATGTGAGCAAATAGGTGGAAATGGATCCCACTAAAGCAAGGAGTGTTTATTTTCTGTGCTGCTTCTGTCCAGAGAGAGCATGATTGTGGGACTAAAACCAACAGGGCTCAGCCACCGACCTCTGGGATGGCTTTGGTTAAGATGACTGAAGGCAGAGTCTGCTAACTAATCTGCTAGTTAAATGCACTAAATAGGTGCATCTAACTCTACTACTACAACAACTAAACATGAACAAAACACATTGGAAGTTGTCCTTCCTTTCTTCTTCTTTTTTTTTTTTTTCTACACCAAAACCACTATGGCACTGACTGCTTTAATGGACTGTGCCCGTCCTTCAATATTTTTCTTCCTTGTCTATGTCACTTGAAGGAATGAAGATGACTTGTTACTCCCTGATCTGTACAAAAGCTTAATATAATAACACCATTACCAAAATTAACATGTAGAACAATATTAACAGATAATTGTCTCTGTTCCAGCTTTTCATCTGGAAAATGGTACTTGTAATATTTCTGCACTTCAGAGAAATCGTATATACAGATTCATCAGTTTTACAAGTACCTTAGACATCATGGTGATTATGAGCATTGGAAGTTAATTGCATAAAGCCAATTAGCAGCTAACTCAGCAAGTCACCTTAATGGAGGTGGACTGTTGGCAGCCAAAGAGCCCATGGAGTTTCCAGTTATACTGGAAAACTTATACCTTGCCAGCTGGGTCTTGGCTGGAACCTGCCATCTGATTTACATGATTGCCCACTCAAGGCACAGAAACCTAATGCAGAATGCTGAACTGAAATAGAGTTTATTTCAACAATTCCCAGAAATCCGTGGCTTTCTCCCCTTTCCACACCTCTATTTTCTGCTAATTTGTGGGAAAAAAATGAAGGCTGAGGAAAGGTGAGAGGCGTCAGTATCCTACCTGCAGAAAAGAAGACTTGGAGGAAGTTACAATTGTACTGCAGAGTTCATTGATAAAATTGAAAGAAGGATATCTGCATTTCTTATGTTCATCATGTCCTAAAACCTCTTGAAAGTGTAATTAATATATGGTAAGGAAAGAGTCTCTGCTAATGGATCGTCTATGTTTTACACTACATGTTCCCATCACTACAGAAAAGGATATGTCAAAATTGGGAAGGAAGAGTGTCATTTGTTAGCATTCCCTCAGGCACAGACACTGAATTTGCCGGAGTACCCAATGGCATCTAAATACCCCAATTTTGGGAGCAGCCTGATTCCTGAACATCTAGCTGGAAGTCCAACAAGTCTGCAAATCACCTGAGTGTACACACGGCTTGAAAAACAGGGAAAGAAATAGATTATATCCATCTTTCCTCTGCAGGCTAGAGAAACCATAGCATTTAGTACAACTGTTCATTTTGCATTCACAGAATAAATGAGAATCAATTTACCAAGAGCAAAAATGGTCTTCAGGAGTAAACACAGCAATATTAACATTACTTATTCAGTGCATCCCATGATCTCTGGACTGGGAGTGAATAAGAAAATTCATTGCATGGCTGCATTAGTTGTCTGGAGAAGAAGCAATCATTTTCCATCCTGATTCTTCCAAGAAGACTAATTCAGTAACTGGAAAACAACATGGGACTTACTTTAAGTTAGGTATGTATTAGTGTACCCCCCCAAAATTGAGACAGAATGCAGGGTAAGATAAATGTGGTCACTGCCTGCAATACCCCGTGGTAGCACATGGCAAACCAGATTTGATATCCATTGCCATTTCTGGCAATTTAATACCACCTAGCAGAAACTCAAATCCTCCTTTGAACTTTAACTCAGATTTGAAGATGAGTCATAGTACCCTAGATCGTAATAAGTAAATTGGACACTGACGCTATACAATTCCAGTCTGGTATTATGAATCATGTTTTACTATACTCTTAGATTTCTTATATGAACAGCCAGGAATATTTCTGTATGTCTATATATAATCATCCTTGTCTGCATATATGGTTAGTCAACACGACTCAGTCTTTCCTGAGGAAAATATCCCATACATGCATCCCTCTTAAAATGCATTTTCTCCAAAACTGAACATGAAGTAGGTGGGGTAAAAGGTGGAATATCCTCAGAAGTTAGGCAAGGAAACCAAGAGTGAGCATTAGCATCAAAACTGAGCGACAGAAAGAAGCTTTATGCAAAGGAGGAGACATAGTCTCTTTGCGGGTATCAGGACCTCTATTTCACAGTGTTTGGTCATACAGCCAAAGGAAAATGGTCATGGAAAACAAAGTAGATTTCATGTTTTAATGGTGAAATCATGAAGCTAGAGGTCTGACATAGAGAACTTGGCATCCTGAAAATACATTGCGCCAATCCAGTCTAGTAGTGTAGGAAGAACAGTGAAATTGGGACTAGCACACAAACATTCGGTCTAGTTGCGCAACTTCCTTGTGAGGTTTAATGTAAAAGAAACTGCTTTTGGTGCAAAATGAACTCTCCTTGAAAAGGTAAAGTTATGCTCCCACAAGACTGGGGCTCCAAGAAAAAAGGTGGCCTTGGAGGACTGGCAGTAATCCTGTGGTCTAAGGCAGTTGGATTGCCTTTGCGTTCTACATACGTGGGCAAGAGAATTGGAGTCAAGGACGTATGCTAGGAAAGACAAAGAAACAGCGATGGAGCTGATCTCGATGCAGTAGCCAGAGAGTTTTAGTCTAGAACATGGGACCCCAAAAAGCAGGCTGGTTAGTGCCCCACCAGGGAGCTCTTGTAGAGGTGGGACACTGAGAGTGTAGAAATGAGCTGTGGGTTTGCTGACAACTACTTCTTCTGCTTTAGTTTCCAATTCCAAACCGAATTCAAAGTGTTTTTAACCAGCCTGGACCCAAGCTTGTGTACTCTATAGCTTGCCTAATGCTCATGTATTTTTAAATACCTTCTTAAGGGCTCACTGTAAAGTCCAGGGCTGGACACCATATTCGTGTTTGCTGTGACTCTATCCATTGTAGCTCACTGCAGTACGAAACAGTAACACTGGCACAAAAGCAAAAAAAGCTGAAGTGCTGTATCTATAATGCTAGAATGTAATGTCCCTCCCATTAGTGGAAATATAAAGATAATGAGCTCTCCAAATTTGCTACTGGAAGCAAGAATGGTCATCCACTTAAAAACCCTGTAATGACTGTTATTTATATAGCGTACTTTAATCTTACAAATGCAGGAACAAGATGTCCATGATTCATGGTTTGTAATTAATGCAATCACAACCCACCAGGCAGACATCCTTACACCAGCATTTTTGAGCCTGTTGTCTCTGAGCAGCGGTCTTCAGATCCCTTACAGGTAGCAAAAAACACTGCAGCATAGCTCCAAGTACAGAGCTAAGGTCCCTGCAGGCAAGGAGAACTCATGAAAAAACCCTCTTCTTTCCTATTTACTCAATGTACAGCATCTAAATACTGTACTAAATTGTTCTGGAAGGGGACAGTTTGTGCATTCATCATCCATAGGTGCTTAGAGTGGGATTTTCAAAGTGTCTAGTGATATAAACCGTATTCTCTCTGCAACTGCAAAACAGCAGACACACTCTCCCAGCTTGCCAATAGCTCCAGTACCAATTTCAGTGTAGGATATGGTGATGTGGTTTTTTTCACATTGCACAGGACCACGTGGGACCCTGAGACTTTAGCAACAAAGGCGAGATGCCCTCATTTCATCTGCATCTCAGTCCCTATAATACTCTCAAGCCAGAGAAATCTTTTTTAACTTTTATTTTGTGGACCCATGATATATTTTCAGTAGAGGTGTGGATTCCTGTACAAAGAATTTGAGTCTTTCCTTACATAACCTTTAGGGACTTAATAGGCTTTAGTCCACAAATCTCCCTGCTTCTAAAGCAAAGAAAAACTAGCTACAGTACGCCTATAAATATTCAATACAGTATGCAATGATTATTCCTTTGCAGTGTATATGTATGTTTAAAATCACAAGCAGGCACCAGACTTCTGTTCCTAAGTCACCCAGGAGTGCCCTTGAATGCCATCCCTAAGGCTTGGGCCCCTGGACACTCCCACAATGGAAATAATAATTTTAGTGGAACATCTTGTGACAATCCTATCTCCCCAAATTCACCCCAGACCACACATTTTTAAGCTAAGATGGAATCAGTCGCTCTGTTTGCTTTTCCTGGGTAATAAGTTATTTCTGAAAGGATTAAAAAATGATGAATGGACCTTAGATGCCCTATCTTTATACAAAGGCACCATCTTCTCATTTCAACAGACACACACACACAGCCTAAACTTGATTCCACTTCCCCACCTACAGATTTCCACATAGGAGATCCACGTTTGCCATTTCTATTATTTTAAAAGGAGCTGTCATTATTTCAGATCTTTGCATATAAATGCTTTTCCTGACTAGACATCTGTGTGACTAAAATGAAAGCATTTCCTTTCAGTCGGTTTTTGCTAGTAGCTTTTTCCCCTCTTCCACCTTCAATGTAATTTCTCTAACCCTGTGCAGCCAAATTACTGCACCATCACAGCTCTGCTGGTACCAGTAGGGCTGTGTGGAGATTTTAAAGGTTTGCCTGGCCAACTACAGCACTTTTGAGGGCTGTAAGACAAAAATGCAATGTGGTCTGAGCCTGTACGCTAGAGTGACCATGCGGTATTTGAAAGAAATAGCAAAAAGAACAACATTCTAATCTTAGTAACTTTTCCAGTTAGCCTAGTGGAATGTGAATTAGGCAAATATCTTCAGACACCTTTCTCTTATAGGTAGGCGGTTGAGTACTTTGGTGACAACCTACATTTGCAGGTCTTTGATCTGAAGGGATTTTAATCTGTGACCTTCTTCACCTGAGGAAGTTACTGTTATTTGGGGCATTACACTTTTTGCTTTATACAGCATCATTATTAGCAGGGAGGGTGGAAGGAAAATGCTCTGTTAGCTTCTTGCCATGTGTACAGAAGTAGGTCTAAAGAAAGCATATGGCTCGACATCAGTCCTGGGAAGCAGAATGGGACATAACTGTCATAGAGATAATTGGATTAGGTTTCGTGACTGCATTCTTGCACAGTGGTATTCATTTTAGGGATTATTCATGCCATCTATTTTAGGCGCCTCACTGTAGGTATGTAAGATACGAAGTCACTCTCCCTGTGCTCCATTTATAGCCAACAGAGGAAAACACTCTGAGCCGCCTTTAAGTTCCACTGACTTGTACGGAAGGATTCAATTCCTAATTTAGATCCCTAAAGTTGACTATGTAAACCCCTCTGGTGTTCGTACGTCACCAAATATGTCAGGATTACTATTCGTCTTTGACAACTAAGAACCTAATCGTCCACCATTTCAATCAGACCTCAGAAGGCTCTGACTCAAAACCCACCTGCAAATACAAAGTTTTACAGAGAAGGTATTTCTCAGTACTTTTTTATTTATTTATTTTTAGGCGCAGCAAAGCATATCAACGTGTTACCTGATGGGAAACACATGATTATTTCTTTTGTGCTCAGCTCTGTTTCTAAACGGCCATCTGGAATTTGTCCAAACTTTTCTGGGCTCTACCCAAAAGACAATTTATTCAAGTGGGGTCTAGAAAAAAAGTGTAGCTTAAATGACAAATGTTATTCCAAACCTGTGCAGTAACACTACAGCTGCATGATTAACCTTAAAGGAGAACCTTTGCAGTGCAGATAACTGCCATGCCCCACTGTATTAGTGAAAAGAACAACCTGAAATTACTGAAGGATGCAATGTGGTAGGGATGCATTTTAGCAGCTCATTCTGTTTCTGCACGCATTTAATACACACACACACACACACACACACACACACACACACAAAGCTTTGTCAGTGTTAAACAGAGGTGGCTAAACTCTATAGCCCAAACTTTGAAATCCAAAAGAAACTTGTAGGTAAATCGTATATTTCTCCACTCCTATTAAGTTAGGCAGGCAGTAGCAAGAAAGAGAGAAGGGTGAAGAACTCCTTAACAAGAACAAGAATAGTCAAAATAAGATGGAAATTACTTCTGGACAAACCCCCAAACATTTCACTTCCATGTCAGACTTTTTGTTACTTCTTAAGGAACAGGGGTAACAGCACTAAAAAGCAGAAGCGGTTGGTTGATCACACCGATTTCTTAGACTGAGAGGTTACTGATAACGAACAGAAGCAATTTTTCTTGCAAGATGTTTGTACTTTCATTGTAAACTAGCAAAAGAGAATGACAGACAAAATATTATCCGACCGTGACAGAAGCCTGCATACTAGAAGTGGGGAATAGGGGGTTTTCAGCATGAGGAAACAGTTTGCTTTGAAGCTGTAGAAACCTGAAGAAACATGATGAAAAGAGGAGAATTTTAACTATTTCCTTAAAAAAAAAAAAAAAAAAAAAAAAAAAAAAAAAAAAAAAAAAAAAAAAAAAAAAAAAAAAAAAAAAAAAAAAAAAAAAAAAAAAAAAAAAAAAAAAAAAAAAAAAAAAAAAAAAAAAAAAAAAAAAAAAAAAAAAAAAAAAAAAAAAAAAAAAAAAAAAAAAAAAAAAAAAAAAAAAAAAAAAAAAAAAAAAAAAAAAAAAAAAAAAAAAAAAAAAAAAAAAAAAAAAAAAAAAAAAAAAAAAAAAAAAAAAAAAAAAAAAAAAAAAAAAAAAAAAAAAAAAAAAAAAAAAAAAAAAAAAAAAAAAAAAAAAAAAAAAAAAAAAAAAAAAAAAAAAAAAAAAAAAAAAAAAAAAAAAAAAAAAAAAAAAAAAAAAAAAAAAAAAAAAAAAAAAAAAAAAAAAAAAAAAAAAAAAAAAAAAAAAAAAAAAAAAAAAAAAAAAAAAAAAAAAAAAAAAAAAAAAAAAAAAAAAAAAAAAAAAAAAAAAAAAAAAAAAAAAAAAAAAAAAAAAAAAAAAAAAAAAAAAAAAAAAAAAAAAAAAAAAAAAAAAAAAAAAAAAAAAAAAAAAATCAGTATTTTAGGAGGGTGTGTGTCTAAATATTTTTACAAAGTCATTTATGAACTGAAGAAATAACATTAAGAGCAAAAATCAGATCCCATCCACCGGATGTGCCAGGACAGCTTTTTATTTACTGGGTTTTTAGTATAACCTTAACTGTGGAGATGAGTACCACACCTCTACATTTTAAGATGGTATTGTTCTATGGATGGATATTTTCTAGTCTTGAATGGAGGAACTGATTTCTATCCATTTTCACTTTCCAGCTCACATAGGCAGGGAGAAAACCAGGAACTGATGCCACATGTGGGAGGGATGGAGAGCCTTCTTAGAAAATGGCTTTCCTCTGCTACAGAGATAGGGATCATATAGACACTGGTTTTCTAATGTGTTATGGGGTTGCTGGAGTTATTGCTATGTTACTACTAAGTCCAGAAAAACAAGTTGAGGTATATTAAATATGGTCATTTCATACTGCTCTTCAGGAAATTGTCTCTCCAGTGATATCTGATAAGTCAACTGAAATACAAGAAATGTCATTTGTTGCTCAGTCTTCTTTGTTTTAATGAAATACACAAAATATTTAAAAATCAAGGGGACGTTCTCTCATTTAAAGTCGTTACTCACGAACCGCAAGGCCATGGACCTTTGCTCATGGAAGTCAGTAGCAGATCCCCTCTAAAAGGGCTGAAAAGCAAAAGTGGCTTTTTCTGTCAGCCCTAGCATGGAATCCAGCATCACCAATTCTGAGGCCAGCTTTGTACATAACCCTGGAAAAGTGAGGGTCATTCAGTGTTTTGCTCAAATCTCTAAAAGGAGAATACCATGTCACCTCTTCCATCTTTCATTTACAAAATCAATTTAAATTTGGGTTCCTGGATTTCCCTGACAGAAGCACATGCAGACACACAGCAAACCTGACACATTTAAAATACTGGGCTTGTTAGATGGCACAGCCCATTTGGAGTAAGCCTCACAGTACTGGCTGCATGGGACCCATGAAGACTGTGCTACAGCACTGATTCACTTGTGCAATATATGCATTTCCAATCTCTGATGATCTTCTCTGATGAGTTTTTACAGCTCTGTGATACTCAAACTCCCCATGAAGCAGCAAATAAATTTATTTTTGTGTCAAAGAGTTATCAGTGGCAAATCTCATTGCTCTAAGTCAGAAACTTTCATGAAATCTTAATGCACAAAAGACAACACAGCAAAAAAAACCCCACCCACCTGAAATCTTTGCTTTGCAAAGGTATCTAATCTAATATTAATAAGTGTAAACCATCTCGGTTGCACATCAACCTAGTTTCTCTGAAGCGTCTTCTTATAATATTATGCTGCAAAATCTTATCTCTCTCAAACACTGAAGCTTCTTAAACAAACAAATCAGTAGTGAGCCCTGTACCTTTGCAACCTGGCTATAAGTGAAGACTGTCTCTAAGTCTCCTTGCATGGGTATGTTAGTACTTGTAGTTTGGCAAGTTAACGGGAATAGCAGCCCCATCACCACAAACATGATTTTCATCAAGTACCTTCCAAGTGCCCAGTTTGATTTCCATGCAGTAACTAAACTAACAGGTTTTGTTCAAAATATGGCACCTTTTGCACTCTTTAGGTGTTTCTCAAAAGCACTTTTTGTCTCTTCTATAGCAAAAACTTGTTCAAACAGAAGTTTTGAGTTGCGTGGGCATGTAACATCTCGGATGACAGCAATCTCATTGTAGAGTGGGTGGGATGGAGGTTCAGTGTTGGCCATCTTCTGAGGTCTTGGAGCAAACGGGTGGCTGATGGAAATCAGCGTGAAAGTGTTTTGTACTGTGTCTGGGCGGGGAATGTGAGTGTATGCTGCCTCAAGTATAGATTTTCTGTCAGCGATGACATTAAAAACACGTATTGCACTCTGAAGCTAGCTTACTGTAAGTGCATATCGTCTTCAAAGGCATGTAGCACGGAGCAGCTAGTGGGCTTAAACTTAGACTTCAGCTCATTGCCTACTACCTTCTTTTGGGTACGGTGAAAACATAAACTGAACTACTGAAAATAACTTTTAAGTGCTCTTTCTGGGAGGAACACTCACTCTCCTATCTAGACCAAAGCTGTCAAATTATCAAATATCAACATTGAGAGCTGGGAGTGGATGATGGGGAAGGGAGCCATGGAGAGGAGGAAAAGAAGACAGTACAGTTTACTCATTACAAAAGGGAAAGTATATTCCACTAATAATTTTTCCACTAAAGGGAAAAATAATTTCCCTTTTGGGGGAAATCATATGCCAATAGAGAAATTGTTATTTGGGATAAAGGTCTTGAGGCCAACTGAAAAAATAAATAATATATTGACAATTTGATACTGGCTAGATTGGTACCTGTTGTCTGTGTGAAGGTCTCAGATATTTCAACATATCCTTCAACTTTTATAACTGTGATTTATGGAAAGATTTCTTAGGTTACAAAACCTGGACCCTGTAGACAGTTTAAAGTTAACGCTTAGTTTACAGCAGAAATAGGCAAGATAGACAAAAGGTTAAGAGAATTGCAGCAAACTTTACAGCAAAGAAAATCTACAATGAGGAAAAAAATTACACTGAACCCAGGGCAGCTGCCATGATGGGAAGACTCCCCAGCATGCTATGAGGTTTGGCAATACTCATTCAGCTGCCAAAAGCTGCGAAAAGTATCATTTCTCTCCTCTACCTGGGGAAAGCTGCAGGCCACCTGCACAGAGTCTGATTTTGAGAGAAAGCACAGCCTCAGAAGAACTCCCAATTCTTTAGGCAAAGGAGTAAACTCATATGTCTGAACATTACATTCATGGACATTGCTGAGCAAGGGATGACCTCAGGAGAGGGGAAGATGGCTGTTTAATGCATCCAGAAACTAAAGCAATATGCCACTTCCTCAGTGAACATCAAGGATGTCTTTAAAATAGCTCCATTATTGTTTTACCGAGTGAAGCACTCACAGCACGTGGGCGAAGAAAGCCCTCTTTCCCTCTGCGGTCTTCACAGCTCTCCCAGAGCCCCAGTTTTCGGGACAGACTCACATTAGCAGATGAGCCAGAGCACCTTTGTAGGACTGGGCATCTCCAGAGCCCCCACGGTTTGGGAGGAGGCCATTCATGGGTACCAGGGAGATGCTTCAGCACACTCTGGAAAGGATCCCTTTGTATCCAGGAAGAATATATGTGCCACCTGCCTGTCATCGAATTCCCCGGCAAACCACGCTCAGGCACCTGTCTTCTTGGACTGTCTTGGAGTCAAATCAAACCTGTGACTGACAGGAGAGCAAAAGCTGTCAGCTGGAAAGCCACGGCACTAACTCCAACAGAGCACATCTCAATATATTACAATGCATTAGAAGTATTAAAGCACTTCAGCTTGCGTAGTTTAGAAGTTATGAGCACAAAGGGCATTTTCCTTTTAATAATGTTTTTATGAGCTGCCTGAGTGGTTTGCAAGCAGTTCAATATCCACTGCTGCATACCATTACTGCTGTATTTTCTAGAAGACTGCTTGGGAAACACAAGAAAGAAAATGACTGTGATCAAAGTGAAATTACAATACACAATTGCATTTCTGTGAATGCTCTACCAAGCTAATACAAATAGACTGGAAAAAACTGATTCAACAAGATCCATCAGAAAAACAAAGCAGTGCTTCCAAAACCATACCCCTTACAGGTATGCTTTTAAATAACTCTGTGCTTCACTTGCGTGGTTTATAATGTCAATGTAAACTTGAAAGGATCTGGAAAAGGAAATGTTTTTGAGTTCTTTTATTGGACCTCTTTGTGTACAGATAATACCACAAACAAAATATTTTGCTCTTATTCAGGACTAATTTGCTCATCCTGAAATGTCACAACAAACGAATGGACTACCTACTCCTGCGAGATAGCATTACGCATTTTCATTTGTATTTCCAAATCCTTAAACACTCACTCATTAGTGTATCAAATACATTTTCAAGTAAGTGCTTTGGCAGGTTAACATTGTTTTCAGCAAACAATGTTTCCATAATGCATTTTTTTATGCTTTGCAGAAAATGTTCTTGAAAAGATAGTGATGTTATAAATTCATCGGATTGCTGGATTTATATAGTCTGTGGCTTATGTTATCTATTTCGCCTAATAGGTTGCTCAAAATATTCACATCTCTTCTTGGTTGACCATTCATTGCTCCAGAAGTGGAGAAAGAGACTTTGATCTGAATGAAGCTTTTCCCACAGAGTTACATTTTTCATGTGAATTGTAAATAAATACAAAAGTTCATATTCATTCACTGTTTCGGAAGACATTCCAATTTCAGAAGAACTTTGCTAGGATGCTGACTGAGAGGATGTGGAAAAGGCACAAAAGTAAATTGATTTTAGCTTTTAAATGAGAGTTGGTGTTTACACTCCTTACACTCATCAATCTCACTGAATTACCTGCAGGGAAAATCCAAATTTCTGGATATTCATCTCAAAGATACCCAGACCTTTTTGGTCAGGAAAAGAAGCCAGACATTTTGAAAAAAACTAATTTCCTTTATGATTTTAGCATGCCATAGTTTCAATTTTGGGCTGGAGTTTCAACCTTGACACAGCTGCTGGCTGGCTTAGCCCTCGAACCAAAAATCACATCTCATCTAAAGACCCTTGACACTGGTGGGAAACTTTGACTCCATTTTAGCAAAGCTCTGTGCAGGTCTCAGGGGTTCTGTGTGCCCTCATGTTGGCCTCAGGTTGAACTCTTTGGGAGCCCAGGAAAGGACTGTGCACATCCAGTGCTGTCAGAGAGGTCTGACTTGGCCACACCAACAAACATCTGATGCACCAGGTCTGT
Source organism: Aptenodytes forsteri (assembly GCF_000699145.1). Taxonomy (NCBI): domain Eukaryota; kingdom Metazoa; phylum Chordata; class Aves; order Sphenisciformes; family Spheniscidae; genus Aptenodytes; species Aptenodytes forsteri. Next base: position 1,419,334 of record NW_008794631.1, on the reverse strand, counting down.
GCTGTGCCCACGGACATGGTGTCATGGGTGGCATAAGCACACCCTTTATTTATATGAGTAACATGCTTTGGGAAAACAGAGCAGCAGCATCTCTAAGTCTGGCTGGCAAAACATTGGTCCTGTTTAATGTATCTTATCATAAATGACTTTCTTCAAAGCAACCCAGTTTTTGGACAAGGCGGAGTGCAAGAAGAACAGTTGGTTTTATATTCCTATCACACTCGGCGCACACAGTGCAGCACAGGGAAACATGAAGGGCAAGAGGTGAACTCGGGGTTTTCTTTGGGGCCCCAGAGCAAAAGCAGACATTAGGATGGCTGATATTTTGATAACCTTTCCTGTGTCCCAGTGGTAGCCCTGAATATGCTTTGAAGATACACTTGGCAGCCAACGGACTGAACTATGTATTTTTTACATCGGCAGCAGCCAGCTTTTTCTGTGTCAATTTATGCCAGTTTATAGGAAGGCTTAATTCTTGTTTTGACAGCTACAGAATTGTTCTGTGGTCCTGAAGGACTGATTATGGTTTTCCTACCTTCAGCCTGTTTCAGACATTCAAATCCTAATGACAGTTGTGCTACGTTTGTTTTTGTTTTTAATAAAGGGTGCTTGGCAGCCAAGCTGCATAATCCTTTGGGTCCAACATTTCAGCATTAAGGGGGGAAGTGGTTTTCTTTCTGAACTGCTTGGAAAACATGTTGCCTCTAAATTATATAGATTCCTGTTCGATTCCCTGCTGAAAGTACAGGCAGGATTGCCATCTGACAGAGGGGACGCTTATTTTACAGTAACTCTACATGAAAGTTTGACTTCTGTTGATAAATGGAGGTAGGTGTGCGGAGTTTTCTACCTGGCTTTTTTGTACGCTGGTGGTAAATGTTGAGAGACATATTGCTGACAGCGTGGTGCTGCCAGCAGTATGGTCATAATGACTACACTTTACTTGGAATCATCGTTTAGGATCTCATTAGCTTCTGTTAAAAGACACGACTTTAAACTTTTGACATTAGATGTACAAATACATCATTAACATCTTTTAGTCCATCATCTGTACTGCAGCATTTCTAATTGCAATCGAATAGCAATTATGCTGGAAAGATCCTTTGCATGCACTAAAAAGCACTGAAACAAAAAGCTGCATTAACAAGGTAGGGATTTTTCCTGTTCCCTTCTTGCATATTAAAGAAGTGATATTTATTTATTATCCTGAGTTAGATTGTCTTCATGCCACCAACAATAGAACACTTTTTCTTTTTCCCATCTTTCCAAAGGGCTGTAGCACAAAACACCCAGCATTTTCATGCTGTACTTCCTCACCTGCCAATCTGTACAACTCACATTCACGTGTTTTACAGGTTTTCTGAGGAGAGTCACTTCCTTTAACTCCATCGCCTAGCTGGTTACCAAATGCTTACAAAGGTTTAACAGGATTTGTGGAATTCAGGTCAAAGATATCACATATGGCACTACAGGGACTTAGTTGTTCTAATAAGACCAAATGCTTAGAAGTCCATTTTGGCCAAGTTCAGCCCAATTATAGGACTGAGATCCAGACCACATGTCATGAAATCTTCAGCCTGTACTGGTACTGCAGTATATTTAATGGAAAGCAACTCAGTATACATTTGCATGTGCTACCTTTTCCACATAATGATTTTACAAGGCAATTCTCCAACGAATCTTGCCAGTATGCTTTTGTTCATTCTATCAGCAAACACTAGGGGAGACAAAGCAGGTACAAAAATGCGAATGAACATTGTTCTACTGTTCTGTAATTGCAAGCCTACGGTTGGACAAAAATTGATCTGCAGTGTGCAATATCACTATTTCAGCATCATGGAAATCTGATTTACAGTTTGCCGCAAGGGAGGAAAGAAGGATTTATTCTTACCGTTCCTACTTAGACTACACTATCTACATCAACAATATCTGAGCCTACTAAGACAGGATTGTAAGAAGTGCAGGTATTCAGTGACCATAAGGACCAGAATGCCCGAATTACACCAACAGAAAATATTCCCAGGATAGTCCACATTTTTTAGATGAGAATAATCATGCAGCTGCTGTTGAGGCCAAGATATGAACATGCAGTCCTTAAAATGCTTGAGGTAAAGAGTTGCCAAAAGGATCAGTAAGGGGGATTCAGAGGAAATAACAAAAGAAATTATGTACCAGACGTTGGGGAAGGACAGAATTAAAATGGATTTGTTTGGTACTTGGTATCTTAGAAGGTATATTTCTTCTGGAAAATGTAAGAGGTACAGGCACCACTTGAAATAAATGAAGAGGCAATGAGTTACAAACGATGTGATTTCTGTGTCCTTTGAGGAGGCATGTACTTGTTTTCCAGTGTGTAGGTAAGACAAGCTGATCCACAGGAGCTTATCTTGTGCATTTACACTAACTGAGGCCAGCCTCCCCTATGCAGGATTTTTCTCCCCACTGCTTTTATTCTTTCTACCTGTTCTGACTCTATAAGGTCTGTTCAAAAAAATTTTCTCTCTTTACACAGAACTTCCCACTGAGCAACTGCATACAACAAAATAACATTTGATCTAGTAGACCATGCTCTTATCTACGTATGAGTAACACAAGACGGGAAGTGGAAACTTTGCCCTAACATTCAGAATTATCATCAACTTCATCTGCCCCTGCATGTCCACCCTTAAGGGGAATTGCCAATCCCAAACCATGGTATTGGCAGAGGTCTGAAGAAGGGGGCATTTGAATGGAAATCATTTGCCTTTACTTTCCTGATTGGTTCATGATACATCCTGATTTTACAAGAAAACAATTCTCCAATCAGTTCTTCACCATTGTGGGAGGACTGAAACCGCCGCTGATGTGGATGACCTGGTATTATAAGCCAAGTCCTCCTCCTTGCTCACCCTCCACTGCATTTGATGTGCCGCTACTGTTCCACTTGTCCTGCCCTGTTTTGGTGGGTGCTGTGCTCCCCCCTGCAGCACTGCTAGTTCAGTCTGGCTCCTTGTGCCCCTCCAGCTGTATCCCCACAGCAAGGGTGGAGTGGGAAGGAATGGTAGGAAGAGATTTATTAATAAAGGCAAATTAAAAAAAGCTTTAATGCCCTTCACAGTGGCAGGGCATGTTGAATTTTAATTCCTAGGGACCTGCTCTCCAGCTCTCTAGTAAGCACTGTTTCTTAAGAGGTTAATGTTGTGTAGTACATGCTTTTCTCAGCTCTTCATCTTTTAACATGGATGAGCTCTGGAGGGAGGCTGGGGCCTCACTGTATTCACCCTTTACAACATCTAGCCTAACAGGGCCTGCCTCATCTCAGGGGGAGGGAGGACCTCAGAGCAGAAATGTGAGAAATGCAATGAATAAATAAAATGCTCACCTGGTGCAACAAAATTTCCTGTCACTTCCTATGAGCCAGAAAGAGAAAAAAAAGCATCAATTCTGCCACTGAAAAAATCCACATAGCTTTAACAAGGGAACTGAACAGGTTTCCTCTTGAAAATTTTCAGGTGGGTTTTGTTTCATCCATTACATTTTGTGTTCTGCTCCAGGCTGCCAGGCCTGAAGGAGACAACATACAAGACTGGCGTACTACACATCGTTAGTACGTGTGGCAAACCCACTGCCTCACGCGTGCTCCAGCGCAAGCACCGCGGCAGAGCAAAGTGCTTGTGGGTGTGCTTGCTGATTCTCCACGAAAGCTTAGCGCACTCTGAATTTTGGCTCGCACTTCTCGCCCCTTTGCCAGGGATTCTCTGGCAGAGAGCGGGGATCCTTGCACCATCTAAACACAACCACATCTGCTCCACATCAACACTTCTAAAACAGTTAAATGCAGGACGGGTGGGTTCACAGCAGCCCCTGGGGGTGCCAGCTGTCCCCCCTGTTGGCCCCATCTCCAACATCATGCCCAGATGCTCTGCAGTGCAAGGGGCTGCAAACAGCCACAAACTCAGGAAAAGGCACCTGGAGGGATTGCAAAGAGGACAAATGGGCTATCGAGGGCTGAAAGTGTGAGGAGGGCTCTCGCCCCTGTGTCCTTAGCACCCTCCATGGCCCACATGCAGCCCCTCGCTGCACCGTGGCTGCACGGAGAGGCACTGCACCAGGCTCCTGGGGGGTCAGTGTTTTAAGAGCTAAAATGTAATAATTTTAAAAGGCATCTTCTAGGTATCTTGCAAGTATTTGTCTTACAGGTCTTACAGGTACATAACATATTTCACCATCAGCGGCTGAGTCAGAGCAGAGCGGTGGGTACGTTTTCTAGCTAACATGGTCAAAAAATTATTCCTAGTGCAGCGAATACTTGCAAAGTCATGTGTGGTTTTCAGCAGAAAGCACAGACTAAGGGAGAAATGGGAGTAAGGACCACAATGAAATGAGCTGCAGGGGTGTCTGTGGGAGACAGGGCAGCTTCTCCTGCTCTCTCTCCCCTGTGCCTGTTCTCAAGCCAGACTGCCACTTCAGGAGCCCTAAGTACACTCCAATTTAAATTGCTTGCACCCCCAGCCCTGTAACAAAATCAGCTAGGGGTTTTACTAACTTGCAAGGCAAGTGCACAGCACTGTGTCTTATTAGCAGACAGCACATCAAGCGTGATACAGAGCAGCAATGGCAGAGCGGCGATGGCTGCCTCATCACTTCAAAAATCACGGACAGGACCCTATTGCTGTAATAGGGCAGTGATGCCATTTTTGTTTTTAAGGGTCTATGGTCTATCACTTCATTGCAGGCAGGTGTTAGTAAACTGCTGCTTCTGATGCTTCCAGAGGATGTGTGCTCCTTGGGATGTGGTAGATGATGGGAATGGACATGGCTTGGTCCCAAAAAAACGAGCCATGTGAAATGCTCAGCCCTGATGAGGAACTCACACCCCTTGTCTTACCTTACAAAATGTTGCTGCTGCCACAGTGCCTCGTGCAGCTTGGTGCCGTCAACAAAGCAGAACAAAATATCCCTCGTTAAAATGGAATCACTCTGTAAATGACATGAAAAGAGGCATGAAATTTCAGTAAGAGGCACAGCTTCACTGAAAAGTCATGAATCACCACATCCAACTTAATAGGACTGTTGTCATCAGGGGAAAAAATGGTCAATCTGCAGCTGAGATGACGTATGGAGCTTTTTAACTTACTGCAGCTTACCAGCAATCTGCTCTCCACTTCTGACAGAAAAGACTTTCAGCATCTTTAGGGTAAGTGTCTTAAGGGAAGAGTGGTGTCAGTACTAATAATCAAATGATAGAGATATTTTCTTGCAGACTTTCTAGCACAGATTTTTGTCTTAGCCTCCTTAGTTGTAATGAAAGAAATATCCTGAAGTCTGCACAAGGTACATCCCTTCGGCAATGCCATCAAGTCCATGAATTTCTAGGAACAGATTAACTGGGACAGTTGTAACCTGTCCCTATTCCCATGCCAGATCACTAATTACCTCCATTTGTTTTCTGTAATGGACTTCTATCTCTGTGGAGGTTTTTTTGCCACGAAAATTTGTCTCACTTACAGCAATAGCAAGCTCGCATTCAGATTTGTCCCTCCAAGGGCAGTGTTTTCTTTTCACATTTTTGTGCTCATCGGTCATACGAGGCAATGCCCACCATCCAAGCTGCTGCAATCGCCTCCTGAACCGAGCGGTTCCTGTGCTCAAATGCGTAGAGGCAATGCCTGCACTCAGTCATGCCTATAAAAATTCCAAAGGGATTTTACTGAGTGCAACACAGTCTTGGGTAAAGTTGGTCTTTAGGGCCCAGGATTTTCAGTTTGTTTCAGTACCTGCTGTATTTCCCAGCCGTAGATGCTGTAGTGCTATATTCAGCGTGTTTCAGCCTCCTCTAGGAACAAGAGGCTGCTTCTCCTTCTCCGTCACTTTCTTGGTCTTTTTGATAAATGTTGTTTTAAAATGCTGCATTTTGAAATACTGACAGGTTGGTAAAGGCAGGTACTAGTTCTGCCTTTGAGGACTGGCTGCGGCCATGGTGCAGACCAGGAGGAGGGAGCTGAAGGGTTGCAGTTCATGGGACTCCAAGTTGTGCAAACACCAACAGCCCGTTTTTTTCCCTCTGCACCCCAGGAAAATCCATCTTTACTCCCTGCCTCCCTGTACTTTTCCTTATTATTGAAGTCTCATGGAATTTTTCTTTTAAATTACATTCTTAGAAACTCCATCTCTCCTTAAGAGCAAACTGCTGCCATCCCCATCACACTAGTGCCGTGTCTTCTCTCCAACAAGGAATCTTTTTGTCTGCATCATTTTGTGAATATACATTTGGCTCATGTTAAAAGTCGCAAACTATCATTTGCTGGTATTTTTATTTTCTATCAAAAGAGAATATGTCATTAATTGATTTTTTTGCCTATTTTTCCGAGGAATTAAATGAACCACACAATTGCCTAGCAATGCAGACACAGAACCGCAGTACACATACCACTTCTTGGTAAAAAAAAGAAGAGTATTAAGAAAGTAGTGGCAATGACAAGCTCGCACACAGTTACAAGTGAAAGTTGATTAGTACTGTTTTCAGGAATGAGCTTGGTGCCATTTGGCCTAGGAACATTCATCAGTGAAAGAACACAAGCATCTAATGTGCAAGCCACCAGCTTAGTAAGGAGTGGTGAGGATACCAGTAGTAATGATGACACTGAGGTTTAGAGCGATGTATCAGCTATGTTGGTGTCCAATACTTGACTTTTACCACCTAGGACATCAACGATGTAATCCAGTGACACTCATCAAGGTGTAGGCTTGCCAAAAGCAATGAGGGATCTGCTGAGATCACATCGCTGAAATCAGCTGACTTCTAAACACTAACCTCTATCACAGCAATTCAAATTACACGATGAATAAGGATTTCAAGACACTGTGATCGTGGCTATAATTGCATCTGAGATGATACGTGGGTGAGGAAGATTCATCTACCAGTGACTAAAGCTCTGCTGGTAATTCATGATCTATGTATCAGATTTATAGCACTGGCACACTGGGGCTTTGTATGAAAGGGGGGCTTGTAGGCTAAAGCAATGTTGTGAAGGTGTGAAAAACATGAAGTCTAATTATCGTGGCTGTGATGAGTAGTAAGATAACAGAATAATGAGCAGCTCATTCATTGTCTAAATCACTTATAAAGGTTTGCACCAGGTACCTGTGGCACTGGAGGAGGGAGGACACAAAGCAAGAAATGGCTGGGTGGGACATTCAGGGCAAGACGTGAATACGGAGCTTGCATGTATGCTTAGCACAGGGGTAACCAGTTAGCTGACTAGAGAGTGAATAATAGATGCATAACAGAAAACAAGGCACAGAAACAACAGATTAGAGTGTATACAGCAGGGAGCAATAGAACAAATTCTTCGTCATAATTTGTAGGTTTACTGCATTTTTATAGAATCATAGAATCATAGAATAATTTCAGTTGGAAGGGACCTCTAAATGTCATCTAGTCCAACCCCCCTGCCATGGGCAGGGACATCTTCAACTAGATCAGGTTGCTCAGAGCCCCGTCCAACCTGACCTGGAATGTTTCCAGGGATGGGGCATCCACCACCTCTCTGGGCAACCTGTGCCAGTGCTTCACCACCCTCATTGTCAAAAATGTCTTCCTTATATCTAGCCTAAATCTACCCCCCTTTAGTTTAAAGCCATTCCCCCTTGTCCTGTTGCAACAGGCCCTGCTAAAGAGTTTGCCACCATCTTTTTTATAAGCCCCCTTTAAGTACTGAGAGGCTGCAACGAGGTCTCCCCGAAGCCTTCTCTTCTCCAGGCTGAAGGATCCCAGCTCTCTCAGCCTTTCTTCACAGGAG
>NW_008794631.1:1353140-1410594 GCF_000699145.1 Aptenodytes forsteri | reverse complement strand
TCTCCATCTGGACATTGAGCCGTTGACCACTACCCTCTGGATGTGACCATCTAACCAATTCCTCACCCACCGGACATCACCCATCAAATCCGTAACTCTCCAATTTAGAGAGAAGGATGTTGTGGGGGCCCGTGTCAAAGGCCTTACAGAAGTCCAGATAGATGACATCTGTAGCCCTTCCCGTGTCCCCTGATGTCGTCACTCCCTCATAGAAGGCCACTGGGTTAGTCAGGCAGGACTTGCCCTTGGTGAAGCCATGCTGGTTGTCTTGAATCACCTCCGTGTCCTCCATGTGCCTTAGCATAGCTTCCAGGAGGATCTGTTCCATGATCTTCCCAGGCGCAGAGGTGAGACTGACTGGCCTGTAGTTCCCCGGGTCTCCCTTTTTTCCCTTTTTAAAAACGGGGGTTATTTTTCCTGCATGCTGTCTGATCACCTGCACAAGGCACATTATTTACTTGGTGGCCCTATGTAAAGTAACCTGTGTCTGCATGACAAATCCTCTAAAGGTGTGCAGTTGGGTCAGAGTGAGAGAGTCTGGTCCTTTGAAGAGATGGGGTAAGAAACACCCTCTGGAGCAGGCAGTGGAAGAGCAAAGGAGTGAGAAAAGTTGGTCTGATACTTGGTAGGATTGAAAAGACAAGAGAGATTTCTGAAACCTGCAGAGGGCATGAGGATGTTGTGTGGGAGAACGTTTCTATAATTAAAGGTTATTGAGAAATCTGGCTAATTGGCACACATGCACAGCTGGCTGCATCTGCTTTGGCATGCACATGCGTGTTGTGCTCAGGGCATATGCTCAGAGGAGTGCATGCTGAGCCCTTCGCAGGGATTCAGAAACTCAGCACAAAGAGCTCTTAAAGTGTACTGCTGGGGGAGAGGAGCTGAGGTTGCCAGCACAAAGAAGCTGTGAAGTTTAAACCTTGCTTAAAAGCCTCTGCAGTCACCTGAAAACCTCACTCAAAGGCTTTCAAGGGAAAGAGAGTTTCAAGTTGTCTTTAAAGCTCCCAAAGTATTTAAGGCTATAGCTATATTAGTAGGTAATGCCATGTAGCGGGAACAGACCTGTAGCATGATGAAGATGGAGCTGATATACACACTGTGCATTTGGGGGGGGCGGTCTGCTTCAGCCGAGTAAACCCCCCCATGGTCCCTCAGCCTGAGCACTGGCTGGCAACTGCATGGCGTGGGGTGCATGAGGGGCACCCCTGGAGAGCACCTTTGGGTCGAGCATCAGCTGAAGCAAAGGCTCATTCCCCTGTGGCTTCTCCATTACGTGAGCCAGTGAAGTGGGGACCATCTACAGGTTAAAAAATGCACTCCCGATGCAAACTAAAAAGCTGATGTGGGCATATGCTGGAAGTGTGCTTCTGGGCCTGCCCAAATTGCTTACACCTAGCAGGCAGCTCCAAACCCAGCATCCTGGAGACCATCAGGACACCGGCTCATCTCTTGCCTCACCTGCAGGATGCACCTCCAAAGCACTCTCCTAATGCGCTGGAAAGGGATGGCAAAATGGTGGTGAGAAGAGGGAAATGAGGAGACAGCTGAGGTGCCTTCCCTTCTCCCTCCCTCTCCTCTAGAGAGCACTGAGGTGGGTAGGAGGGAGGGCAGCCCCTGCACCCTCCTCCTCCGGAGGGAAGCTGAAACCCCGTTTACCACCTGCTTGGCGGATGCTCAGATCATCAAAAGCTGGAGGATACCCTGAGGTGAAACTCTATTGATGTGTATTACTTTGAACCAATGAATATTTCATTACTGGAGAGAGAGAGAATATGAATCAATAATTCAGGAGTAAGGAAAGGGGAAGGGATGGTTTTGAACCACTGCTCGTTTTTGAAACAAACTGTGGTTTCTTCAAAGACCACCTTGATTATATACACCTACAACCTTTTCAATAAAGTCTTAAAGCCACTATACTCATCAGAGGAATAATCATCCCTTGCCTCATCACTCTAATCAATGAGCAACATTTAATATAAGGTTTCAAACCACAATTTTCTGCTGCCTTGGGCAGGAGTGAGAGCAGAGACCACAGAAGTGCTGGTTGGAGGGGCCTTCTGGAGGTCATCTCTGATCCAGCCTCCCTCTGGAGGCAGGGGAAGAGCAAAAAGAGAGAAAACAGGGTTGGGAAACACCACGAGAGGAAAGAACAAACCAGAATTAATTGAACAATAAAGTCATGAGGAGGGAGGCAATGTAGTTACATGCAACAGCAATGATTTTTCTGTTCTAATTTCATTTCGAACTGAGCCTTGAACAAAAAGAGGAGATAAAGGATTACTGATACAGAAAAAATAATCCTAGTTTTCCAGTGAAGCAAAACAAGTTGCTTCTTCTAGAGCATTAAGCTGACATCTCAATTTCCAGCTAGAAGTAACTGGAATTTCTGTAATTTCAAAGGAGAGAGTTAGAAGAAACTGATTTTGCCAAACCCATACCCATTTGCTTGGAAATACTGTTTCAAACTGCTTACTGCTGAAAAAAAAAGCTTTGAAATTGTTGAAATATCTTTTTTCCAAAAGCATACATTTCAAACCAAAATCTTCTGATATGGGGGTTAGAATGCCTTTAAACTTTAGCAATAGTTTTTGAATGTGTAAAATGGTGGTATCAAAATGAAACATTTTACCTCACCACTCTAAATTTTTTAAATATGGGTTGAAGCTATTTCTTTATATTACTTGGTTTTGTCCTGACAAATTGCACAAAATGTTTTCCCAACCTGCTCTCTCCCTTTGTGGTAATCTGTGCAAGAAGAGCAACATGCTGTGTTACTTGAAGCGGCAGAACACTGGATTGATGCACATTTTCTTCCATGAACAGCACTTAAAACATTTATCCTGTCCTACAGGGAGAGAACTTTTTATTAACTTGGTTTTAAAGACAAAACTTAATATCGCCCATATGTCCAACAGCAGTACCAGTTTTTGCAATTCCTTTGTAAAACTTGCATCTCTGTGAGTGCTCATTTGTTCAATAAGAAGCAGAACAAAGGCTGGAATATCTCAGATTTTCTAAAAAAAAAAAAAGAAAAGATGGCCTGAGGTGTATTTCTTTTGGTGAATGCAGAGTACAGGAGAAGTACAGGCATAAGTAGGTCAACTTTAAGCTGACAGGGCAGGGTTAGTCATTAAATAATTAAGTTTGCGAATAAAATCCTGACAACTTCAGCAGCATTTGGATTTCACTTCAGGTGCTTTCACAGGAGACATATTTCTTTTTACAGTGAAATAAAAGACAAAGAAAAAAGGACATTAAATAGTTCAGTATTTGGCACAGCTGGGATCAAGCCGACATACTTAGACACTAACCTACAGCTTCTCCGATGCTATATTTTATCCACACCTCATGGATAAACCTGGGGGCCCTTAGCAGGCAGCGGTGAGCCCAGCATGCTGCAGGATCAGGCCCACCAGGCAGTCTCCTCCATGTCTCTCATGAACAAGCCTGAAATGTTTAGGTGTATGTGGGATTAACACCCATAGGTGATTTTTTATGCAGCTCTACTCACAGAAAGCAAATTGTTATTTGAGAGGGAATTGATCTCAGTTCTAATTTTAGACATCTTTGGTATAGATGCGGCTATAGACCAGGGCGTGCATCCAGCCTAGGGCTGACGTGGCCATCTCAGCTTGTCACTTCATGTCCCTTTATAAGCAACGGAGAGAAAATGCACTTTAAGGGTGCAGTTCATCCGACCTGTTTGCAATGCCAGCCAGGCTGAACCCCAGCCCAGAGGGCAGTGGCAAGTCGTGCTCGTGAGAAACCAGCTGTGGGCTCCAACGCTTAGAGGAATCTTGCCTTGTCTGTCTGAATGGATTGGTGTTAAATTAAGAGAACAAGAAAATAAATACACAAAACTTCAAGTGTTTTCTGAGGCTTTCCCAGCTCCTCTAGTATCCTGGGCTGACTGACTGTGGCATGGCTGCCCTCAGGACTGGGGGAGCTGGCACATCCCGAGAGTCATACCTGCCTCTGCGGCTCACCTGCAGCCATGTGTTTGTTTCTTTTAATGCTTCTTCAGTTAATTTTCTTTGCAGATTCATTCACAGGACTCATAAACATAATGACTGACATCATTTGGCGCTACACTGGAGATTTCATGGCTCCTGATATTGTTTGCAGAGTCGTTCGCTACTTCCAGGTATAGAAACCTTGGGCTCCCCTGTATGCCCAAGCTCGCGTGGCTTTGTGTCCCCACAGCAATAAACCCTAACAAAAATGCTGTATAGACTTTTTTCTAGCATCAGAAGTGCTAAGTGCTGAAAGTATTCATTTACAGTTGAAACACTTTTAATTAAAGCATATTAAAACTTTTAAATTTTGTGGACAAGATAAAGGAAAAAGATCTGGGTGAAAATACAAGTTTTTTTTTTCGTTTTCTTTTCTTTTTCAGTAAAAGTTTTCAAATATTCCTAGTTCAGTGTTCTTGCTGACATTATTTTCTGCAATAAATGTGTCTCAACTGCTGCCTCGTATACCTTCTGCCCCAGGTGGTCCTTCTATATGCCTCGACTTACGTCCTTGTGTCACTAAGCATAGACCGGTATCATGCCATAGTTTACCCAATGAAGTTCTTGCAAGGAGGTAGGAGAATTTCTGTACCTTGCTATTGCTATGGATATTGTTGGATAGTCTTTTAGTTTCAAAATTCTTAAGCTTGTTGCCACGAATTATTCATTCCTGCTGTAGCAACATTTGGACTCTGTTACAGTTTTCCAAATGGCAAAGGAGCTGTGGTTTTGAGATTTATTAAGCTGCACTTAGCCCTCAGCAGTTTTTATAAGCATTGTGTTAGCAAAGAATGAAATGACATTCAAAAAGTATAGAGGTTTTCATTATCTTCCAGCATTTTGAGAACGTTATTATGGGCAAAATCTATTCCTCGTAGAACTATACTGGCTCTAGGAGCTGCAACAGCTATATTGTCTATTTATTCACACTAAAAAAATAACTTGGACAGAGAATGCAGTACTGAGAACTCATACAATAGTTTGATAAGAGAACTTCAAAAGCTGTAGCATATAAGTTTGGATATCTATTGTTTCTTGTAATTTCTTCTATTTGTTATTTTTACAGCACTCAAATATATCCTGTCTGCTTAGCAGTACAATTTAAAGAACATGATTTCTTTCCTGCAGAGCCTAAAGTGGGACGTTAAGTATGTTGCACTGAGTGAATAAACAGAAATAGCCGGTGGGGAGGAAGGAGAACAGTTACAAGAACCATGAGGTCCAGAAGACGCACTTTAATCAGATGCAAATATCATTCTTGTTTTGGAGTAATGATGGCTTTTGAAAGCCCGCTCTATTCAGGGGATCAGATTAATGGTCCTTTCTGGCCTTAAAAATCTATGAATCAATCACAGCCCAGGCAGTGGTGCAGCTTTGGCAGATGTTAAGGTCTGAAAACTTCAAATACCTTGTGAAATTTAGCCTCATATTCCCCAGTGTGCAGACCAACTTTTTCAGACCAGGGGATTGATACCAAGGTTTTCTCAGCAGGCTTTGGGACGCACGGCGTGCTCTGCAGCTCCTGCCCACGCTGAGCTGGGCTGGGGAGGGCTCATAAACCACCTGAAGCACCGACTGCCGGCTGAGTGGGACGAGCTGTGAGGCAGGCTCGCTGACATTTCGTCTTCATACGTGGTACAGGAAAAGCAGCACTTGTTAAATTACTGCCTGGGCCTAGTAAAGAATTTGGTGGTTAATCTTTGCAAGCCACTTTGAGGCTGAAAAAAAAAATCCAAACTACCAAGCTGCCTCAAATCTTTATAAAAGCCTTTTCCTAACTCAGTCCCATTTCCTATACTTATACCGTAAAGTTTTTTCTTTTCTTTTTAAGACTGGAGAAAAGCAGACGTTGCACCCAGCCGAGGGGCAGCAGAGCCATCAGCTGGGTGCAGCTCTGGGGGAGACACAGGCCACAAGCAGAGATAACGCTGGCAAAGCCCATCTGCCTCTGGCGAGGGCTGGCTACACACTGATGGACAAGCAAAGACCATGTTCAAAGGGAAAAAGGAGGCAGCTCTAAATTCAAAAGAACTATCTAAAGAGGTATATTTACCATAGCAACTTCCTGGAATATACATAAATATTCACCTTTTGCACCCAGCTATTCCTAGCAGAGGTGCCATGTGGGGGGCTTTTGAAACGCCCTCTTAGCTGTTCTGCAGGCAGAGAGCAAAGAGATTTACGAAACTTTGTCATTGGTGTTGACACAGAGAAACTTTAAAAACCATTCTGAGTCAACTTGTGGCAAATGTCTTTCCAAAATGAAACACTCATCCCCCCAAATCCTTCAATCAAGAAACAAAAGAGTTGTTTCCTCTTACCAATTTTAAAAATTATGTTTCCATGTAGCCTTGAAATATCATTTTGGAAAAAAAAATCAAAACTTTTGCTTTGAAAATGTTGAACAACTTTTTCTTTTTTAAATTGCTGTTTGGTTACTAGCCTCAGGTCATGTTAAAAAGCATTTGCAATGAGCTGTACTTTGCATGGCTTCTAAGAAAACAAATGTCAACAGTTAAATATTTTATACTCACTTTGCGAATACATAAACGACCACAGAAAGTGCAGGATGTGGAAGAATTATGCATTCTAATCCTAACGCTTTTACTGTATGAGGTACCTAATTCAATAACCAAAAGGGTCATTAAAAAAAAAATTGTAAAATAAAGATTGAAAAGAAAAGAAACTGAGAAGTTATAGCAGAAGACATTTTATGAATGTTTCACCATGTTGAAAAGGTATATGCAAACAGTATACAAACTAAGCAACAGGCGACAACGGAACTGCTTAAGTAAATTACAAAACCCAAGTAGGTGTAAACTGTCCCTTGCGTGGCTTTGGGCTGCAAACGATGCTAAAGTCCATCAGATCAATATGATTCTGGAACAGCTCGCTCTCTCTGGATTTAAAACCTAACTTTAAAATGGCACTCACTTTATAGAAGGATTGCATGGTAGCAGGGAGCAAAACTCCTCACAAGAGGTGCCTCCCCGTCACATGTTGCTGGGAGCAGGCAGATGTGCACAAAACCACTGCCGCAGCACACGGATGGCGGAAGCGGAGCAAAGGGGACGGTGACATGAAAATGTCCTTTAGGAGAGTCAGTGCCAGAGCTCACGACTGAGAGTCCCGCTCCAACCCCAGGTGTTAGTCTTGACCACCCCAGTATGAAAAACTCTCCATTTAAAGAACAATATTGTTTTTAAAGGAAAATACTGAGACTGGCTGAATAGAATATCATATTTCAAAAGCTGTTATTTATTTGATTCCATTTATAATTGATATAGTTCTAGTTATGTGATTTGCTGGCATTTAGAACATATCAGAACATTTACAAAAAACAACATTAAAAAAAACCCTGCTTGTGAGGCAGCCAATTAACATTAGTCTGATAAAACAAAAATCTACTTACCTAGAGGCTATCAGTGCCCTGTAAAGCCCTTTAGACTAGCAAGGACATAATCTACCAAACATGAGGGACATTTAAAAACAAGATTAAATGAATATTGTAGGTAATGTTTTATAAAACACAAAAATAAAATACCACTCTTGCCCAACCCAAATTGCCCACTTGTCTTCAAATTAACAGCGTCACTACACAGTGCAAAAAATGAAGTATATTATCCAAGTACGATCTTTTCCCCTTAGAAATAGACACGTGGGCTCCACTGAGGCTTGTATGTATGTAGTTTAAGTAGCTAGCTCACAATCAAAAAGCCCTTTCTGTGAGGAAATATTTTGTGAAACTTACTCTTAATACTCCTTTTGCTAAGTTTATTCTGTTACGCTTTGGTAAACTTTACAGTTCTCCTTTGCCTGTGCAATGTTTATAGACTCGATCTGACCCTCTCACTTACGTAGATGTCATCAGAGTTCCCTTAAGCCCTAGATTAGCAAGACCGTATTTTGCTGAATGTGGGTAGCATTTAAAAATGAGCAGGATAAGTGAATATTTGCAACTGATATTTTATAAAGCTTAAAATTACTTTTTTGAATGTTTCTCCCACATGCTTTTGTATTGCTCTTTGAGCTTCAAGGAGGAAAGACATTCTTCTTGACATGCATAATTTAAAGCAATTTTCTATTTCACACACAACCTCAGGTATTTTGTAGGACAATAAAGTATTTCAACACCAAAGCTTCCCAGATCAAAAAAATCTGTCCCCATCTGTTCCTCATGATCTGACTCAGGAGGAATAACTGCTGCTGAGAATCACTGGTACTCCACAGATCAGCCCTTTCCCCCCCCTGCCACTTTTTGGCTAGAGCAACATGGATTTTAGCCAGAAGATTCAGATTTGTGAAAACAAAAGCCTTGGGGCTGTTTGCTCCAACCCATTGATTTTTACAAAATACCATGGGTGCCACCAGGCATCATTTGATTTCCCACCAGTTTTCCCCACTTGGCAGCGGACGAGGCCAGAAGTCGAGGGGAAGCAGTAGCCCAAACATGCCAAGCGTTTTGGGATCCTTCAGCTCCTGATCTTCACCATGAGGTCCAGCAGGATCTCCTAGTTGATGTCTGTTGTGGCAGATAAAACAGGGCTGAGCACTTGAGCACCAGCCCACCATCATCTGCCCTGTCTCACAGTTAGCAGTCCACCCTTGGCATGGCTTGGGCATATGCCCATCAACAGGAGCTGGGTTTGGTCCCCGCCATGATGCAGAGAACTGCAGGAGATGCCCAGGCCCTCCAGGACCATGTTTCTTTGGGGCAGTAGAGTTGCAGCTGGAGTTAAAGGCAGCTGGTTGTGCAGTTTTGTTCTGATCCTGAACTGAGGCATTTTCTCTTTCCTGATAGGAAATGCTTTGTGAGCTTTCTCACTACAAGGTGCATCAAAATGTTTAATTTCCATTCCAAGGAGGACATTTCCCTTGCCAGTACGTCCAGTACGCTCTAACCTAGTTTATGTTTTAAGTAACCCTTCCCAGTCTCAGCCTTCCTCTGTTATCTGTAGCACAAGGGCTCCTTCTTCTTTTCTGTCTCTGTGTCCTTCTACTGACCGCCACTTTGCTGTGCCAGGGTAAGAGCGTGCAGTGGGGCAGGCCTGAGGTCCTTTGCATTCATTCATGATGTTGTCTTGGTGGCATAGAGGAACTATTTACATCTCATGTTTCTGACTTGCTGACCCTGACCAGTGCCTTTCTCATAGCGTTTCAGATTCAATGGGCCCTTAGCATCTTTAAATAAAACATGTAAAATACAAGCCCATAAGGACATGACTTTTTATAATGAGAAAGAGATGAAATCCCCATTCTCCTTTGTAGTCTTTTCAGCATCAGCCGGCTGCAGCCCAAAATTCCTTTTCTTCACCCGGTTTCCTCCTCCTCCCTGACTTTCTGTCAGTACTGCTACGAGGGGCCAGTCACTCCAGCACCCCCATTAACACCGTCTGTTTGACTCTGTTGCACAGAAAGACAGGCGAAAGTTCTTATTGGAGTGGCCTGGAGCCTCTCTTTCCTGTTTTCCATACCGACCCTCATTATCTTTGGGAAACGGCAGCTCTCCAACGGGGAAGTGCAGTGCTGGGCTCTCTGGCCTGATGACTCCTACTGGATACCCTACATGACAGTGGTGGCTTTCCTGGTGTACTTCATTCCTCTGATCATTATCAGGTAAGCCTGAACCGCAGTCAGCGAGCGTGTGGTGAAAGCTGTCAAGTGTGCAATCAGCTTAATGCTTTAATTTCTACTCATTCATTATGATTTCATTTCCACACCTGCCTTATAGCTGCTTCGGTTTTTATCACATAATGCACGGGTCGCTGTACTTGCCCTGGGGCAAGTACAAGTACAAGTACAAGTACAAGTACATGAGGTAGCCAGAAACTAACTAAAATATTAATAGCCAGAAACATTTTCTCTGAAAGAAGGACTGAATCTCTAAGTGTGTCCACTTATCTCCACAGCTGCAGGCTTGAAACATATCTTTATAAATCCAGTATGAATGTCTAGCTATTATGACAAAACATAATTTTAATAAAAGAACAGGAAACCACACAATGCTAATTAAACTAAAATATGCTTAAAGTGCTCTCAAGTTTCATAGTAGCGGAAGAGTGTTTCTTCACCAGGATCAGAAAGAAATCTCCAAGCTTTTGAAGCTGCCAACCACTCCTAAAATACGAGCAAATAAAATTCTTCCTGTTTTGTAACGGGAAACCTGAGTTGCAAATATTTGAGACTGATTTGCCCAAGATCACAAAGATGATCTGCAGCAGAATCTATTTTAAACTGAGGTCAAAAAATATCCCAGACTGTGCTTAGTGATCAGTGAATTTTATTGCCTCCCTCTGGGGTGCTGCCATTAGCTGCTGTTAAACAAAAATTATCTAGCCATGAGGAGCTACCAATGCAAAGGACAGTCAAAAACCAATGTGGAACGGGAGTGTGGTTTCTTAACTGCCTTGAAAGGCTGCCGGTGGCAGTAACTTGTTCTCCGAGCCCTTTCCTTTCTTTCCCTTTTATTCTCTTCCAGTAGCAAGGTTACAATAGGATTTCTTGATGTTCATCTCTTCTTCTTTGTGGCAAAGAAGACTTGCTGGGACTCCTTTTTTTCCCCATGATTTGGTGACACGCTGTTTGGGCTGTGAGAGAGGAACTATGTTTGCCTGTCCCTTGGACATCTCTCTTGGTCCATCTGCTTTTCCAGCAGGTGATGAGCCATGAGTCTCTGTTGGCTTCCTGCTCATTAGCACCCCAGGTGAGGGGGGGTGGGGGTGGGGTGATCTTTTCTAGATGATGACAGGAATGGCTACATAAGCTAAATAGTAAAGATCGTGTCATGGTTTTAGTTCCTCTCCAGTCGAGTTGTGCCTTGAAGTTTCTTCCTGTTTAACTACGGAGATTAAGTTCTGCAGCTTCTAATGGCAACCAGTTTATCTCTGATAGAATCAAAACCACATGGCGCTTGAATTCATCTAGCTGACTTTTTGATACAGATTCAACATTGACCAGTGGTGGTCTCTCCCTAGAGAGAAGGGACAATTTTTATGCTTTGCTCATAACACATCAGTTTGCTAAACCTTCCATTTTTGCGCCAGATTGCACAGATATAACAAACAAAATCATGAAAAGTTCTCCTGAAAGAAAGGACATGATAGCAATAGAGAAAAACTACACCCAGATTCTCCAATTGCTCTTCCTTCCTAGACAGGATCATTTCTCTTTGTATGTTTTCCTGAATCTTAAAACCAGACTAGTTTTAAATAAACCAAAAAATATTCTTGGGAATATGTAAATAAAAATGTGGGTGGATCTGCAGCCCAGCTGGCAGCAAAATGGCAACCAGTTTATCTCTGATAGAATCAAAACCACATGGCGCTTGAATTCATCTAGCTGACTTTTTGATACAGATTCAACATTGACCAGTGGTGGTCTCTCCCTAGAGAGAAGGGACAATTTTTATGCTTTGCTCATAACACATCAGTTTGCTAAACCTTCCATTTTTGCGCCAGATTGCACAGATATAACAAACAAAATCATGAAAAGTTCTCCTGAAAGAAAGGACATGATAGCAATAGAGAAAAACTACACCCAGATTCTCCAATTGCTCTTCCTTCCTAGACAGGATCATTTCTCTTTGTATGTTTTCCTGAATCTTAAAACCAGACTAGTTTTAAATAAACCAAAAAATATTCTTGGGAATATGTAAATAAAAATGTGGGTGGATCTGCAGCCCAGCACTAGCAGCAAAAAGAATAAACACACAGAAGAGACAAAAAGTAATTTAACTGTGCAAAAGAAATGGCACTAGAAAACTTTGAGGCTGGCTGTTACTATGAGAGGAGCTTTCTTACAAATTTTCCCAAGTAGCTAGGAATCAGGAAATTCTAGCCAGCATCTTAAGTCATTTAGGAAAAAGGCCCATAGCCTGTCCAGTTATCAGTCATTCCACAGGTGTGTGAAACATCTCTTTCACACTCAAACTTACAGATTCTCACACTTTCTATTACAGATCAGCCACTCCTTTTTACATGGCATATATACTTGTTTGGCAAGAGAAGGCAAGCTACGTAGCAACAAATTTTTCAGAGCTGCTGACATTATGCTCCCCTCCTCCCTGCCAAAGGAAGATATTCAAACCAGATCAGCTCTGCGACTTACTTTACAGTAAATCCCCAAAAGCAACAAGGCGATGAAGACATGAGGGAAAGGGAAAGTCAGTGAAACTGGCATTTCATGAGATTGCCCTGACAGCTGAGACATGAATTAAGCATCCTAAAATTTTTGCGGCTTTAGCCTTAAGCGACTTTCACATGGGAAGTTTATGGCAGGACAGGAACTTAAAACACGAGCCTCGGAGCCACAGGGCAGAGCGGTGCCCATGGCCTGCCCAAACACGTTCCTGGTTTCCAAACACTGACACAAATGCTCCCACGTCCTTGCCAGGAGAAGTCAAATTCTTGACAGATCCTAAGTGGTACCAGGCACTGGGAGGAGGGAAGGGGGGTGAGCCAGGGAAAGATTTTTTTGCGCCCATTTATTTCTAGTTGTCAGTGATACTATTTTCTTCAGAATAGAGATTGTCTAAAACCATATAAAAAGAGGATTACCACCAGGGCAAGGTCAGCAGAGACATTATGAACAAATGCCATGCAGTTTGGAAAGAACTGGCTATTTTTTAGAACATTTTTTCAAGTTTCAAGCACACAACTGAAGGTTGCAACTTCCCAGCTGATGCATCTATAAAACACCTGTCAACATAGCCTCAAGGCGTGACATCCATTTCTTTAAAATTTCTTGGCAGTCCAGAAGTTTAAAGCTAATCCACCTAATGTGGCTGCAGCATATAAATACTCTGGTAAGCAGTTTGCAGCCAAAGAATGGCAGGAATGGCTGTTAACGTCTTCAGGGACTCAATTTCTCTGCAAAAGTTTCGTTCCACTGAATACTTTCAGATGCACAGTAGGTTTGATGACAAACAAGATGCTGTTTCATAAGGGTGAGTGCGAGAGATCACTTACATTGTAGTTGTGTGTCACTCTGTCAAACGATTAATTATAAAACTGACAGGTGTTATTTAGTAAATGAAGGAAGGCATTTTGTGATTTTTTTAATTTAATGGTCTTTAGCTGAAGATGTTATTAAAAAAGGCCACAGCATAACGATGGAGAGACGATCCATAAATGTGTGACTGAAAAGTCAAGGATCGGTATCTAAGAAGCCGGGAATACGAGTAAACCAGAAGCCAAGGCACGCACCACACTTACTGAGGAACTGAGACAGGGTGCACTCAGAGAAAGAATAAGACCTTTTCTGCAATAATTCATTTTGTTTGCGCAGCTACTTTATTTTCTCTGCCGAAGCACTCATTTAGCTGCATGGCAGGTGCCTGACGCAAAGTGGGACACTGGCTGGCGGAGTTAATTCTTAATTAGTTCTGCCGCCTGAATCTGCTGAAAACCTAACCTCTAGAGCAAAGCAGTTCACTGATGACAGCACTTTTTCTGGCGCAGTTCATCCGAAGTGCATACAAAGGATAAAATTTTACTTTTCAGGTGCAGGACTTAATTCCACACTAGATAACGCCGCTTTGGCTGAGTGGTTTTCACTTGCTACAGTCCAGGTACCATCATCTTTTAAGCTTCTCTCATCCATCCCTCAGCTCTCTCGGCAGAGCTGATTTCACATGTTCCTGACGCAGCCTTCAACTAAGTCACAGGAGTTGTGTTATTCATAACACTGCAGCCCGTGGAATTAATTATTTAGCTGATAACCTTATGCTAAGCCTGGAAAACCCTTCCACCGACAAGCCAATCCCCCAGACGTGGTGTGAGAAAACCCTATAGATTCCAAGCCAAAACACGAACCAGAAGAAAACAACAATCTGTCCCTTTTTTTAAAACGTATATATAAAAAGGCAATCTATGAACAAAACTGCAACAGCCCTGAAAGATTTAAATACTTGGTAGGTCTGTTCCCACCACTTCTTCACAACTGGAAAATCAGCAATCAGTTATCAAACAGCTCGTGGTTTTGTGGTGAGTTTTTTATCTGATTATAATACAGACGATCAAGACCTGAATAATGAAAAGAGAATGAAAAGCTCTGATTAGATTTTTAACCCAAGTGTGTGGTTATCTTTGAGAGCTGAGAAAAGGGAAGAATATTTGTTCTTTTCATGTAAAAGCTCCCCTCCTCCCCACTGTCTCAGTGTCGGTCAGGGAGAGCTACAGATCCTGCATCAGGTTCTTCTTTACAGCGCTTAAAAATTTGGCCTGTTCTTCCCTCTTATTTAGACTTAGTTGATATTGTCAACCTACCAAAACCCCCAAAATTTAGAAAAATTAGTTAGGCAACATGCAGTAACTAGTTCTCTCCTGTTCTGGGACAAGTGTCATCAGCTATAACCAAAGCCATTTCTCTTACACCAAGATATGCCAAGCAGTATCACAGCTCAAACAGTAGCTGTGATAGTTGAATATCTCTGGGGCGTTGCTGAACAGAGGTTAAATATGGGTCAAATCAAGATTACAGACATCTCTCTTGCAAATATTTGCACCTTGGCCCCTCAGGTCCTGTGATGGGGAGACAGGAGAGCTACTGGGTTTCTATTCTGTATTGCTGCTCTGTGCCAAACCATAATTGTAATCTGGCACTTGAGTATCCAGAAATTCAGAGTCGTTTTAGCTGTTATTCACGATTGCCAGATATATTTTTTATATTTTAACCTGATAAATGTAATACATAGGCATTTATCTAATATAATTCTAAACTTGGGTTAAAAAAAATTGCAAAAGTTGCTCTTCAAGCACAGAGGAAAAAATATCCATCTGCTGTTTAAAATGAAAACTCCAAAGAGAACATTTGCTTTGGAGCAGCAGAAAAATAATTAGAAGAGAAAAAACAGAATCAGCTAAAAGGAAAAATACGGAACTAAACCCAAGACATCGCAATGAAATAAAAAATAGATTAAATAAAGCTATTTACCTTGGCCCCTCAGGTCCTGTGATGGGGAGACAGGAGAGCTACTGGGTTTCTATTCTGTATTGCTGCTCTGTGCCAAACCATAATTGTAATCTGGCACTTGAGTATCCAGAAATTCAGAGTCGTTTTAGCTGTTATTCACGATTGCCAGATATATTTTTTATATTTTAACCTGATAAATGTAATACATAGGCATTTATCTAATATAATTCCAAACTCGGGTTAAAAAAAATTGCAAAAGTTGCTCTTCAAGCACAGAGGAAAAAATATCCATCTGCTGTTTAAAATGAAAACTCCAAAGAGAACATTTGCTTTGGAGCAGCAGAAAAATAATTAGAAGAGAAAAAACAGAATCAGCTAAAAGGAAAAATACAGAACTAAACCCAAGACATCACAATGAAATAAAAAATAGATTAAATAAAAGCTATTTGTCTGAATTGAATCAAATAAAGGGAATAAAAATACCATTAATAAAAATACCAAAGGTCATTTTTTGAGCTTGATTCAGTGAGCACAATCCTTTTTGCCTGCGATTTCCATTTCTAAATAAAAAAGCCTAGATCTTGCACATATGTTCTAATATCTGCCCGTCTATTAACTTACCCATTACGCATGCCTACAATGGTTTGTTCAGGTGATGTTACATATGCCTTTTGTCTTTGGATAAATAGTGCTGTAAATTAGCTACCATAAAACACAATCCAGCTGCATCACTTTGCACAAATAAAGTACAAGGAACAATAGGCAATGCTGGATGATAAATACAAGCAGTTAGCAGGGAGCTTAAATGTACTTTTTGCCATGGTAAAGGCTCATTTTACTAGTAAATACTGAGGTTGGGTGGGACGCTATCATAATGCAATCATTAATTTAAAAAAAAATAAAAATCTCTGTTTAAAGAGTGGGCAGATCAATAACTCTTATGATTATTAATAATAACACGTTGCTTTACCAGAAGACATTTTATTTTCCAAAACAAAAGCGATCTATGAATTAAAACTAAAGACGGAGTGGGACTGTTCATGGTAGCATTTGTGTAACTAACCATAAGTTAGTTATTTACATGAACAAAGAATGCTGTAATTACCAATGGGGTCATATTAAACAACACCATTAACTAATAACATGCTACGATGAACATGCATCTCAGTCCTTCAGAATTTGGATCAAGCTAAATTGCTTTTGGACATGCAACGAATTTAATTTGCTGAGATACATCCACAGTCTGAACCATATTCTTGTATTTTCCTGCCACCCCTCCAGATATGCCTCTTAATAGGGCTAGAAAAATCACTGCGTTTTCAGATCAACAGCATGTCCTTTCTATCCTGTGGTATTCAAAGCCTGAGCAGCTCCTTCTCAAAAAGGCTTGGATTATTTTTCCATCCAGGTTTGACTACTCCACCTGAGCTCTTTCTTCCCTTTCTTTAGTCTCTCACCTGCAAATAATGGGCCACAACAACTCATATAGTATTTTAGTATCATAGTATGCATTAAAATGACTACAGCACATGTTTATGTAGCTGCCAAGGATCCCCAGTGAGGGCTGGAAGACCGGCGCACTACAAACTTACAGACACAAAGAAACCTGACAACATCTAGACCTAACAAACTGTACGTCACATCACCAGCTGCTTTCAGTGGAGACAAGAGCAAGCAGCATGCAGGCATGTTACATGTGTTGGAAAATGAGGTTTGTGGCAATGTGTACGGTGTGCTTTTACCTCTTGGCAGTGAAGGCTGAGTAGCTTGATGTCGAGAGGAAGGAAACAGAGATTACCATACGGTCAGAATGGTGCAGACCGTTGCCGAACACCCTCCTGTCCATCTGAACACCAGTTGTCATCTGTCCCCCGGTACTCTTTGCTCATCTGCCACTTCATTTTCCACCCAGTGGGAATTTCTTCCCACCCTTTGAGATGTCACCAGCCACCACGTCCTCCTCCAGCCACCTTTAACAGAAAGACAGAAGCTACAAATGCATTCTGAAAAAAAACTGCTTTTCCCTTGTAAGAAAAATACAACTTCTCTTCCATAAGTACTCTCTTTTTATTTCTGTGCCTTTTATGATCTTAAGCTTTGGGTGACACATTTCTGGAAACTCCAGTTTCTTAGCTCCATGTCAGCATAGCTGGGGGGGGGCGGAGATTAGGCGCTAATAAGATCTGGAGTCCCAGAGACATCAAAGCATAAAGGCATAATTGTGGCTGGCAAAACAGTTGCTGGGAAGTGTACCTAGCATTACAAGTGACTCGTCTTTCCTGACACCCACCCTGAGCAGCTTTACCCCACCTCTGGTCCCCTCCCGATAAGGAAGGCTCCAGTGGATCCAGCTATAGAGAAAAGAAAGATGAACACTAGTACAAATCCACTATGTTGGCAGCACTTTAGAAGCCACCGGATTAAATCAGGAATTAAACTTTCCCCTGGACTTCTAAAAATTAAGGATTCAAATGAAACAGCATGTAATCTCATACGTGAAATGCCAAGTGAAGAAGAGAGCTGCTGTAACTGCATCTGGTGAAAGGGATGCTCCTACCAGACTCTGCAGTCAAGAGGGCAGGATTTCTGGGGTCGGAGGGAAAGCAAGTGAGGAGCCTGACTTTGTATTTCAATCCTTAGCTGGAAGTAGGGAGTCTGAATATTTTGACTATGGATTCCTTTGTCCTGATGCTTAGGCAACGCTGAGTGTGTCCTGCTGGACACATGCAGGTCTGCCTCAGAGGGGATATTGTTTCAACTGCAGATAAAAAGGTCAGGCTAGAGATAGCAGGCTAGGGAGAAAATAGAAACAGGACTTTTAGGAGCTGGCTGGAAATTTTCTTGAGATGACAACAATTATCATTGCAATACATTCTTATTCGTTGGAACAATCAAAGGAGAAATGATACGTGAATTTTCCACCATTGTCAGTACAAAGTACAAAGGAACTCTCAAGTGCACCAGCTGATAAATAAACAGGTTCTTGAAAAGCCAGGAGATAAAAGGAAAATGTTCAAGTCAGCTGGGAGCCACGCTGGACCTTTGAAGGGATTAAGGAGGGCAAGCTGGAGTCCATGGCAGATGCATGCAAAACCCTCACTGGACAAGTACGCTACTGCTCTGCTGCACAGCTCGGACTTGCACGTTGAATTTCCAGCTCTCACCTATTGAGCCTGGAAACCAGATGGCTCAAACTTCCACAGAAAGGAAACCTCCAAGGCACACAAATACTGCCTTTGCAAGCGTGTCTAGGAATTGAGGGTGCTGTAGGAAAGGCTCGTGTATCAGTCTGAAAGCTCTAATAAGAATAATGTCTCTTCTGATAGTAAAAATAAACCACATGATAGTAAGACACGTTTTTGTCTCTATAAAACACCCTGAAATAATCTCCCTACTTGCACCTTTTTCACAG
Organism: Aptenodytes forsteri; assembly: GCF_000699145.1. Taxonomy (NCBI): domain Eukaryota; kingdom Metazoa; phylum Chordata; class Aves; order Sphenisciformes; family Spheniscidae; genus Aptenodytes; species Aptenodytes forsteri. The sequence goes on along the minus strand of NW_008794631.1, from coordinate 1,392,255 downwards.
AGTCACCACTAAGGTTTATGGCGATTAATGGTCAGGCTGCCCAGGCCCCCCAAAACACTGTGGTGTATTGCAAACAGTACATGACGACTTCTGTTATGGTGCTTGGTTTTTACATCATGAAAACATGGCAACCCAAGTGCATTAGCTGAAATATTTTTAAATTATTTTTGTCTTCTTTAGCAGATTAAAAAGGAAAACACTGGTCAAAAGTATGCTGTTGCTTAGTGATTTTAGCTGCACATTATGCATGCTTGCAGGAGAAAAGGCAGACAGAGCAAGGCCTCGGGGGTTTTTTATGTAAACTGCTGAAAAGGTGACATCCTCATCCAGGATGTGGGTTCAAACAGGTCTTCAGCTTGAAGGAATTATTTTTACCTATTCTATATTAAATAAATAAATTAACATTCTATTCCAGATTTGTTATCGCCTAGGGAAAGGTCATACCTATCTGAGGTCATTGTGGACTAGGGCACTTTTCATCTTTCCCATTAAAAGTATATGTATATCCCCCTCTAAATATGCAAATTGTGGTGGATCTGGCCTTGAATCATCTAACTCCTCCCACCTACCTGATAATTCTGTCTTCCTTGATTTCCGTCCCAGGACCTTGATACCTTAAAGTGAGCACCGCGGTTTTTAACTGCATTTCTCATGGATCTTGCCCCTGTCAAATTCCCCAGGGTACCATTTTATTTGTCGGCTTCATACTCACAAAGTAACACCAAAACAGAAGTGTACACACAGCAAAACCAGGTCCCTCCCCTTGCTTCTCCCATTTCAGGGCTAGTGTCCTGGGGCTGGTACCCAGGCAGATTTGGCCTCAGCTAGCTCAAAATCCCCAATGAGCTCTTGCCTGTGAGATCTTGGCCAAATCACTGCATTCCTCTGAGCCTCAGATTTGACATCTGCAAAGCCAGGACAACGCTAATGACTTACATGGTGAAAACTCTTCAGATCTGCTTCTGAAAATTACTACAGGAGAGTGGTATTTTAGTTATTATTGTTGTTGTCATTATTATTCCTATGCAGTCCCATCATCCCTATGAGCTCCTTACACATAGATAAGTGTATTCATAGAGCACAAATAACTGGGATGTCAGTTAAATTTTCTGTGCCTCATAATACCAATGACTCTTTCCCTTCTGTAGCGTCATATACTCAATCGTGATTCGAACCATCTGGATGAAGAGCAAAGCTCAGGCTGTCATCATATCCAGCTGCCCTGGTGAGTCACAGCACACATGTGCCTCCAGCCTCGTGATTCAAATCTGGCTGGTCCCCCCAAATCCGGGAATGCCTTGACATGCAGTGTCGCGTTGGGCCCCCATCACTGCGGTGGGAATGGGGTTTCTGTAATTGCTCCTTCATAACTCTTTTTTATATTATTTACCTTCTGTCCTTTGACACTAAATCCCCTTTAGAGAAACGATGGAAAACATCTGCAAGAAAACAATTAAAAAGTAAAAAATCCTTATTCTAGAAGTTAGAATCCCTATTCCTAGAACTTTGCCCATTTCCAGAATAATTTTTTTCTAGCATATACTTAGATAACACTTTTGCTGTGTTTTCACATGCCCTTGCAAGTTTGGATTTTGGTCAAGCTCAGAAATTCCTGGCTACGGAAAGCCATAAATGAGCTGAGCTTTCCACCCCAAGACCATAAACATTTTTGGACTGTTCTGAGCTATTTTGGCAAAGTGCACACATCATTTCAAGATCTGCACTCGGCAGCTGCCTTTCCTATTAGTTATGAAGAAAAGTATGTTCATTTACACTAATGTGTTTTACAACACAACTGTAAGAGCACACAACCAGTTAGTGCAGCCAAGTGGTGAGTGGAAACACATCAAACCACAGGGACTAAGTTGCTGGTACTTGCCTGAAGCAGGATCATGGATCATGTCTGGTACAGGAGGAAGTGTCCTAATGTGATGTTGCACATATTCAGATATCCTTATGCTTGAGCAGGACTGATTTCTAATGGTCCTGCCTTCATGACAAAATCAGTATTAACTAGTCTTGAAAAAAATATCATTCTCCTCATCCAGGAGATACATTCTGCTTTATAAGTCACCAGGTGATTTCCAGTAATATTACATATGGACTAATTTCAAGCATCTACATGGGATGTTTCACTGATAACAAGCCCACATTCATTTTATTTACATTTTTTTCTTTACAAATTACACAGCCTTGATATGCTGTTTTTATAAGAGGTGCAAGAAGTCATGTACACAGAGTTATTTCCAATTACATCAATCAAAATTCCAGCCCTAAGTTTGGACTACAAGTGTTTAAAGATGTTTTGATAAAAAATTACCTTCTTGTGTATTCACTATGGTGAACCTAATTATTCTGACCAAGTAACATGAACAGCAAATTGACATTAATAATGAAATCAGGCATATTATTGTAATCATGCTGGTACTGTTATTCAAATACAGAAATTTATTCTCAGAGATATTTGTGTTACTTCAGAGGAAATTAGATCAACCAGCCTTGGTGTGAGACTGAACAGAATTTGCTTCTCAATTCAAGCCACACTTCATATCTGAAAAGCTAGTCTAACAGCATTTCATATTTCATTACTGAGTCAACATGGAGAGTAAAATGTATGACTGATTATCCAAAGCATCAAAAAGAGTAAGAGGTTAAGAAAATGAAGTATGTAGCTTTCAAAATCCTTCTGACCGAAATGCAGTTAAAAGTGAACAGGTAGTCTATTTTGCCAGATTGTTTCTTTTCTTTTCTTAATTATAGCTAACAGTTCCTTTCAGAAAATGTCTCCTATAACACCACTCTGGTTGCATTTTTGTAGCCGTGATGGCCCATGGTTTTTATTAGACTGATACTGTTGGGCACATATGCAGTGCTTTTCCTGACTAAGTGTCAAGGATCAGGACTACCCAGCTGCCACAATGCTTCAGGAAGATCTCTTCTGCTTACATTTCCCCTTTTGATTTTGGGTGGCTCAGGTTTTGAGCGTCCAACTCTTGCAAGTGTCCAAATTTCAGGAACTACTGAGCCCCTGCCTGACACCAGGGAAGGATGGGCTACGTATCGCTGTCCTGCCTGCAGAGGTATGTGCTGACACATCCACACAGCAGCCCTACTCTTTCACTAGCTGAACTGTTCTTTCCCCAGGTGGCAAAACCTTTGCTGGCTACACCAGTCGTGGGTTCATATCCAGGGCAAAAGTGAAAGCGATCAAGTACAGCATCGTAATTATCCTTGGTAAGTGAAAAGCCCCACAGCTGGTAGCTAGGGAGGATGCTGATGTTAGGAAGCTGGTCCTCCTCAGCTCCCTCCTCATTAGCAGATAAAGTACAGTAGATGGCTCAGAGAAGCAGCTTTAGTTAGACCCCCTGACTTGCCTTCTGTCCTTGTCCTTCCCCTCTCCTCTGGCTGATAAGCTCCTATTTTAGGCCTCTGACATAAGCCTCAAATGAAATTATATGCACAGTCCCTCATGTGCATAAAGAAAGTAAAGGAGGGACATTGCCTAAAAGGAACAAAGGAAGGGGTCATCTCCTTCCCATCCAGGCTGCCAAAAGACTTGGCAACTGAGTTTTCTTTTAGGCTTAGAGACTATGTACGGCATGTTAGGTGCTGGGGCGGTGCAAGGGAGAGGAAGGAGAGGCGAGGGATGCAGATCAATTGAATTTGATGTCAGAAGCATGTTGCCTGCCCAGGTGGGAAGAACGAGCTCTGCTTTCCCAACCAGGCAGCAGATGACTCAGTGCAGGTGTCCTCTGTCTCCCAGGGAGATGACATTATTCTGATGGAATTAGGAGTCTGACATTCTATCTCGATAAATAAAAGCAGCGTCACACAAGGCTTGTGATTAGCTGCCAGAGACAGGCATGAAGGCGACCGAAGCTATTTACTCCCAAGGGCTGACAGCCATCCCCTACCGCTAAAAAAAAGAGATCGCTCCTCTTTCCAACGCTACACAAAATTCAGATTGGATGATATTGTGGTAATAGCTACTACTGAGGTGCTTAGCTCACTGTTTAGCGGTAGCGTCTGCAGACATGAGAGAGGCCGGTGTGATTCATGCTTTTCAGAAGTTCAAGAACAGCTTCTCTGTACCTGAACTTTTCTGCGTGGCAATCAGAGAAAGCTTTTGTCAGAAGCAACTACTATCACAATGCCATCAGACGTCAAGAGCTCACCTGGATGCTCAGTATTTCAAAGGACCTTGATAATATTAGGTACCCGGCATCTCTCGGTGTGCAGGGTGCACCTAACATTCATGGATTTCTTTAAAGGCACTTAAAGTTCTGCGTGGTCAGTGCTGTGATCTACATGCTGACAATGCATATTGCTATTTTGCTGATATCTGTGCATAGGCACTGCCGGTTTGGTTACTCTAGAAAACAGGAGGGGAGTTTATCTCTTCCTTGCACATTCAGTGAGTGCTCGGCTAACTGCCAACTAAGAAATACTGATTACTGCAACAAGAAAGCAAGCATGGGGTCACTCTGCTGTCTCATTTGGGCCAGGGAGAGATCATGCATCTGATTTCACAGATACCTGTACATTTGAAACTCAGGTACTTACGGCTTAGTTGAGTGAACTGCCTGTCCCAGTGTTCCTATGTAAGTCTTTAATCAAAAGCCTTTGTGAAAGGAGATGACATAGAAATTTGTGAGGGACAGATTAATTTCCTATGTCTGCAAATAAAGGTAAGCCTATGGCCTTTTTATTTCTACCACCTCTGAACAAAAGCAGGGGTTATGAACAGTGCAGTCCTCTCTTGCCTTCCCCAAATTCATCTCTCAAATTGCAGTATAGGAATTAGAGAGTCTTCCTGCACGCTCCATATACACAGCACCTCCAACCAGCATGCCAAATGACATGTTGGTCTGCTGTAATGTGGTGTAAAAGGGTGTCATTCCTTGCTCCTGGGTGTCTAGAGCCCTTGTTTAATAGGTGTCTGTGATAGGCAGAGCTGTCACGGCACGGCACTTTGGTGGTGTGTACATTTAGATTGGCTGCTCACTGAGGGGACCATTAAAAGAGCACTTCACTATAACTTATGATGCTTTAACTGGCTACCTATTTACCCTTTATGTGTTGTGTAGTGCTCAAAAGCGCCTCGATATGTCTAGAGGGAGCACTCTAAACACTTAGAGGAACACACATAATATATTTTACAGGCATTAAAATAAAAATAAAGATAAATAAAAGCACAATCTAATAGTTATTCTCTTAAATAAGACCCTGAATAGGGAGATATATTTTTTTCATGAACAAATATTTATGTGTTATGACAGTCTCTCTCTGCGTGTGTGATTACTTCCCTAAATAGCTAAACTATCTGAAGTCAAGCTCTTCCTCTCTCTGTCTCTCTTCCAGCATTTGTTCTCTGTTGGAGCCCTTACTTTCTTTTTGATATCCTGGACAACTTCAACATACTCCCTGAGACCAAAGAGCGCTTCTACGCATCCGTGATCATTCAGAACCTGCCAGCCTTGAACAGTGCCATCAACCCCCTCATCTACTGCCTCTTCAGCAACCACCTCTGCCCCCCTTTCGAGTATCGCTCCTTTACCATCACTTTGACTATCCCCTAAGAAGGGAGGGAACACATAAGCACAGTCCCTAAACCGACTACCTGTTTTCACCTGTTTTAATTCTGACCATTCCTTTTTTTCTTTAGGGAAAGAAGAACACGAAGGCTGGGGGGAACTTTCCGGGACAGGAGTGATGGAGGGCAGGAGATGCAGGTTCTGTCCAAACCGGAATACATCTAGCGTGGGCGATGCCCTGCAAAGCCACACCGGGACCTGTACCATGGAAAGCGGAGGTCCCCCACAAGCCCCGAGCACCGTGAGCTGATGGACACTGACTGGAAAGAGCCCACACCTCGCTGCTGTTGAGCAGCACACGTGTTTTGGATCAGCACTGCAGCTTCCACAATTGCACATTGCTGGTGCCAAACTCAGTCCAAGTGGTTTGCATGCCACTGTTGTGATGGCTCATCTTGGCCCTCTGTTTTCAAGCAAGCTGTAATATATATGTATGCCAAATGGCAAAAAACAATGTAAATGGTGTCTAGTCAGTTTTCTCTCTATTTTTCAGGAGTCGCTAAAAGCCATCTACTCTACTGCATGGCTCACGTAACTGATAAAGAGTATTTACAAGTAATTACAGAGCAGGATCCCTACTTAAAATGAAAACACTGGCACTTTTCCAACGAGAACACACCACCGTCACTCTATGTAACTATATCTGAGTTTCGTACCCAACCACTTACGAAGTGACACTCAGAGAAGAGGGGACTGAAGGGCTGGGTTACTGCCTCCCACCTCTCCTGTCCCCTCTCTTCAGCTCACACCAGTCCTCCCAGCCGCACCGTCCCTGCAGCTCGTCCTCCCCTTCCCATGTGTTATTTCCCTGCTGTCCTACCTTGGTGTGTCGGTGGCATCCCAGGCTCCCTGCAGGGTTGCCACGTGACACATCCGGACAGTCATTTATTTCTGGGCTACTGTATTAACGAAGCGTCTGCCAGTCCCTCCTAGACCCCGCAGTGCATCAGGTGTGCCGATCCTCGCGTGCTTCTGTGGCAAAGGTCCTGAGCAGTCTTTTGGGGACCCTGCCCTCATTCCACCTACAGGGAGCTGTCATCCAGGGCACTTCATCAACGCAGATCAATCTTGTCACCACACAGCAGCATTTCCTTGGCTCATGCACTAAGTAAATCATCCATGTAGCTTAAATCACCCAGGGAACCATACACATCTTTAGACAATCTCAGAGCTGGCAGAAGACCCGGGTGAAACTATAAAACTCAAATTACATTTAGAAAAAAATATCTGTTGATGGTCCAGTCTTTTAAACTCATTGTAGGGTCCACAGGCCACTGGCCGTCAGGCAGAGCTTCACTGCACAGTGCCCCAAGCAGTTGGGCATCCCCTTCCCCAGCCCTCGGGGCATCCTCCCACCACACTCTTCTCAAGTTTAAGGAGAAACGTTCTCATGCAGGTTTAGCGGGTGGGTGGGTGGGTGGTATTGACTTCAATGTTCATTTTACCGCAAGGCAGCGTAAAGTTTTTGTATGATAATACACTCTAACCAGCTGTATGGCAAGTGTGTTTGTTTCCTCTTGGTAAAACAACTGCCTTCTTACTTAAGTGGAGTCAGTGTAAACAGGTTTTTTTATTATTATGATCCCTTGTAGTAAGTTTGTTTCCTGCAAAACAAGAACTATATTAAAAAAATCTTTTTTCCTAAGTAGGAGATACATAAAATCGTGGGGCTTTGTGTTCTCAGGAAAATAAATAAGGTTTCTCTTTTTATTATTATGAAGTTCTGTTATGTCTAAATTTTGGTAACAGCTTAATTAAAACCATGAATCTACACCAGCCTTTACAGCAGCCACCTTGGACAGATTGTATATAAGAACTAGACAGAATTTTTTCTTGTGGGCATATTATAACTTTCACAAAAGTAGACTGCTCGGTTTAAGCCTCATAGTGATACAGATTTTGTTTTTTAACTTTTTCATCTGATACATATACTTTTGAACAATTAATGGAGTTCGTAGACTTAATACCTGGAAATCAGATAACATTTCTGAGCAGTACTTTGATTTGCAAATTTAATATGCCTCAATCCCACTAAAATTTACGTATTATTCACTGGGGTCACCACATGAATTATCCCATCTAAATTAGGCATATGCATGAGTAAATGTAGGACTCCAGCCTTAAATGAAGTCATTACCCATTTATTTTCAAAGAAACAGTCTTTTTTTTTTCATTCATTATTGTATTATGTACCATTCACATGTTGTTCATATCCTTTTTACTCTGGACATGATTGTGATGCCCTTCCTCGTATGAGGATCTTTCAGTTTAAATGGCCTCACACCACTTTTGTCTGCATCCCTTCCAAGCACTTAGGACAGAAATAAATAATTTATCTCATTTTCTATCCTGCTTTCTTACTGTGCAAGAGATGGCATTTTACTACCTTTTTATATTCTCCAAAACTTTTGTTGTAAAGAAACTGAGAAAAAGCTGAGCTTTTCCATTAGTCTGGAAAACACTTGCATGACCCTCCTTTGTCTCTTGGGAGAGTGATTTCGGGAATTCCATCTGACTCCAGGAAGTTTCTTACTCTTATTCCATGTCCGCAACTTGCTCTACCTCTGTTGACTGTTTAGTTGCTTAATTGTGAGAGAGTTGTTACGAAAGACCCCAGGCCTATGAGGAGAGGTAGCAAAAGTTGGTGTCAAGGTCTGAACGCCCATAGAGAGCCTGAACACAAGAAGAAGAGGGCACCCAGCTGGTTCGTCCATGACAGCCCACGAGGAGCTGTGTTTTTCATTCGCTTTAACACTTCAAGATGCGTCTGTGAGATCCTTCTGACATTCACACAGCAACCAGAAATATTTGTATGCATGACTGTTAGGACATAAAATCCTGTATGCTGATAAAGTCCTGTATGATTATAGATTACCAGGAAGCATGAAAAACCAGATACTCATCCCTCAGAGAAGTCACATCAAACAACATAGGACTAGGATACTATTCAAACTATTACATTAGTTCAAGATAATAGAAAATGTGTGCTTTCTGTGACAGTTTCAAATAAAATCCAAATGAGAAAGCTATTTAACTTGCTGTTGGACATTTTTTTATGTAATTTAAAGTTCAATTCTTTTAGTCCAGATTTCCATCTGTTGCTAAAAGTGTAAAGCAGTATTTTGTCTTTCATCTTGGTTTTACCTTTGAAATTTGTCTCCTTTTTTATTTTTACTTTGAAAAAAACTAATGCAAGACAGAAAAATTTAACATCCAGATCACTGGGTAGGTATACTCTAAAAGTAAAAGCCTACATAGAAGCATTTTGCATCCTCCTGCACGTTGCTGACCAAGCGCTTAGAGGTGCAGACATTATCAGTCAAAAAAAAAAGGTAACCACTGCCTGGTTGTTTGTAGGTTTGGGGTTTTTTTTGAAAGATATCTTTCACAGAAAAATAATTGACCTTTTGATATGATACAGGATGATTTGTCTTCCACAGAACAAAAAAAAAATAATCCTTACACATCTCTAAGACTTGCAAGGCATGAATGAATGAAGGTCCATACTCTACAAGTTACCTGGACATTTAAATATGAATTGTTTTAGTGGGAATCAGGCACATAAATGTAATTACAGAAGTGGACTTACACAATACGTTCTTAGAGTACTGGCTATTGCAAGCGTCAGAGACTGCTATCAGTAGGGGTCTAAGAAGGACACATAAGCAGAAGGAGTAAAAGCGATTCTAGTACTTATTTTAGTTCAAGCCATGGCATTTGAATACCAGAAAGCTTTATGTCTACTAAGATTTCATATTTTCTTGACACTACAAGATGCAGGAAACTGGGAAAATCCTCTCTCAAACCACAGGCCCCTATTCAAAACATAGGAACAAATGACTCAACTAAAAAAGAACATTTTCAAAGTGACTTTGATGGAGCATTTCTCAAGATATGAGCGCTTTGGGGTAACTCTGACCAGAGATAACTAAGAATAGTCTCTTGGCACTCTCTTTACAAGGAATACACTTGCTGGCGAGATGCCTCAAGTTCTGCGTCCCTTCAGAAATCCCTACCTCGCTGCTTGTCTGGATTTGTTTCAGACAAGAACCCAGAAGGCATCATGCTACCTGCCACTTCACCTTACCCCTCACAAGGACTGCACGTACTCTTCAGAAATACTTGATGGAAACAGAACAACTACAAAAGAAAGAAATTGTGGAAAGCACAGCAAAAAAGTATATATACGCTGTGGGCATAAGTGCCTTCTTTCAAGAGAGGAATCATTCCACAGATGAAAATAAACTAGTGCAGAAGCTATCTGTCTCTATCTGCCAACTCAGAGCCTGGTGCTTACAGGAGCAGAGATTTTAGTTTATTCATCAACCTTGGGAAACATGATTGATTTGGGGAGTAAATGCAATTTTTAGTGTAAGGTAAAATATGTTTCATTTTCTTTAGCAAACTGTAATTTATTTTATACAGCGCTCAATTTAGATAAGCATTATAGCTGAATGGTTCATCAGATAATCTTTTATCATGTTTGACGGCATCTTATTCTGAGTACGCATAAAATATGGGGGTAGAGGGTTAGGCATACAAACACAGGCATGAATTTACAAATAGGCATCGCTGATTCCTCAGACTGAGTTGGTTATAGTGGTACGTAATTAGAAGCTTAACTGTTAATTTAGACTCAAGCGAGGCAAATGAAAATGGGCTAAAATTCAGCAGCTTTAATAAATTCAATAAAAATGAACAGAGTCTGAGGCATCACATAGGAAGAACTAGATGATCTTCAGAACCCAAATAGCAGAAATGTGGTGAAATGTACCACGCTGTGTGCTAATAATCAATTACTTCAATTACGAGAAATTCTGTTATATATTGGGAGCTCATCAGCTGGAAATATCTGAAAAGAAGAAATCCTTGAACGTGTTCATTGGACAGACAATGGCTGGTTACTGACAACAACACGGACGGTGGGGTCAGGGGGCTAATATGATCCCAACATGTATCTGGTGAAGCATTTGTCAGAAGAGCTAAGGCTGTGCTAGTGTCACTGTTGCCCTCTGTTGAGACCATTCTGTGCAAAACAAGAGAAAGAAAGAATGCGGAAAAGAACAACCTCAGATTTCGGCTTATTGGGGCTGGTAAAATGGAAAGGGGTAGTTCTGCTGCCTGTTAATACAAGGATGTCAATGGGAAAAAGAGGGAGAGGAGAGAACTACTTAAAACACATGATAAATCTGCAACAAACCCTGCCCCCTGGAATAATCTCACCATGAATAAATTTGAATAAATTCAACAGATACAACGATCAGCCTGCCCAGACCTTATTGCATGGGTCAGGAACAAGCTTTTTGGTTATAAGAGAGCCCTCCTAGTTTGTGCTATGGCTGTTTATTGAGACCTAAATGCAAGGCAAGGCAAGACTTTCTGTGCAAGCTTTTCAAGGGGACCAGGAGCCGGTTCCTCTCATTTTGAATTGTGCTAATGGCCATGCCTTTGCAATGGTGCAGCGAGGAGATGTAATATGAAGAGTATCAGTGGGGAACACTTATTGGGAGAGATAGTATCTTCTTAAGTCAAGCTGATGGAGCTGGAAAAATGCATGAACTTTCAGGCACGAGCATGCCCTCCCCATCCCTGCCCTACCGACTCACATCACAGGTTTCAGAAAAGTGCAAGGTAGCAGCTGGCCTTTTTGCTTCTGTTCAAGCTTTCAGGTTGAGACCAATACTGATGATAGCAGAGTTATACAAGCGTTACTCTTTGAAGTATAATCCTCTCTCCTCTTTGCCCAGGACACTGTGGCTCACACTGTTTGGTCTCACACGACAGCCTCGTGTTGGAGCAGCAGCCTACAGCCATGCTGGGGGCTTGCGGACAACCTGGGTCCGCTCGCCTGGTAGCTGGGTTGCCACTCAACCTCCTTCACATGTGCTTATGGTTTTACAAAGAAGTGACTAAGAGCCTGTAGTCGGGCATGCGTTTATGCATGGTGTGACTGGAAAACTGCACCTCCTGGGCAGTACAGACTAATGCCAACGGGAAAAATTCTCGTAGCTGTTAATTAACAAAGTGTCCTTGACTTAAAGGATTTGGGTCCCTTAAATGCATTACACAGAAAATTAAAGAGAAGTCAGACTCCCTTGATCATGCTAAAAGCTAAAAGGTACTTTATGAAGCTACAATAGAGTGAGAAAAGACTTTAAAGTGATCAGGTAGGAAAATATCACTAAGTCCCATTTGGAGCCCATGGCTTAATCTCCTCATTTGGGAGAGAAGGATTATTCCAAGAGAGTTTTTAAAAACCTAGACAGGGGAATTACTGATTTGCATAGACATCAGTTAGGTGGAAGAAGCATGCTCAGTTTTGATATGGCAACAAACTAACAGTTTAAAGGTGACTCGGCATTGCGGTGTTTATAAAATGCCATAGGTGTAGGATAATTCATAGAGGAAAGTCAAATGCTGTCACTCTTTCGGGGTACTTGGCAATTCCCTGAACATTCCCCCAAAGAATGGGCTGTTTATGTCGTTATTCCCGTGGGACAGGGTGTAGCGTCACCTGGGAATATTTATTGTCAAACAAACTCCTGCAGCAAATTATTATTTTTGAGAAAACTTTGATTTTGAAGTTTTTTGCATGCAGAGAACATCTTCTGGGTCAAACAGAAGAGGGAGGCACCTGAGCACAGCCATGGCCACGGCCACGGGGTTAGGGAATATGCTTAAGCAAGGTCTTGATGTAGCTTCCCAGATCCGAAAACCCCAGGGCTACACAGCCAGGTACAAAACAAATATTCACTCATTTTGATGAGAACAACTCCAACAGGAGAGGTAAGGAGAGGCTTCCTGGCAACCTCTCCCACATGGTGCCCAGCATCCGCCCTGCAGTAGTGAACCCCTCAGACTCATCTCACGACTCCCCATTCAAGGGGGGAGGACCCTCACGGAGGAGCACCCTGGAGCTGCCTTTGCTTTCGCCCCCCTCTGCAGTTGCTCCCCTCTTTCTCAGCCTATCTTCCCTCCCACAGCAAGATTTTCATGTGGTTTGGGACTTCTTATTGAGTCTGAAAAAATCTCTGCATTCTTAAAGGAAAAAAAAAAAAGACAGACATTTCATCCAAGTGAGTTTAACCCAAGAGTCAAGAGGGGTAACATGGCTCTGCCTCAGTTTTCTAAAAGAGCATTGCTTGATAGGCAAGAATCATTGCAACGTATCACGCTATATGACTACAGTAACCGCTCCTTTCAAATCCCAAAGACGTGGGTGAGATACCTAATTAACAATGTATGGAGGCACACTGTTGATATGGCTCACACGAGGGCTCAGTAAGATATCGTAAGGGGCCTGTTGGGAACGCAGCGTTATACGTTTGAACCTGTTTAATATTCTGAGCCAGATTCTCTGTTCATGTATCTCAGCAGGGCTTTACCACCTTCCACTGAAGACATGGTGTTTTTAGATCAGGCCTACATCCATGTATCAAGGAAATCAAGGAATATACGTGTGAGCCATTCTGAACCATGATCAATCATCAGAAAACAGGCATAATTATAATTTTATAATTATGAGAATAATTGCGAAAGATTAGTAGTCTACCCAGCTGGAGACTTTGCAAAAGCCTGAAGGCAATTAAGCTGCTATATTTTGAAAGTATCTAATCAATTTAATTTCTTTTCTTAGATAAAGCAGCACAAACTTCAGTTCACATTGTTGGAGGAGGCCTGTTGGGTGATGAATAAATGTTACTGGTAGATCAACCCAGCCCTATCACAAGTCAGGAAGATTCTTCTTGCTGGTTTCAGTAGGAGTTGATCTGGCTCTGTTCAAGGAGAACACAAGACCCGTTTAACATGTTTACATTTACTATTTCAGGCAGGACTGAACTGATTTAACTGCCACCCCAAATCAAGCTGACATTTAAAAAACACATTGCAGAGACTTTTTCAGGTCAGCCAAGCAAAATGCTAAGATAAAATAGTGCGCATTGACATAGAATTATCTAAGAAAAACATAACAAGTGAGATGGGAGGAATCACTTAAATGGTGACAGAGGGGAAAAAAAACAATGCATGCTTCCTAGAAGCACAGGACATGCCTATTTCTTGAAAGACTGCCCTGATACCCAGCTGAAGTTTAGCGGATTCAAATTACACTACAGACAGGAAAATCACAGAATACCAACAACCTTGAAACAGAGTGTCTTTGATGACACTATGGGGCACAAATCACTCCAAGAATATTGCAACAATCTCAAACATGTTCTTGACATTTTTATGGGCTCAGCAGTGGTATAATATAATTCCTGGATCACTGAGTACGCTCAGAGTCACACCTACAGTAGCTAAAGGCGATCTAAGGGATAACATAAGCCTCTCCCTGAGATCAGAACTCCGCCAAATTTCACTCCTTCCCACCCTGAACTGGGATTAAGCAGCACAAAATCCATGGGACCTGTTTCAAAGGTCTCGACAGACAAAAAGTCTTAAACTCAATAAAATTTGCTACCCTGCCCTCAGAGTGTGACCAAAAGTCATAGACTTTCAAAAGCGGGTCTGGAGTATTTCACAGGTGCCAGGGTTTTCATGAAGAGTTTGGGGAGTCACTGTCATCTTCTCTTTGCACCCTGGGGAAACCCTGGTTACTGTGGGGTAACCGGTAACACATGCTGGCGGCTGCAGCCTGAACCCCAGTCTGGAGAGAGAAGGAATCATGCTGGAAAAAGTCCAGGAAAGATTTACTCGCTGTCAAAAGCCACGTCCAAGCCCACCATTTGAGTAGCCCTCCATATGGCACTCTTGTGCACATATGGGGTTACAGGAACAGGCAAGAAGTCAGGGGCCACCATACCCTGACCACTCTGCTTTGTATTCAGAGATGGTTTGGATACCTCTGCATGCTCCTGCACCCAGCTGCATCCTTGGACACTGCCTCTGCGTATGTGCCACCCTTACGACAAGGCCACAGTCACACCAAGTCTGACATCTGTCTTTTTAATGAAGTAAAGGCTTTTGGATAAAAGGCTCAGCCTGCCTGATTGCTTTGCTGTTTGTCCAAGAGGCACAAGTGAAAGGTGAACTTCAAAGTAAAAGTGTTTCCCCTACCAAGATATTATTTTTTAAGATTCATGATATAGCAATCTGATTTTAATATGTCTATGATGTATAAAAGCCACCCACCACTCCATCACTGCTTCACAAAGCTAGTATGACTCAGATAATTAACTCAAGGACAAATGATTATCAAGCTACAGGACGTTCACCAGTGGAGTCATTAAACCCTTCAAACATATAACCATTGCTCTATTGACTGACAACCCTTATGTGATTAGCTGAATTCAGTTCATGATCTTTTCAATCAGTCACCAGCACAAAACGCATGACTGCAGTTTCCCGGTCCTCCTCTTCTGAATTGCTACATTAGCCTCCTCTGAAGTTTGAATCACAAGGATTTGTGAAGCTTCTGCTGCTATCTATTAAAGTGATTTATGGTTCATACTATTTCAGGTGGCATACCTGCAAGCAGAGACAGAAGTGGCACTTCTGCTCTAAAGCTGCTTTTAAGTCCTTTAAAGCATTGTTGAAAAGGAGAGGAGGAAAAAAGACTTTTATAGTAGAGAGTGACTCTCAGGAAAGTTTGTTTACTGCAACCCACAGCTACCATCAGAATAGCAGCATGACATTTTGGCATATCAAACCCCCACATTTAGGGCTTTCTCCTGCTACCCCATTGCAGCACCTTAAATTCCTTACGCCTCCTCAGAAATCCTCCCGTCAGTATGTTGCAGCATGCTGGAAACCTGGAGCACACAATATCCTACTGGTGACAGTGATCCCCTTTCCATCTAATCCTCCAGCTCCATTTGCTATGCAGGCAAGGGACAGGAGGAAATGTGGGGATGAGCGGGCGACAGGCAGATCTGGCAGCAGGTGCCCTCTGCCAGGACAGTGCAGGCAAAGAGGGCTTTGAGTAATCACCTTCCACTGAAGGTCCTTTTGCCAGGGCTCTTGCAATGGCTTTTCTACCTAACATTATGCAGTCTGAAGCCTGTAGGCAGACTAAAAAGAGTGTGGAGAAATAGCATATTGATCTGATTCAGTACGTTTATCACTGATTTGGAAATATAAAGGAAATCACTTCTGCTAAACTATGCAGATGGCAAACAGGTAAACATGGATGAGGGTTGAGTGTTCACAAAAGCAGGACAAGGACATTCAGTAAATTAGTCCTATACAACAGGTGTATTAGTACAGTCAAACACCAAGCTATGCATCAAGGGGAAAAAAAAATGTCCCCCCTATCTAGAGAAAGTGGTGCTGTGGCTGGAAAGCCCGAGAGTAGAAAGGAACTAGAGAGAATAATAATGAATAAACAACACACCATGAGCTCCCAGTGTGATCAAGGGATCAAAGGAGATCAGGGAAAAGAAGCAAGGGGTTGTTCGATACCCTTCCACACACAATGGGAAGGACAGATGTGGAAATCACACCTTTTTCAAAAAGCTTTTACAAAACTTGGGTAGGCTGCCAGGAAAGAGCCATAAACAAATCTGAGGATGGAAGGAAATCTCCTACAGTAAGAAACATGAAGATCAATCTCTTTTGCTTAGAACATGATTACCAGTAACAGCACCTAAGAACTTTCACAGGGAGAAAACGCACAGTGCCAAAAAATTAAGTTTAGTGGAGCAAAGCATTACACATCAGTGGTATGAAGCTGAAGTCTACAAATCGTCAGACATTGGCATCACATTTTAACAGTGAAAATATTTCACTAGTGGAGGGAATTGCCATGAGAAACACTGGATTCTTCATCTTTGATGTCTTCTAATCAAAGTGGAGGAGTTTATGTTTTATAAACACAATTCAACAGTTTAAAAATCTTTGAAAAGCAAAGTTGTATTCTGCATGGCTTTGCATCGTTTCTTCTAGCCCTAGTTAGCTGTATTGGGTAATGTAAGTACCAAAGGTAAAATGGTTGGCCAGCTTCCAACCTGATTTTTTCATCCTTGGTTTTGGATAGAAACAAACTCAAAACATTGATTGTTTATATCTAAACAAAAGGAATAAAATGCCTAGGTATCTTTCAGAACACGTTGAAGTGGCACAGGGAAACCAGCAGATGGGACTTTCAGTGTGGGTAAAGCAGACTCCTAACCTCATCCCAGCAGGACACAGGAAAAACAGAGCAAGGGGTGAACAAGACCACAGCTGGGTAGCAGGAAGAAACATGCAGGACTATCAAGGAGATCTCCTGGCCCTACTGCAGTCAATGGAAATTCTGCCTTTGACTTCAAAATGAACCAGGACTGCACACAAACATTGTTTAGTTTATCTGGGAAAAAGTCAGAATCTGGACATTGTGATATCATTTATGTACTGCTGGGACAGTTGCCTTAAAAGGACGGGAATAAGGTATCTAAAACAGAGATATAGAACAGACTGGACACTCCTATCTATTTTGTCCCATAACCAAAGAAGAGAGAGCGTTAGATTCAATTAGAAAGACTTGTAAGCAATCACTGTAAATGCAATATTATAATTAGCATATTGGTATTTGGAATTCATTACTCCATGCTAACACTTAATCAGTTTAAATCTTTGTAAACTCCTCAATGCTTGACTGAAAAGAGCAGCACCTGCAGTTACTGTAGCTCTGGGTGGGTTTCAGATTAAAAACATCATGATTGCTATATTTCCAGGTAAAAACATATCACAGATGGGATCAGAAAGAAATTCCATTCCCTGCAACATATAGCTGCGAATGAATGCCCTGTCATACATTGCTTTTGGCTCTATCTCCTTTTTCCTCTGCTGATAAACCCAGCCAAGATCACTCTACTGGTAAAACAGGACATGGGGGAGGACGGTCTCTAACCCATCTGAGGATGCCAATTCCCCTCTCTTCTCTTCTAACAACTGTTCTGGCTTGATATAAATCTTTGCATATGGTACTTTGCGTGTAGCAAATAGGAAAAGAGTCATTTTCCATTTTCACAGTGCAGCACAACGATATTACCAATTGCAAATTAAATCTGCCATGTTGACTGCTTATAGCGCTACAGCTGAGTCACTGTGATGGCTTGGATCTGCTTTTGTAATTTTGAGAAGGATTTATTAAAAAAAAGAAGCAGTGGGGGGAAAGGACTAAACTGGCTCGTTGATGCTTGGCAAACACCTGAGTCTTTTTCTCCTGAATGGAGGATTAGTGGGCAATAATCCTTCCTGAAGGCAGTATGTTCAGCAGATTCCCATGGGGAACATGGTCCACTGTGACTATTGAGATGTTCTGCTTCAGAAAAACTTGACAACTGCCCTTGTCTAAACGCCAGGATGCCCGTAGCCAAGCAGCGATGGGCCAGGATGCCCCTCGGGAGAACCTCAGCATGTGGGACCCCAGCACCCCGGGCATCAAGGAAAAATCTGTTCCCTCCATGGCTCCACCAGCGATGCTGGGGCTTCAACGTGCTTGAGCCATCCTCAAGAGACAGCCTCTCTTTGAAAGGGCAAATACATGCATCAGCATCTCATGCGTGGGAGTGCAGGACCTACAAGCACAAGGCAGGCTGGTAAGGGTCTTCACAACAGTTAACCTATACCAATTTTACATTCAATTTTCATTTCAGTTTTTTTAAGGCCTGAAATTGGAATCCCATAAACTAATGGCAAAGTTGTACTATCAACAAAAATAGAGAATTAAGCCTGTTTTCATTTCTTCTAACTGGAACAGGAAGGTAATATTGTGAGCATTCAGGGGTTTTTTTAATAACCTCTCTGTGTTCAACTGCATCCAGGTTTAGATTAAATATATTGCTCCCTCTTTACCTTCAAGCTCAGACAATGGTGTTTTTTGTTCAATAAGACAGATCTGGAAATTATTCATTACCTGATGAAATACTGGCGGCTGAGGAAATGCATTCATGAATGCTTGAAGGAAATTGTTTACATGCACTCATTCATTGTCAGTGTTAACCAGACTGAATGTCTTTGACTTTCCTTCTTTTTTTTTTCCCTAAACAAGACATTTGGAGACATTTTGAAGGTTAATTTAGCATTTCTCAAATGTCACCCAAACTCTGAACGATAAAGTTTATCTAATTTCCTTTTCATCCTCCATCACAACTGTTAGCAACGTACTCACTTAACAATTCTCTGGACCATAATCCCTACAAATGGAAGGCATCTGAAAGCATGAGCTGAGCTCTTGCTTGTACTAGAATAAATCCCACTTCCTTGGGTTTCTTTGGTTTCTTCAGCTTCATTATTTCCACAGAAGATAGCAACAGGGCAGCCACCTACACCCTCCATGCACTTACCAGGCAAGGATGCTGAGAAAGAAGGAGTGGGCATCCTGTAGCACAGCTTTTAGGTTGACAGCTTGTTAGGTCCTTTGGGTTTGAAGCCAATGGATTTTCTCACAGCTGCTGAAGCCGATCTGAATCTGAGGTGCTACGGCCACCAGGCTGGCAGAAAGATTTTTGTTAGGGTTGATCCTACCCAGATCATTTCTGAGAACAACTAGCGTCAGCATGCAGGGAGGCAGTGCAGACATGCTGTGGAGGCAGTGCAGACATGCTGTGGAGGATGGTGGGAGTCCAAACTGCAGCAGCCCTGACGGATCAAATCTGCAGCAGGATCACTGCAAAGGCGCACAAATCCATGTGCAAAATTGCCTGCACCCTGGTAAGCCCAATGAGACACCTCTACCTGACACAAAACTGGAGGCACCAGGAGCAAACTCTTCATGCTACCCAAATTCCTGCCTCCCTTACACATAGTGGGTGTCCTGCCAAGGTCTCAATGCTGTAGACACACAAAATGAACCGAGACATGGGTGCTCCAGGTCAGACCTGTCTCTGGCTAACCTGCAAAACAGAGACAGAGTCAGGCCGCAATGCCACTTCACACTTCCCCAAAGTGAGCCATCTCACTTTGCACAGTGTACATCTGATACCAGACCAGTGCACAAGACACCAAATTAGCTGATGGGTTTACTGCTTTGACCTCACCAGAACTTCCCACCACGAATCCTGAAGAACAAATTCACTGCTGACGAACTGCCACTGAGGAGGGAGAGGTTTGGTCCAGAGATGTGTGAAACCTCTGTGACCCACAATTCAACTGTTACCGTGCTTGCCACTTTACACCTTTCAGTAGTCGAACAACAGCAGGTCATCACCATTACAAGAAAAAAAAGTCAGCTTTACCGGGTTATACAGTGACCCTGAGCTGACTTCTTCCTCAGTCAGCACAGAGTGGGGAGAAGAGTGAAATGGAGTCACCTCCCCCACACGTTGTCAGCATCCATCCAAGGGTGTACCCAAGTCAGCCCGCCTGAAACAGATGAGGACAGCCAGTCAAACTCCAAGTTTCAGTTATTTACACATCTGTCGGAAAAACTCGAATCTGACAACTCTTCCCACAGCAAATTTCCAAACAATATTTCTTGTGTTGCTGAACGTGACTTTGTTTTATTTGGAAATACCAGCCACAATAAGCGAGCTCTGAAATACCAGAGTGAAACAATAGCAGGAGGTGGGAAGGAGGGAGGGAAAGCATTCAAAGCTACCAGAAGGAAAACTGCAATTTTCCAATCAGCTCACGAAGAGGGCTCATTGACATGGTGACAACTAGTGTTTCAATCAGCCTGCAAAGACTACTTTATCTAATTAGCTGATGAGCTCAGGCAAAGCCATCCTGTTTGCTCAGTTCCTTGGTCTAGTGCTAACCACACCTATCACTGCAGATCGTGCCATCCACCCATGTTCCCAGGGGACTCTCCACCCAAGGACAAGCATTCAGATGATGCCTGCTCTGCTTTTGTGACAGCATAGAAAAACCCTTTTTTTAAAGGCAGCGCTAATCTAAGAAAACCAAATATATTAACAAAAATATGATAGTAATAAAACAGCCTTACCAGGATAACAGCTTTAGAGGAAAAGAGGCTGATACTGTCTCTGTAACTATAATTATTTAATAGGCATTTAAAGCAGCAACATAATTACTCAGCCCTCACTGTAACTGTGCCTTGGAATTTCACAAAACTGATAAAAAGAAAACACTACGTAAAGGGTCATTGCAACATAAGCAGTTTCCACATGGCATAGTCCCTTACCATGCAAAAGACTAGTAAGATGGGCCAAGAAAGACGGAGAATTTGCTATGGGGAGGTTGGACCCCAGAGGACGTGGGTCTGTGCCACAACCACTCAGCTGGTCCCCTCCCGGGTGGGAAACTCTGAGTTTGAGTTTGGCAACTCAAAACTCCCACGGCCCTTTTTTAACCTGGTACAAATGATGGCAACATGGTTTATCCCCTGTTCGCCTGCTCTCCTCGGCTGCCAGGCAAGGAGGGAGAGGAGGAAGGAGCACGAGCACATTTCCAAGAGGACAACGTTGCTTCTTGCTGGCTGCATTTTTCAAAGCGAGCCAGACACTGCCTCTCCGTGCATCAGGTCAATCTCCACCACCAGCAGAGCTCTAATTCAGAGGGGTACTTCAAAATACAACTTTATCCCACCAATTACCCTTTCTACAAAAGGTCGTACTACCATCTCTCAGATCCCATCCTCCTGCATTCCCTGGGACATTTGCTTCAGGAGGATGAGGTTTAAGAGCAGGCATGCAGGGAAGCTACCTTACCATGGTGGCATGCAATTAACTGAGCTGTCTATAACACCGTCGATACCAAAAACATGTTTAAGTGTGTGAGTATTTGAATGGAGTCAGGCTGAGCGCCAAGATGCCAGTTCATCCCATCAGTTCCAGGTACAGGACGCCGAGCCGCCTGCGCCGGGGGAGCCTCTGCTTCTCCTGCACCCTGCCAGTCCCCCCAGCCACAGCACGCCCTGCGCCCACGGCAAAACAGCCCCCAGAAAGCAAGGGAAACCCTAATCTGAGACCCCGAGCATAAAAGCAAAGGCAGGGAGACTCCAGGCACCTCACTAAGAGGCTCCATGCAGGGCTGAAGGAAAAGGGTGCCAACCAGATGTCTACAGAAAGTGCTATCAACCACCTCTGCCAGCCACAGCAGGTTTTTTTGTTTTGCCACATAGACTGCAATTTACACAGGATGCTCAGATTTTCCTCCTCCCCTTTTCTTGGGGCAGTGGTGGATTTTCCCAGAGGCTTGTTGAGCTCACCAAGTAGCTCACACAGTCACTTGCATTAATGAAAAGGGTACAGAAAGGGCCATCATCCACGTTGGTGCACCTTAACCCACAGAGCAAGAGGGTCGGTCCCACCGCCCCGACCTCAGCTGGAAGCGAGTCCCAGGCAACACTGGCAGAAGTGTGGCTGTAAGAAGCAGATTCCTTTACTCAACTTCAAATATTAGATACCTTTCTGAAGCAATTTCTGACCTTTTAGAAATGTCATTTTTATTCATTTAAGCAATTTGCAATACAAAATTTTAAATATTATTCAGAGGAATTCTTTGTCCTTTTTGAAATGCCGTTATATTCATCCAGGCACACATTTTTTATTTATATGCTTCTTTTTAATTCTATTGTACTGTAGCACTGAAAGCAAAGTGCATAACCTTTGACTACACTTTGAATTCCTCTTTAATTGCATTACTTCAAGACTTCACACTGCATTGAGCTTGCTGCAGGGCCCTGAGACTGTTTCTTTACCTTCTTTGAAATGAACTTATCCGGAGGTAGGAGTCAGGGCTGTGTTTCCCAGCCCCCTCACAATTCAAACAAGAGCCCTGTGGTCCCGTGACATCCCCAGCTGTTCTCCAGGCTGCAGGAGGTCACGGCACATCTTAGCCGTGCCTGCACGTCTGTCTGCTCTCCAGCATACTGACAGTGCAATACTATGGATACAAATACAGCTGTGCAGTGCAATATTATGGATTCAAGTGTGGCGGTGCAGATGCTCGCAAGGTGGCTTTTCATCTGATCAGGCAGGATCCCAAGACCACCCCAACTCAGAGGCATATCTGCCTAAACATTCAGGACCGGAGCTGCTGCAGCCACTTCACTTTTGTCATCTGAGCTATTGAGACAAAAGCTTTGCACCTCTGCCTTTATGCCAGCTACAATCTTTCAATCCCTGACTGCAGAGTCGATATGCTCTCAACCCTTTAACCACCCCATCCTCATTTGTACACAGGCAGCAACACTACGTCAAGGACCATCACAGTGCTGCAGGTTTCAGGCTTACCCCTGAAACACCCCCTTGTCCCTAGCTGTAAGCCAGCGCTTGAGAAAAGAGGGGGTTTAAAATGAGCCTAAATCCAAAGAAAAACAAAGAAGTAGACTATTTGCAGAATGGTAAAATTCCATTATTTTTGCATTTCCATTTAAAGTGAGAATTCCTTTCTGGGTTATATATTAGCATCTCATTTAGTTATACAGCATACAGAGGACAGTATTTTGACATAGGAACTTTTACACTGAAATGAGCTAAGTTTCTGAAGTTACCTGATGAAAAAACATGTAGAGAATATGAAAAGGCAAGAAAAGTTGAGCATAATTTTCTAGAGGTCCAGCATGCACAATTTATAGAGATAACAGCATATCAAACATTGAACTGAAAACAAACTCCAGCCATTTTGGACCGTGACCCTTTGAAGCTGACGATGAGCGTTCGGTCAATTCAGCATTTCCAAATTCCTCATTGGGCTGAGCTTCATTCTCGATCGATTAGTAGATACTACACTGTGCTGCCAGACAGCGAACTGACCTCAGTTAGCATCTACACACTCTTTCAGTCAGACCACTGTGATTCAGGATTTCTAGGTGCCAAGTGTCCTGGCTGTGTGAGGCTCCCTGTGTGTACCTCCAGTGAAACAGGAGGGTACTGGATCAGGCCCACTCAATAGGGGCTACTACTGGGTACTGAGTCACGTTCAACACATCAGTCATTATTTTTTCAGCACTTCAATGCCTGGGACAACAACTGCTAAAAGCCTACAGCTCTGGGATTGAGTTAAAACACTCTTGTCCCAGGACAGACATTGCTGACCAGTGCCAGGGAGGACAGTCTGGATCCGATATCTGCCCTTCGATGTCACCAATGTCGCACCTACCTACAGCAGCACTTGCTACAGCAGTCCAATACAACCGGGTACTGGAATCAAAAGACACTTTCTCATACTTCCTAGCAATTTTATCCTGAACTCTCTCCAAATCTCTGGCTGTTCAAGCTGAAGACGAGCAAACTCAAAAGAGAACTTTGCTCCTCTTGTATTTGGCACAGCTCAACCACTTTGCTTTTCTTCCTGGATTTTCAGAACTGTGTCAGCGTTAACTATTGGCAACGCACGAGATGGGATACCTTTGTACTCACTCTTTTGAGCCATTCGTGCACTCTGAGGTTTTCCTTAACATATCACACAATTGTAATATTCTTTTCATACCTGAGGAAGAGTGTGGGAGGAGGCTAAATAAAACTAAAACTTTTACAGCACACAGGGTATCTCAGACACAATTATAGCTTCACTCTACAAAACAAGCTCATGTTATACACTGCCTTCCCCCTGTGCATACACATGCAAAGCTGGTGACTGCCCAGGTGGTGACCTGTATTTATCATGTACCTTATTTATCATGATTATCATGCACTTCCCCTCTTAATCAAAAAAATCTGAATATAAGCTTAAACAACTGTCATGAAATGTTCATAATTTTTTAAATGTTGGAAAAAAAATTCTGCAGCTTGAATGTGGAATTTCTCTCCCTGCAACAGGAGACCTCTCAGCTGCCGGTGGGGGGGGAGGCATTCAGCCGTGGTCGGTTCTCTACCCAGGACACATTCAGAACCTCGCACTGCTTAGTCTCACAGATGCTCAACTTCCACATCAAAACCAGACCTCACTTTTCACAACAAATAAGCCTAACACTTCAGGCTTTAGGGTGTGACTCTGTAATGTACAGCAAGCTTATTAGAGGGCTTGCTAAGGGTTTCCAGCATGCGTGTTTCCCTCACCTTCAGCTCTCAGCTGTTGGCTGCACGTGCCCACTCCTATGCTTATGTTGCACACGCACTTTAAGTTAGCTTTAATTTCAGCAACACGATAAGTATTATCTCAACCAGTTCCTACATCCAGTTCCCAGTGTGGCTTCATGAACACCCCAGCTAACCCAAGGAGAGGATGGTGGAGGGGGAGAGCCAGCAGACCATGCTTTCTAGCAACAACAGCAGCTTATGGAGTTGCTTGTGGACCCCGATGTTGGCTTTGTACCAGAAAGCAGGCAGCCTTTCAAACAGTCAAAGCTTTCCAAAATAATTGTCTGGTAAAATGTACTCTGAGAACAAAGCACGTGATGGTACCCTGGATGAAAAGTCTGAGCCAGCATTACATCTGGCAGTGACCCGCTATTCAGAGACATACGTGTCCTCTGACTGGACAGCACACGAATGAGATTGTATGCGTGTCCAGACACCAGAAAACCCACAAATGTGTCAGTTAATCCCTCCAAAACTAGCACAAACCAAAATTAAGGTTGTGTGTGACAGTTATTTTACTCTTTTTTCCTGCATGTGGATGTCACACGATACAGAACAGAATTGCTGCCACAAAGTATATTTGTTTTATATAGCATACAGAATAGACTGCCCTGATTAATTCTTTTTCATTATTTTACCTTATCCCAAGCATTCACTGTATGGCCACACACCTTCTTAACTCCACACTTCTCAGATGTCCTGCCTTAGGTTTTTATTTCGTACCCATGATTGCACCATGAGCTTGCATTAGACACATCCATGAAATTATTTCCCTGACACCCTTGTGAGGAAGCCCATCCTCCCAGTCCTACAGACACAGAAGAGGAGTTCTGCATCATCTGGTTTAAATTTGTATTTTCAAACCAAACCTCCTAATGGCTTCATGGGCAGCTGCGAGTGCTCAGCACTCTTTAGAGCAGACTCCACTTGCATCAGTGAAGGGGCCCAAGGCTGGAGAAGCCTTGTTCACCCCTTAGTTTGGTTGACTTAGTTAAACTATCGGCAGATAATGAAGGGGGTACAATGTGGCTCAACCACTTCTTAGGAAATAACCTGCTATGTTATAGAAGCACACATCATTGTCTCCCCCAGAACTGTGGTTCTCTCAGTCAAATGGAGACACAGTGCAGACACAGCCCCACGCTTCACATCCTCACTGTCCCTAGCCCAGTCCCCTTGAACCTGTGCACCACACAAGACCCACAGAAACCCCTTGGCTCCACGGCTTGCCTTTTAATCCTGCACCGACATCTATGGCTTGACATGTGGCTGCAAACCCCACAGCCCCCCAGCAGCCCTCTCCCAGTGCCTCCTGCCCCCTTGCCCAGGCTTGCCCCTCACCCTCAGCCATCCCAGAGGAGAGCCACCGACTGCAGGATCTGGGGCTGGACCTACCTGCAGCCCCCTCTGGCTTGCTGCTGTGCCCTTGGAGGGAGGACTGCAGTCCCCGCAGCACAGATGATGACTTGCCAGAGTTTCCACAGCTCTTCAAGTAACAATCAATGTCACCATCTTGGACCTCCCTGCAGCAGGTTGTGAGCCCCTGCAGCTGGTGTTCATCCCATCTGTGCTGACTCAGCACTGCTCAGCAAGGGCTGGGGTGTGCTCTGCAAGGGCCGGCAGCTGGTCCATCTGTGCTGACTCAGCACTGCTCAGCGAGGGCTGGGGTGTGCTCTGCAAGGGCTGGCTGCAGCAATCACCTCTGAGCCCTTGAGGCATGGTGGGTGCCATGGAAGGGGCAGGGAGATGCATCCACTCCTCCAGCACGGCCTGTGGATATAAGGCAGCAGAAGGGCTTTTTTTCTGGAGCAGGCAGATGGGGATAATACCATCTGTGCTGACTCAGCACTGCTCAGCGAGGGCTGGGGTGTGCTCTGCAAGGGCTGGCTGCAGCAATCACCTCTGAGCCCTTGAGGCATGGTGGGTGCCATGGAAGGGGCAGGGAGATGCATCCACTCCTCCAGCACGGCCTGTGGATATAAGGCAGCAGAAGGGCTTTTTTTCTGGAGCAGGCAGATGGGGATAATATTTGAAATTTTGGCTGGTGCAACCATTATGCCTTACGGATACCTTGTAGGCATCTTGATACTTTCCGATGAAAGGTCTCCCTCTTCCTCCTGTGTGCAGAGCTGTGGGAAAAAGCTCTGAAATATAAGCACCTGCCAAAGGAAAAAACTGGTAGCCCTATGAACAGCAAAGCCTGTTCTCCTTAGCTTCCCCTTCCTTTCCTTTACCACAGTGACCCCCTTTTCCCTGTATCCTCACTGCATCTGCACAGGCGAGAGACAATAGCGTTGCAGTTGGGGCAGAGGTACTCAGGCAGCTAGGTTCTGCTGGCTTTGCAGGGGGGGAGTTAATCCTGATCTCTCTTGCCTTCCTCCTCCTGTCTACCAGTTTCATTGACGCCCGTAAAAAATTATCTTTGAGAGCTCTACCTCCCCTTCAAATTTCATTGAACTTAGGCAGGAGCTCAAAAGTTTTTTGGTAGGGACTGACAGAGAGGGGCCCTCCTGAAGGTCCATCATCACAGACACTTTCAACCGGTGTAGGGTGACCTAGCCACTGAAAAATCTTGTGTTGGCTGTCTGTGTCTTCCTCCATGATGCCTTTTCTCCTTAGTTGTTCCAAGGTTTCCTGTAGCTGTGTGATGAATGAGATTATGTACTCAGCTGACGTAAAAAACAATTTATTTTGCCAGGTGAGTTTCATCTGGACCAATTCCTGATCTGGTTTACTGCATTGACTGCATGAAAGTTCATGCTAGCATGTGAGCTGGCGGGGGGGAGAATGACTTCTTCAGTGGCACTCCAGATTACGCTGGTCTGGCACACATGTGGAATTACAGCTTTAGCCAGACTAAATCCTTCCACCATTTTAAAATCACTGAGCTGGGAAAGCCTTTAGAAGAAGATTGTATTTAACATTCTCATACCTGTATTTTGCATTAGCCATTCTCTCGGAGTTAAATTAACTTTTTTTTTTCCTTCAAATGTTCGCCATTCATTTTACTTTTAATTTAATTTCTTTTTTATAAACTCAATGAAAAATAATAATTTATTAATGTTTTTCTTTAAGTGAATGTGATCGCTATGTTTCCGCTCAGTCTTCCAATTTTTCTCAGTCAGAGAATAGTTCTAGGAGGTGGTATTACAGCTTGTACAAATTATGGGTTTTAGGCTTCAGTAATCCTGAGGAAGTAGAAAATCTCTACCTCAGGGAAAGTTTAGTTTATGCTCCTCTAAATTCTTCCAAAATCAAACACATGTGCTAGTACATAGACAACAAAGTTTCATCCAGTGATGAGACTGGATCCAACCGCTAATGAAACAAAGCCCGAGGAAAATGGGCTCCTGGGTACTGGAAAAGTGGACTAAAATCAAGGGCAACCTCCCCAAAGTCACTGGAGTGGCATTTGAATGGCATCTGACTTGGCAGTGATATGTGCCATGGATGAAATCTGATTGAACGCTGGCATGTCAGCTATGCAGGTCAGCATGCTCCATGGTGACAGCCCACAGCATAGTATGTGACCTTCCCAGCTTTGAGTGTGCCTTTTGGATGGACCTTACTGGTTGCTCGCTGCCACCCATCTTTTTATCACAGTTGTGAATCAGGTAGTCACACAGGAATCAATGAAGTTCATGTACATGGTCTACTTCCAAGAATACAAGTAACGTTCAGAAGGATTTGCTGCAATGGACATCTGCCGCTGACTGTGCAGAAATAATAGATACAGCGAATGCAATAAGTGTGAGCCAGCAAGAGAGTTTGGCTCCTTCGCCTTTTGCCTTAAAACTGTCTCGCTGCTCACTTACTCTCTGCTATCAGCTCAGATGGCAATAGTGAAAGGCAGCCTGCAATCACGCTGTGCCATAAGGAAGAAAATATGAAAGGGTATCAAGAGACCAGAAACCGATGAAGGGTGTCGGTACTGTTCACCCTCAGTTGCGTTTCCAAATTGTGTGCTTCCCTCATCCTTGGTTCTTACCGAGTGTAATCTGACCCATCAAAAACAGATCAGTGTGATTCTGTAACACTGTCAGAAAACATCTTTTGGCTTTTTGGTCATTTTATCAGAGGATATTGCCTTGATTTGTGAAGCTTTCAGTAAAACTTGCATGTATATTTTCTGTATTTGCTTGTCACAAATTTGCAGGAGCAAGTTCCAGAAGGGAATGTAGACATTTACAGAGTGGCAGCAGCATCAAAAAGTACATCACTGT
Organism: Aptenodytes forsteri; assembly: GCF_000699145.1. Taxonomy (NCBI): domain Eukaryota; kingdom Metazoa; phylum Chordata; class Aves; order Sphenisciformes; family Spheniscidae; genus Aptenodytes; species Aptenodytes forsteri. The sequence continues at coordinate 1,363,530 of NW_008794631.1, read as the reverse complement.
TGTTATCTATTTGTGAAATGTAAATTAGGGAGCACGGAGCAGGTAACTTTCCATCATAGTTGTTTGCTCTGCACAGATGGCATTTGAATCCCTTCAGTTGCACAGAGTGGAGTGTTACCTATAACACAAAGGCACTGGATGAAGCACGATGGTAGTAAGGTAATTAAAAAAGGGGGGGAAACACAGTGTGAGGTGATAGGGAGCACCGAGGTCCTATGCCTCACCACACTGACAGCAAAGATGACAATACCCATCTGCTGCCTAGGAGGGTCTAAATGATTTGAAACAATTCAGAAAGCACACCAGTACAAAGATAAATGAAACAGTTAAGCTCGCAAACAATAATGCCATGAAATAACATTGCCAACCACAAATAACTCAGATTTTGTGGTTTCAAACACCCCAGACATGTCATCTTCTGTTTCAAAAACTCTGAGACCAGAACAGGTGATTTCATAGGTTACATGTTCATTAAGCACAGCTCTTCATGAAAACTTTCCAACTGAACTACTTAGCATAGCAGAACATCCTCCTCCTGTTTCTTCTTCAGTGACTTGTCTCAATGTGCTTTGACAACAGTCTTAGAAACAAAAAAAAAAAGGAGCCTCAGAGCAGAAGGATTGTGTAATTCTTCATGTGTGTCATGTTTTTAACCCCAGATGGCAACTAAGCATCACACAGCTGCTCACTCACACCCCCCCCTTGGTGGGATGGGGGAGAGAATTGGAAAAGTGAGAAATCTCACGGCTTAAGATAAAGACAGTTTAATAGGTAAAGCAAAAGCTGCACATGCAAGCAAAGCAAAACAAGGAATTCAGGTGTTCAGCCATCTCAAGCTGCACCCATCAACCATAACGGTTACTTGGGAAGACAAACACCATCACTCCGAACGTCCCCCCCTTCCTTCTTCTTCCCCCAGCTTTATATGCTGAGCATGACGTCACATGGTATGGGATATCCCTTGGGTCAGTTGGGGTCAGCTGTCCTGGCCGTGTCCCCTCCCAACTTCTTGTGCACCCCCAGCCTACTTGCTGGTGGGGTGGTGTGAGAAGCAGAAAAGGCCTTGACTCTGTGTAAGCACTGCTCAGCAGTAACGAAAACATCCCTGTGTTATCAATGCTGTTTCCAGCATAAATCCAAAACACAGCCCCATACCAGCTACTACGAAGAAAATTAACTCTACCCCAGCCAAAACCAGCACAGTGTGGCAGCAAAAAACAATTAGCAAGCTCTAGTCCTACATTTAAAGCAGAAGAGCAGCTTGAAAAAGTGCTCACTGAGGATCAGATGATCTTTTTAAAACTAAAAATCTCTTTCTTGAAACACTTCCAAGATTTACTGTAACTACTGTTATACAGATAGCCTGGAGTAAGCTACTAGTAGGATACCATTTTCTCTCCTTTCTTTTAAACAAGATTTGGGGGTAATGTTTTGCTTTAAGTAGCCAATTCTGAGTGACTGGCCTGACCAATATTTCTTTCTGGAAGTTGGGCCAGCACCACACCCCCTGGAATGAAGGCACACAAAATCATTCACGACTTTTGAAAAGCCAGTCCTTCACCTCTTTGGTGCTGAAGTTTGTTCATTATGTTCCCAGTGATTAACAATCCCAATAATCCCTCATTTTTCTGCTGCAACCTTGAGAAGCATCCTAATTCCAAATAGTCTTCTATAAAATTGGTAACAAATAAGAGTATTTTGAATGCAGCAGCTATGGCAGGAAGCTCTTTGATCTCCAGTGTGCCTCCCCTGTGCTCTTCTACTTGGTTACGTACATTAGACAGATCAGATTATACTCCTTTTGAAGGATTACACCATGGTACCGTATATGACATTTGTCCAAAGGGCTCTTAAGTTGCAGTCAAAGCACAGGAAACTTGGTCAAACCACCACTACGACATAACGCAGGTATCATTCTGATTCATAGTAGCTTGAATGAATTCTTCAGTAAAACGCACTTCTGGACTTACCGATTAGGTTAGTAGCAACATTCTTAGTCCTCACTGAAAATAAATCCAGCTCCTACTAGGTCACTAGTTCAAGACCAGACAGAAGAATGACGTGATGATAGCTGCGATACATCCACTTCGGTTCTTATCATTACAGCACAGCATCGCATGCACTTGGTAGTTTACTGCGGTGAGCACCTGTGTCACAGAAATGAGTTAAGATCTGCTACAAATAGAATTTGTAGCCAAGAAAGTTATTTGCAGGCCACACAGACAAACACACATGACGTGTGTGTTTTTTTTTCTCTCCAACTGTCCTTGTTACCCTTTCTGTGAGGTCCTGATGATGACATGTACTCCAGGTTTAACCTTGTAATAAGTCCAGGCTCTTTTTAACTCATTAATAAATGAATTGCAGAGCAATGGAGAATGATGACAGACTACCGTGGTACAGGAACACCAGCTAACATGGACAGCTTCCATCACCTAGTTCATTGGCATAAGCCAAGAATTTTGACAAGGTTTAGAAAAAACAGGTCACGTCTGGAAGACACAAACACCTCGGTTTCAGCTATTCAATTTTGCTCAATTCTATTCTGTTCAATTTTATCCCATTTCCCAGCATCAAAGTGAAACAGCATAAGATGAAGTAGAACACAGAAAAAAAACCCAGGAAAACACATTCCAAATACAGTCTGACTTTATTGAAACCATGTTTCCTTTCGGCAATCCTGCTGCACCTTGACATTGCAAATATTTACGCTTTTCAATTTATTTCAGTTGGAACTTTATTGCTTTGCTACTTCCTCATGTGTAAGGACAATCTTACAAAACGAACCATCAGTGCTGACAGGTTTCTTTTTAAATTCAATTATCAATTCAGTTGCACATCGAGGGTTCAAAGGAAGGCAATACATGTCACAGGCTCCTAATTCAAAGGCGTCTTTACAATCCCTTTTTATTTCAGGCAAAAACCTAATGGATGAAACAAATTTGCAACTAGTCAAGTAAATAGCCAAGACCTTATTAGTTTAAAAATTAGTTACAGATTCTGACAGCACCACCAAAACCAAACATTTGATTGGTTTTAAGCATTGAGGGTAGTAAACTCTAAGATTAAAGTGCTGGATGAAGAAGCCGTGGAATACAACTTACTTTTGGTCATCTTGTTACCATTTCTCCCTTCTCAAAATGTTTCACCATTTTAAATTATGTAGTAACACAAAAATGGCCAAAGAGTATCAAAGCAAAGATCTTGTATGCAGCAGTCTGTAGCCTGATAGCTGCAGCTAAATCCAGCAATGATCTAGAACAAAGGATACAGAGGTTAAGGAAAAGATCTACTCCTAGTGCTTTTATACAACTTGTGTTTTGAGTTAAATGTCCTTTAAAATCTTTCAGGAATATGAGAATTTCTACTCTACTCAGCTACTAAGCTTGATTCTAACTTTACCTTCCATTGCTCATAAAAATAAGTTTCTCCAAATATAGATGCATTATATTTTCATAATCAAAATCAAAGAAAAGCAAGGCAGTAATTCAAGCATGATCATAAAGCTAATTCAGGGAAAAACAAGAGGCATCCTACTCTGGGGTACCTTCAGCCTTTGCTACCTTTCTTTAGCTAAGAAAAAGAAAAGTTGAATTTTTAGAATTAGTTAAACTATAAAAGCCAGTACTTCAGAAGAGGCTATAATTTTTTTCCAGAACTCAGGCAGAGATACCTACAGCAAAACACCAACTGCCTGCAAATAATGTTTGCCAACTGCATCCTAAGACACCCTCGGGACTTGTAGTCAGAGAAGCCGAGCAACCAGTTGCTCGGTAACATAAAGATGATACTGCTCAGTTGTCTAAACAGAGTGATAATTAGTAATGAAAGTAAGAGTTTTGGGCACTGGCTTTGAAAATAAGCTTGGTCAAGCCTGAAGAATAAACTCGAGAGACTTCGTTCCTTCCAGATGAACATCAAAAGGACAGGAGTTTTCCCTTTAGAAGTTGTCCTCTTTCAGGCTCAGTATTACCTTTAAATGAGAGCCAATAAGCATTTCCATATTCTTCAGGCTAAAAGCTGGATCTCATCCTTCCTGCCGAACAGGCAAAACAAGTGCTGCTTGCACTCGAGAATCAATTTACACATTGATAATCTTGACGGGGTAGAAGACTGGCCACAGGGATCTCTCATTTGCAGTCATTTTACACAGTAATCAATCAGTATCTTCTCACCTGACAGGAAAATGAGAAATTTTACAAGAAATGAATTCCTGCACACTTCTGACGTGGCTAGGGAGGCCCTTAAGCCGAGTAGCTGTAACGCCTGATCCAAAGTCCAGGGAAGTTGAGCTGATATTCGTGCAAAGGCTCAGCTAGCATCAGTGTGGTATCACTGATCGCTGCTGAAATGCAGGCTATCCTGCTCGAGTTCTCAGCCAGATATGAAACCAGTATTATTCACTCTGTATGTGTCTATTATCTCATGATCTATTGGCAATGAAAGTTCTATACATGCTGTAACGGGAATAAAGTTGTTAACTACTACATGATGAAGCCACTCAAACAACTGACAATTTCATACATTGTATGAATTTCCTCAATAAAGGAGAATTACAGCACAAGTTCAGAATCAAGCCTATTTGCTGAGAAGGAAAGGGATTCTGCCTAACCCTGTAAATCCTTCTACTTCTCTGCTCCAAGCCAACAGGTCAGCTTAAAGCTCTGTGGTGGACAGTTTATCATCATGTTTGACTCTGTGCTGAAATAGAGGTGCTTATGTCGTACAGCTACAGCTGAGACTCCGTTTATCATAGCACTGAGAAGTTTCACTGCCCAAGCGATTCATGCACAGCTGACCAGTTCTCAGATTTAGAAGTTCTGCATGCCATTTTATGCCCCCGGTCTTAATTTCACAGTATAATTATTCCCTAACATTTAAACTCTATTAATATTCAAACAGTAAAGTCTTCCTTTCACACCCCATCTGCCATCCTGCTCTTTCCTCATAGTACAACAACAAAACTTACACAGAAAAGCACTAGTATCAGTTAGGATTTTGATTCCTTTGTCCAGCTGCTGAAACAACTCAGGAGCACCTTATTCTTTTGGGTTTAAAAATACCACGTTGTTTTACTGCAGTCCTTCACATTTTGTAACTTCGGTGAAGCAACAGCGTTTATAGGTTGTTATAACAGCGTTATACAGTTGGACCCAATGATCTTAAAGGTCTTTTCCAACCTAAACGATTCTATGATTCTATAGAAACTACACAATAATGCACAGGTCCCAAGCCATAAGTAGCTTTTTGTAATTGCTTTCAACAATGCCGCTTTCTGACAAAGCTGTGTTTCTACTCTTCCTTACATATTTGCTTTTACTGAAGGAGTTTTCTTTACTTATCTTGGAGTGAGTCCTAGGTTATGGAACTTGCTATCTTCATCAGAAAAATCCAAGAGACGCCAAGTGATTTCGTTTCACTGTTTAAGCTGAATTACAAAAAAAGGCAAAAGCAAAGCCATTTTTTTAAATGGTAGATGACAACGACGAAGTGCAAGGCAGTACTGAATAGCGTCTTTGTTTCACAAAGGTGCCTCATTTGGTCTCCATACTAAGTATTACAGTTTGCACAATTATTGAAAGTTTGATACCAAACTGTAATTGTGCCCTTTGCAATGAAGAAATTTGCTGCATTCGAAGCTAGCAATATTTCGGATTCCAACAAATAAATCTCTATGATCCAATATTACTAGAATGTAACAGAAACTGTTTTCGGGTACTGAAGTATTCCAGTCCTGTGCCTAAATTACATCAAGGCCAGCACATATTTAAAAATGAACCTACTTGAGTTACAGGTTTATTGATTGGGATCTTGCAAAGGGAAAAACAACTTCAGTGACAGCTAAGAAATCTCAAACTTCTGCTTCCTGGTTCAAGTTGCAGTGATAAGCATAATATTAACATGGTGCTCCTACGTGTAAAATGTTGTATTATTTAAACCCGAATTCTTTCCTTTGGAATTGAGAGCAAATTACAGAGATAACAAGAAATTCGTAACATGATACACCGAATTCATGAATTCCCATGTGTCTTCCCCACGATCATATATTGCATTTTTTACTTCATATTTTTCCATTACTAGATTTTGTCATCTTAACATTAGGTGACAATATTTATTTGGGTTTAAGACCAGTTCAAAGAGAGGGACAGTATAATATCCTTCAACTTAAGCTGAAAATTTAAAAACAGGGTCTGGCCATGTACGCAGTAACAACAGGCTCCTCATCAAATGGGGAACATTTTTACCGAGTACATCTTTGAACCTTAACTTTCAAAGGTTTCTTCATTCTACCACTATTTGGGCTTCACTCCTGATAACCTGAGTTTAGAAACTGAGAACAAAAAGAGAATAATTTTGAACTGCCTTCCACGTTCACTTTGCGTGTAAATAGGTATTTGACATTTTCTCACGGTCTTTTCACATATTCCTGCACTGATACTCCAAATAAAAAGGAGGCTGGAGAGAGGTGTGCTAGTTCGGTTTCATTGTCTGAAGCACTTCCTTGCATTGTTTAGTTGAGGGTTCAGCTTCAATCATATCTGCTGTGGCAACTGTATTACACGTCCGTTTAATAAACATAAGAGCAGAAATGTAACATCCATCAGAAACATGAGAACAATTTCCATCTTTTTCTTTTTTATTTAACCACATAAGTACATGTCAACAGTTGGCATAAACTTCATAAAAATACAGTACCTTTTTGTGCTGTAACACTAGTCACAATGTTTATATAAAGATTTTCTTCCTGCTTCCTTGAATTCAATTAACATTTTAAAAAGTGACTTCCCAAAAGCCCTTTTTGTGATAGTTTCCTTATAGAAATTTCTTCAAAATCTATTCTGTAAAAGTTAAAAAGCTAATGCATTTTCAGCCATTCTCCCTCACCCTCTCAATAAAACAGATTTTAAAAAAATAAGAAGTCTTAGAATACTGATCAGTTGTTACACTACTACTTTATCACAGATTCCCATTTAATTGATACTGTTACAGGCGTGACGGATGCTATTCCTATAGCATCTAATATTGCTAGATGCTATTAGGGCTAAAAAGACCAGTCCTATCAATAGACTGATGTCTGAACAAAAAACCAAGCCAAAACAAAACCAAAACATGAATGATATACAGAGAAACATTAAGACTTTAGAAGTCTTATACTGCAGAATCACAATTACTGTGACACTTCCCAATGGCAATAAACATACAAAAATTCTATCAAGTCAGTTAAACGACTAAAGGGTGTCCTTGCACTGGGTACCTTGGAAAGTGAATTCTCTAAATTCTTTATAACCGATAACGTTGGTGTGACGCTGAGATGACAGAAAAACTGCAGAACCAGTCTAACATTTTTGGAGCAATTATACCCACGCAACTGACTACACCCATATCACAATTGGGATAAATTTCATTTTTCTTTAATGCTGATGATAAAATCCAGGCAGGATCTAATACATGGGGGGAAAGAAAATAGGGCATAAATTTTGAAAGTAATTTCTTATCAAGTTAGGCGCTGAAGGTCTAGTTAAGGCAGTGAAGGATTTATTTTAGTATCTTTCTAAGGCTATGACAGATTTTTCCTGAATAAAGCATTTTCCCTTAAAAATTTCATGTATATTATGCCAGCTTACTCTGAATGCATAAGAATTCAAAAAATCCTTGGACATTGAGAAGCTAAACTATTGCTTACTGCAAATATTACCCTTATTAGTCTTCTTTTTTAATATCAGTAAGATTCCAAGAACATGCACCTAAATAATGAAGTTTCAAGTCTGCCTACAAACTCTTCCATTTCAAAAGCAAGCTTAAAAGCATGTGTTAAGTGATCCAAAATGACAAATGTTTTTAATCTTCTCGAAGAAAAAAATGTATTTCTCTCTGACACGACTAGTGAAACTACGTGACTTTTAAGAGAATTTTTAGTATCACCTTGTCCAGAAGGGAGATGGGTAATGAAAGCGACATGAGAAATGTGATGCCAGATGCTATAGCACCATTCCTTTGTTCCTAGCTGCTAGCACCAAAGCTTTAAACAAACTTGCTTTGCTAAGACATTCTGACAGTCCCATTTCACAATATCATTGGTTTTGAGAATGGACTTACTTTCCATAGCTACTTTTAACTCTTTTTGGATCAGTGTTAAATAAAATGTGCAAACATATAATCATTTGCATAGCAAATCTCAAGGGACTGACCCTGAAATAGAAATCCAAACTGTTAGGTTTAAGATATTTCTATAATCAGAATTCACCTAAAATGGTAAAAAAAAAAAAAAAAAAAATACACATTTTTCCATTTTAAGTCTAGTAGAAAAGGTAATTCTGATTTAGAATTCTTATAGTTACTAGTTTAAAAAGTTGAAAGACTGATGGTTCTTCGCATTGAAATGTTATTCCTTTGGAATCTTTAAGACTTTGTAATTGCTATTTTCAAATACTGTGATGAAATATGGCCTGGAATCCTTGCTCATAAGGGTACATAAAGGAATTTTGCCGCTATTAGCAGGATCTTCGACATCCCAAATTTCAGGCATACTGCAACCAGGCCTAGAAAACATATGAATACGAAAAGAGAAATGAAGAAATGCCATCAAAAACCACAGTTTGCTAAACTCAGTTTTATAACCCCCCCATGAATACTTAATTGCACATCTATATTTTTTTAAGTTCGTCTTTATACTAGAAATTCTTATCAATTTACAAAAATCAATAAATATAGTAGTAATTTAAAAAATAGTATTGAGAATATGTAAAATTTGTCTGCTTTTGTGGTTACATAATTAATAATTAATTTGGAGGAGGAAGCATATAAAACAACTCAAATTATACAATACATTATCTCAGGGACACTTAAAACTTCTTACAAAATAGAGGGTGATGTTCACACTCCTAACATTTCCAAAGAAAACTCAGGAAATAAAACACCTTTAAAAAAAAAAGTAATAACTCCTTGCTTTTTTATTAAAGCACATAACTGTACAGGGAATTGATGTTGGTTATCTTGCAAAGTTAGAATTACTGAGAATTTCCTAATTTGTCAAAGATAATAGCAAAGAAATACAACAGATTCATTACATTTTATTCTAAATGCAAAGAAAATAAAATAAAAAATCCAAACTCATCATGTTCTAAAGGCCAAAAAGAGAGAGAGGAAAAAAAAAGCACATAGCTTTTTCTTAAGGACAGCGTAAATGTGACAAAATTTTCAGTGACCAATGGTCATAATATTTTGGTGTTCAAACTATCTTTTACTCTGCACCTTTTATTCATACTAGGCTTTAATTATACACACACATCTGTTCCTGCCATCACATAATAATGACTTGTTTCCTTTGAGAAACTCTTCTGTATTTTACAGTGAAGTTTAAAAATACATACAACACAGCTTTTCAGATGCACACAAAGACCACAAGGTTGCTCATGTGGGTAAAGTTAATTGTACTTACTAATATCTGGAGACGCTGGACAAAAACGTATTTTGGACACTTTTAATAAAGCACAGATCAATGTTTCAAAACTACTACTTGATATGAATCTTAGACTAGTTATTTGAGCGGCATATCATTCTTGTGAGAAAGACACAGTTTACTCACTTTTTTCTGCTTACACACAATGACTCTTCCAGAATATAGTAATTCACTCCTAGTTTTATCAATTCTCTTTTTACTTCTTTTGCAGGTTTTCGACTGTACATGGAATACACTACTTTAGTTCTGGCCCTTCAGAAAGTGAAATATAAAAGTTAGCTAGCAACATAGCATGAAAATGTAAGCTTTAACTTTAGACTGGACAGGAAGGCTTTTTATTTCACAAGACAACTAGGCTAAAACAAAGTTTAAATTGATAGTGCCATTTGCTTTAATGCAATTATTTCTTCACAAATATAATGATTCCAAGAACAATGTACACAGCCCTTTGATTTTTCTGTAGCAGGAGACATCTTTGTAACAAGATCCATGGTTACTGTGAACAGAAAATGTAAAGATGACAAAGCAATGCATTCACCATATAATATTCAACGACCTTGCTTGGACTGGGGGCGATCAGAAAAAATAATCTGCCCAGTCTCTCCGCAAAAGGTCATACTCATTGCCCTTGTTTGGACTTTTTCAATGCAGAGTGCAAGACCTGATGTCTGCCTATGCTCAATCAAGCAAAATCATCACTTGTAAACCATGATCCTCTCTATATTACACAGTAATATCCTCCTTTGATTGTGCAAAGCATGAGGGCGAGGCAAACGAGGATGTAGACGAAGGTCCGTCCAGGGGGTTGCCTAGGGTGAGGCAGTCAGCCCCACGCATTATGACTGCCTCTGCTAAGAAAAAAAGGAGGGTAATTGTCATAGGCGATTCCCTTCTGAGGGGAACAGAGGGCCCGATATGCCGACCGGACCC
>NW_008794631.1:1302523-1349521 GCF_000699145.1 Aptenodytes forsteri | reverse complement strand
TAGAATAGAATAGAATAGAATAGAATAATTTCAGTTGGAAGGGACCTACAGTGACCATCTATGTCCAACTGCCTGGTCAATTCAGGGCTGACCAAAAGTTAAAGCCAGTTAATGCCAGACACAGAACTAAGGACATAAGGCATGTAAAATGAATCCCCTCCTTTTCTTCTTTATCCCTCTCTATCTTATTGTTTTTTTGTGGGTTTTTTTAACCAGTTTTACCAAATTGCCAAAAAACGATGCTACGATATTAAAATTAAAAAAAGAAATTCATGACCTTATGAGATAAATCAATTTCAATTTAGAAAAACATCCTGATTTTGAAAATAACAAAGTACAAAACTCAGTAATTCCATTACAAAATTTCAGTTTCAACTAGTCTTAATATTTCAATAATTACATATATTATCATGAAAAAAAATGACAACCAATCACAGAAAGCTAATAGGAATAACTAAACTGGCTACCTTGAGAAAAAAAATCAAGTCTGTCTACAATGTCAGGACTAACTAGAATGAAGAAAGGATATAATAGTACACGTTAATTCCAATTCCATAATTATACTCAGATTTTTTTTGCATGTAAGTTTGAAAGCATATCTATCCTACAGTATATCCTTTCTGAACACAAATCCTGAAGAAATACTGCATGTGTTTTCAATCTGACTAAAGTAACAAATCAAGTTCTATGGGGTTTTAACAAATTTTATAATATAACGTGATGCCATTCCTACTGTGTATTACCAACATTAAGAGAACTAATAGCAAATAAAATAAATCCTCAACTTCGAAATTTACCTTAATCCTGCATCTTCATAGTGAGGATGATTTACAATAGGACGAAGTGTAGACAGTTTAACACTTGCCATTGTAGGCATTGCTCCTGCAAAAACTGCATCTGAAATACAGAATGAAAGCCATGTTTGAAATGAAGAATCAAGCAGTAGAACCAGAGAAGCAATCTTCAAACATCTGAACAGTAATCCTATAGAAAAACATAGAGGGTAGGGTATTCTTTTTGAAAAGGCCTGACATGGCACCAACAGGAGATGCACAAAATCACTTTATTTCTTTTTTAAAACCTTGAACTCAATATAAGTCATTAGATAACTAAACATCTAAGAATGGAGATTTAATATATCTTATTTTTCTTGAATGGGTAGAATAACATATTCATTATGACAACATGTTTTTATTTGTCACTTCTTACACCATTGTTAAACGAGCAATAAAATCTCAGTCCAGTTTGGCTTGAAAGTATTTTCCTGATAAAAAGGTAACTGCTAAGTTTCCAGCTAGTTTTCTGACACTTTTACTCATTTTAGTAAAAGGAGGGGTACAACCACAACACACAGACTTTGAATTCTCTTCTAGCAAAATGATCATCACGGACTCACATACAGGACCAGTGTAATTTAAGTAAAAACCTATTTTAATTGGACTTTGCAAGAACACTTTTGTTGTAGGAATACTACACCAGTGGCTCAAAGCTCCAGACTGGTAGCCTGGAGTCTAACAAAGCAAGCTTTCAGTGTTTTTTGCATTTGAGATAGCTTTTATACGGACAAGTATATATGTGGCTAAACCATGGCTTTAGGATAGTCCCAAGGCAAAGCCACAGATAATAGCAATACTTCTGCAGTCATTCATACCAAGTTCTATAGTTACATCTCACAGTAAATGGGGAACATCATACATTATTAAACAGTTTACCTTGTCTGGTACTGACTTTTATCCACTCTAAAAGTTCCTCCTGTGGCAAATTGCTAAATTCTCCCATGATGTTCCACTGAGTTTGAAGGTTTGCTGATCCCTCTATTGCCATCAATGCTAAAATAGCAAAGACCAATGTTTTGGGCTGGATTTTACAGAAGAGCCATCCAAACAACTGAAATGCAAGAATCGATTAATTTCTAGACAACAATTCTGTGATGTTGTATGCAGCACAATTCATTTTTATTTCTCTATAAGGAGCCTAACATATAGTACAATATGAAACATCTCTGCTATTGCTTCTCCACTAAATTTCAGTGAGACCTCTCAAGTATTCATGTTTACCGAATGTAGGGCATTGTATTTGTAATTCTACAAAAAAAGAAAATTGACATTAATGCAGCTTTTAAAGTTCTAGTTCAAATGTCAAATTCTGCAAGTAAAGATTCAATAATGCTAACTGCACTTTTACAGTATTTTATCTCCTATTTACATCAAGAGTTTCTAGCTGTAGTATACAGATTAGAGATTGCAAACTTCTGAAAACATATCAGAAAAGCAGACTTTGGGGATATAATTTTTTGGGGATATATTTTTGTTATATCCTACTCTTCCCCTTCTTGAACTGAAAAAGATCAAGTAAAGATTCAATAATGCTAACTGCACTTTTACAGTATTTTATCTCCTATTTACATCAAGAGTTTCTAGCTGTAGTATACAGATTAGAGATTGCAAACTTCTGAAAACATATCAGAAAAGCAGACTTTGGGGATATAATTTTTTGGGGATATATTTTTGTTATATCCTACTCTTCCCCTTCTTGAACTGAAAAAGATGGCCCTTGCATTTTTTCAAGATAGTTGCTTGCTGGAGGCTCTAAGCAAATACTCATAAATGTGTGAAATGGGTAGTTAAGAAGAAAGAAGTACCACATCTGCTATGTTGAAGTTTAGTTTGAGCAAGAACACTTTATCTCATATCTCACCTAAACCTTAAACAAGACAAAGTATGAATTACTTTTTTTTTTTTCCAAGCTATCATTAATTAGAAGTAAGGCTTCACATTTAAAAAATATCAAACCTGCACTAAATAAATACATTTCATTCAGACTACCTTTACCCATTTTTTTAATTAAAGCATGAAATGATAAAATAAAGTTTCACAGTAAAACCTCCCACTAGGCTGACTACACCAATTAGGTAGCATATGTTATCTTTGTTATAATCTAACTGTAAACTAGTTTAGATATTAAAACTTTCAAGCCACCTCTCCAAAAATACAGTGTACTCTACTCTCATCCTCTAAGACTTGCTAAACACTCTAGCAAGAAGAGCAATACTATCCAGGGAAATGTAATATACCAAATATGCCTGACCACTGTATAGGTCTGGAAGGATGAAGGGAAATGAATTCATTTGTATGCTGCTCTACATAAGCAAACCTCCTTTTTACCAACAGTCGCAAAAATCTCACTTCAAGAACATGTTAGAACTTTGGAATTCTTTATTGAGTTCCATGGCTTTTCAAATCAAAGAAAATCACATTCCTATCATGCTTTTATAAAACCCCATTAATATTCAAAGTATCTAAATTTACCATTACTTTGTTTACATAAAGAGCCTAGAATGGTCAAACATATAGGCAATGCAAAAGGAGCATTTCTTTTACGGGATGCTGTTCCTCATGTGGTTTTTATATCACTTCAAGGTTTTTTACGTGTTTTTGTCAAATGAATACGTTAAGTCTTTCTCAAGCTATTTGTCTTTGCTTTCAAAATTTCCACTCAGGGTAGTATAATTCCTCCTAACAGAAAGAGGAAATGTGTAGATGTAAACAGTTATAATTTTTATTGTCCATCAGGTGCCACAAGCTGCAACACTGAGGTAATGGAAAGTACACAGACTCATGCAATGGGCTGAGAGAACACAACATACAAAATTCTTTTTCTATGTGCAGAATAATTCTATTATGTCTTTTGCCTGATTGCTCATTTTTGGTTTGTGTTACAATTGTACATCTCAGGCTGATTGTTCACTAATAAAATTATATTTTGAAAGGCAGCTGATTAACAAGTTATCTAGCTATAGCCTCAAAATAAATTAGTTATACTAACATACCACTGCAGGTGAACTTTCATGGTCTGCTAGAGGAAGGGATAGTGTTGCCCTCAATTACAATGAGATAATTACATATGTTAAGTTTGCTTAAATTTTTCTTGCATCTGTAAAAACAAATTGTTGCTTATTAACTTACCCTTTATGCAAACATCTAAAACTTTACATAATGATAAATGTACCGAGTGTTAAGCAATCATTTGGTCACAAGTCCCATCTTCCCCTTCTCATCTCCCTCCATCGCAGCAATTCTTCTGAATCAATATTGCACATACGATCAGATTTTTCAACCTCAAAATACTACTTCTGCTCAGCAGCCAGTAGGACAGAAAAAGCTCACTAAAACCCACTTAATATTTTCCTGATCCTACAAGAAAAATAAGGAGTTTTCTTATTCCTTTGCTTGCTTAAGTCAGAGCAGTCTTAGAAGTGGTCTGATCGATAGCGGCTCAACAGCCTTATGGGCCAGTGTTTCTCTCTCATGCTGAAGCCAGTCATGTATTACCTGGAAGATTACCAGCCGCTCCCTACTAAAGAAAGCATACATCAGCCAGACCAGAAAAAAATCCAGCTTGTCTTTTACAGGTATCAATCAGCACCAACCTAGGGAACACACCAAACAGGCAAAAGAACCTTTACTGATAACAACACAAGGGAATTAATTCTATTTTTACTGACATCGTTCACCTAAAGTTGGGTACTCTTGAACACAAGTATGTAGGTCTCCTAAGGCCCAAACCAGGGCCAGGATAATCAGAGGCCTTATTATATGGGGCAGCTGGTCATTTATCATCTTCTGCACAGAACAACTGTCCAAACTGCAGTAATCTAAAGCCTTACCTTCCCCAGCATTCAAGACCTATTTCTTTCAAGCCAACTATGCCTCCATGATGCCGCAAAAGAGGACGAAAAAGTCGCTGGACCTGAGCCATCTGGTCCAACAAGCGGCAGCTCCCAGAATAGGTTATCATCTGCATTTGTAGCTTCCCGAGAAGCTTACTCTCACTCTACAACCATAGGAAACAGCAGAACAACCAACGGGCCAAAATGCAGTTGGAAGCAGAAGAAAAGAAAACATTCATAAAATACTCTGAACCTGTCCTTCTTCCAGTATTTACAGAGTGGTAACATGTGGCATCCTCTAAGATCCAAAATGCAATGATTACCAAAAGCACCAGTTTTCATTAACTGGCCTGATGACCTTAGTTGCAGTACTAAAACAAAAACCACAACGATCCATGATTAATTACTGTAGTGCCATTACTCAGGTGCTTTAAAAAAACAAATAAAGATATCACCAGCTGAAAACTTTTACTGATTTGCCATGTAGCAGCTAACTTACTATATATGGAAAAAAGCAAATGAAGCTATATATTAATAGAAACCATTCCTAGCAGCTCATCTTTCAGTCATTACCAGTTACAAGGTACTTTTTCCTATCTTTCAGAGATTTTTCTCCATACAGCAAAAAAAAGCAGTTCAGATTTTATTGTTTTTCAATTCTCAGAAGGCTGAGAGGCCTTTTTCTGTGGCATAAAACACAGAAATACTTTTAGTTCTAAACTTCACTAGAAAATTCTACAAAAACTTTTCAATAATAAAGGGGCAGAAAAGCCCATCAATTTTCTTCTAGAAACACACAGTTAAAACAAGAAGAATTAAGAACAAATTAACTTTGGACAGAATTAAGTTATATTGTAATTGTTATCTAGAAATTGTACGTTAGAAGAAAATAGACATTTTTCTTTTTGGTTTTCCAACTTTTGAAAAGCAACTTCATTTCAAATTACTCAGAAACACCTCGTGAAAGTTCATTCAGAAAAATTTAACCACAGTGTAACTGCTATTACTTAAACAACCAGACCACCTAAGAGGACACCAATACTTCAAGAACAACTAAGAGCTGGGACACAGAACACCTGTGAACCTTACAGAATAGCAAGAGCATAGAGGAAAAGTAAATTTCTCTTAAGTCCCAATACCCAGTTACAAGGTGGCTAAATAAAGTTACTTTTTAAAGAGGTTTTTAGCATTTTATATGTTCACTGTACAGATTCATTTCATGTTGGCAAACACTCAGCACTTTTACCTATGCCAAGTAACAAAACAGGCATCAAGTGATGAGCACAACATTTAAGCAGACTGAAACTGTGTAGCCTGTCCAGCATTATCAAGAACTGTCCTTCCCTGAAAGAACATCCAGGGAAGCAATCCAGTTTTCTGGGAAACAGTAATTTGTTCAGCTGCCTTAACATGGGACAACTTTCTCCTCTTTGCATAATTCTGTCTTACTCACTCACCTTCCGGTTGTATGACACAGGTGTCAGATGTTCCACAGGCAATAACTGCCTTCACCATACAACCCTAATTCACCTTTAGGATGGGCTCCAACCACAGATATTGTGGGAAAAACAATGTGTATCAGGCATTATAGTCTGTATCATACTGCATATGCACAAGGCAGACGGAAAAAGGTTGTACATACACCGTCAGTTCTGGCACTCCAGATTTTAAGTACTGAACTTTGTAATGTTATTCTTGTATTTCTTCAATTTTCAAGAACAGCAAACCTAACGACTCAGGTTTCTTATTAAAATCCTAATTTTCGTCCCCAGCCATTGCTAGTTTCCCCACTCTGTCAAATATTTTTCTCTTTTCTTTCTTCTGTATTATGTCCGCAACAGTTCTTAGCACTGGATTCTTCCTCCCACTCATCCTCATGGCGATCTTCTCCATATAGACATTTTCACAAGTTCCCCATCTCATCTTCCCAATTTGTTTTCTTGTTAGTAAGCCCAGCTCACTATTAATCATAATCTTTCACTCTCTCAATGTGGGATACTTACTTTGTGTGATGTAAATAACACTTTCTACAAAATCACAGCACGGTTGAGGTTGGAAGGGACCTCTGAAGGTCATCTGGTCCAGCCCCTCTGCTCAAGCGGGGCCACCTACAGCCAGTTGCCCAGAACCATGCCCAGACAGCTTTTGAATATCTCCAAGGATGGAGACTCCATAACCCCCCTGGGCAACCTGTGCCAGCGCGTGGTTACCCTCACAGTGAAAAAGTGTTTCCTGATGTTCAGAGGGAACCTCCCATGTTTCAGTGTGTGCCCATCGCCTCTTGTCCTGTCACTGGGCACCACTGAAAAGAGCCTGGCTCCATCCTCTTTATACCCTCCTTTCAGGTTTTCATACACTTTGATAAGATCCCCCGAGCCTTCTCTTCTCCAGACTGAACAGTCCCAGCTCTCTCAGCCTTTCCTCACAGGAGAGATGCTCTAGTCCCTTCATCACCCTCGTGGCCCTTTGCTGGACTGTCTCCAGTATGTCCATGTCTCTCTTGTACTGGGGAGCCCAGAACTGGACCCAGCACTCCAGCTGTGGCTGCACCAGTGCTGAATAGAGGGGAAGGATCACCTCCCTCAACCTGCTGGCAACACTCCTCCTAACGCAGCCCAGGATACCATTGGCCTTCTTCGCAGTAAGGGTATATTGCTGGTTCATTTCTACCTTGTGTTCACCAAAACCCCAGGTTCTTTTCTGCGAAGCAGCTTTCCAGCTGAGCAGCCCCCAGCATGTACTGGTGCCTGGGGTTGCTCCTCCCCAGGTGCAGGATTTCAGCGCCCCCCTTTGTTGAACTGCATGAGGTTCCTGTCAGCCCATTTCTCCATCCTGTTGAGGTCCCTCTAGAAGGCAGCACACCCATCTGATGTACCAGCCACTCCTTCCAGTTTTGTACCATCAGCAAACTTGCTGAGGGTACACTCTGTTCCATCATCCAGACCATTAACAAAGACATTGAATAGGACTGGACCCAGTATTGACCCCTGGTGTACACTGCTAATTACTGGCCTTCAATCAGACTTTGTAGCACTGATCACCCTTCCCTATGCCCAGTCGTTCAGCCAGTTTTCAATCTACCTCCCCATCTGCTTCCCAGACAAAGGACTGCTTACCCTGCTTTTGCTGCAACTGTGAAGCTTCTAAAACAGCTATTTAGATACAGATTCAATCAAGTCCACTTCTCAAAAACACAGATACTGAAACATGGAAAGCCAATTCTAGTATCTTTTATATCTGGAGAAAATCTAGTAGCATTTTATATTATGGATAATTTCAAGCTAGGAAAATTAAATCTGAGTTAGGCATATGACTTTCGATTTTTAAGGCTGAAATGTTTTCAACATGCAAGACTTCAAAACTATACTTCTGGAAAGAATTAATACACAAAAAATATGCAAGGCAATAAGCCCTAAAGAGCTGTGAAAACACAGCGTAAACAAAGTCAAACACTGTTTGGATAAAATTAATAGTCAATAAAAAACTTGCAATGGCATAGAAATGTGTAAGTACAGTAAAATCCAGCATATGTGTCCCTATGCTCAAGCTCGATACACAGCATATTAACTCATATAATAATGCAATTGGACAAGTTGCATAAAACAAGACATTTGCTTTATTTGGGGAGAGGGAGAATGGAACTTGTGTAACCACACTTTTCGACAGGCAATATAATCTGGTTTATTTTTAACTGGTACACTCAGATTCAGCAATTCAACACACACAGAAATTTGCTTTAGGACAAATACCTGGGTAATACTGTAAGTACTGAGATAGCTACAGGATTAAAAAGAGACCTTACCTGTTTTGAACACACCAAAGAAGCCATAACACATAGATGTGGTGTCAAAAACAGTTTTAGTCTCATGATTAAAATCGCTAGGACACTGTATGCCAACAGCTGCAATGCATGGTATACCAGCTGAAAAAAAAAATACCACACAGAAGCATAATATTTGCATACTTTTCATTTCTATCTTAAACATACAACTTCATTTTCAGTATAGCTTAAGTGAAGAGCTTGTCTGAAAAAGAGTCCAAGTCGAAGTAAAGATCTTCACATTTCAGACAGTGATAAGGACTTCCTGTTATCTTTTTTCTAAAGTGTATGTAGTATGCTAAGGTATGGAACAACAGGAAGGATAAATATTAACAATCAAACTAAAAGGAGCTAGAGAAATGGCTAGCTATGCAAAAGATCCTGAAACATAAATACACAATAACATATGTAAAATTTCTTGTATAACCTCTTTATAGAAGTGAAGAGACCTTGCTATTTAATACCTAAAATACCTAAGTATGAAACGAAAGAAGCAAGTAAAATCATCCTTGGTACTCACACAACCACAGGCAGCTTGCTTTAGTATTCTCAAAAAAGGTTAAAAAGCATCAGAGACGTCACTCACCACTCCTAACATTGAATCTATGTTACTTGTGGAAGTGCTGTAGTAAATCATAGAGGCATTTTTGCAATCAGTGCTTTTATCTGATTGATTATTGTATTTTGAATGGCAAGAGATTTCTCTCATAGCACAAACCACAATTAAACTGCTGTTAAGAAAGTTTTGCACTGCCCTTGCTGACTTAATTGCAAATAAAGAAACCACATAAGAAAGCTGCCAATTATATTTTTTTGCATAATTTTATTAAAAGAGGCATGTGTAGAATTATTTTCATTATGGTATATTTCAAATCAGAATTTTAACATTATCTGTCACGTGAAACCCCAGTAAAGGAACAAATCTCCTTCTCAGTCCATATGGGGAAAATGGAAGGTCCAGCATAATTTCAGTGTCTTCCTGTACTGCTACAGCAAAAGCCCAAAAGACTCCTCTCTTGCACTGCCACCCCACCATTAGCTACTGTATTTTTTTGTTCAACATTCCAGAGTTATTCTGGTGATGTACCAGACCCAATTTAAGACAAGGGAATAAAAGATGCAAATACTTACCTTCAAATAAACCACGTATCAGGATCAGACCGTTGCAACCTGTATTTCAATATCCAGTATTACATTAACAGATGAATAAAATTGTGCAGAAAAAGAATCTTACCTCACCATGGTTAAAACGTTCCTCTCTGAATAAAAAACAGAAAATCTCATTATTTGTTTATGTACTACAGAAGCACTCGTTTTACTTTGAAGTAATCTACAGTGTCTCTAGACAACTGAACTAATCCAGTAAGCATGAGTCAGCACCTGCATAGGTTTTTTCCTCCTCTATAGCAAGCTTTCAAATATGTTACAAATCAGTAACTATCCTCCTCAATCCCTGTATCTATCTGGAAATCTGAAAATTAATTTTAGCAGTTTTTTAATTACTTCCATGAATTATTTCATATATAGAACAGCTTATTTAGAGAATGAAACTTCAGTAACGTAAAAGAGGCAGAGCACTGGTACAAAAAAAAAAAAAAGAGTCAGTCATTTACTCAGGTACTACATAAACTGGTTTTGGATTCTCAGAAGGAAATACAGATGTGGAAAGAGTCAAAATCATGTATACTTGTTCTCCAAAAACATCTGTGAAGACAGAATGCTGAATCCTGCTCACATCTGTTGAAATTTTGATAATGGCCATTAGACCATGGAAAGCAGAGATCACTGAAATGATTGGTGATAAACTGAAAAAACCAGGAAGCAAAAAGATACGTCAGGGACATGACAACATTCAATTGGCCAAATTCACTGCTCTTGAGCACAGCATCAACGAGTGATGCCAAATGGCTGTGACAGGTAGAGCATGTATTACAGATATTTAGAAAATAAAATTAATACAGTTGGGATCCCTTCCTAAAGATGAAACTCGGGTATCTTTATAACCTGGAAAAAAAATAACGGGGAGGAAAGAATTTGTATTCACTATTTATAGGGGAAAAGTGAATAGGCACATGAATAAATATTGATTTAGGAACAGAGCAGAAAAATAAATGATTAAATAGAAAATTTGGGGGTAAGAGGGTTAAGATGTCTAAAACCACGTTCAGCAGCTAAACTTAGTTTTAGACATCCTATAAAAATACCACATATAGTACATCCAAGCCATTCAGTTACTGAACGATACATATTTTACCCTTCAAAAAGGGCCAATATAATGTAGAATTCCGAATGATTTAGCATATAGCAAATCAAATAAACTTCCAGCAGAAAATTCAGTTTTACATTAAAAAAGACGACAATATTTACCTTTCATATTGGCCTGCCTGAGGTAAGGCCCACCTAAGGTATTTAACTGCCTGAAGAAAACAAAAGCCAACAAAAAGTATGAATAAACTTTCAAAAGCATTCTAAAGTATTTTCAGCATTTGCTAAATTAAATTATACCTGGGTAATCTCATTTTGAGATAATGCTAAGATAAAGACATGCAATGTTTTAGCTAAAAATTCTTTTTGAGGATGTTTAATCAGCCAGGCAGTTAGCAGTTATCCCATCTGTTTCTGTGTAAACTGTAAGTTGTTTTTACACAAATTATACATAATCAAATTTACAAAAACAGGTATAAACTTCAGTTATAGTACTCATCAGCTAAGTGACAGAAATTTTCTTGGCATTTAACATCAAAGCAAGTTTTACTGCTGAGTCAGCACTGGACCTTTGCAAAAATCTATATGAAGACAATACAGAATTTTAAGCAAATATTTTTGAAAACCTGTATTTTATCAAACTATATTGAGTTTACGTGGCAAGGTTTTGGTGGCGGGGGGGCTGCAGGGTTGGGTAGTGGGGGGGCTTCTGTGAGAAGCTGCCCCCATGTCAGACAGAGCCAGTTCCAGCCAGCTTCAAAACAGATCTACCACTGACCAAAGCTGAGCCCATCAGTGGCGCTGGCGGTGCCTCTGTTGATAACATGTTTAAGAAAAGGTAAAACACTGCGCAGCAGCTTTAAGAGAGAGCAGTGAGAAAAACAGGAGAGAAACAACCCTGCAGACACCAACGTCAGTGAAGGAGGGGGAGAAGGTGCCCCAGGCGCCAGAGCAGAGATTCCTCTGCAGCTTGAGGAGAAGACCATGGTGATGTAGGTTTCCCCCCTACAGCCCATGGAGGACCAGATATCCACCCTGCAGCCTGTGGAGGACGCCATGCCAGAGCAGGTGGACATGCCCTGAAGGAAGCTGCAACCCATGGAGAGCCCACACAGGAGTAAGCTCCTGGCAGGAACTGCAGCTCGTGGAGAGGAGCCCACACAGGAGTAGGTTTTCTGGCAGGAGTTGCGACCTGTGGGGGACCCACGCTGGAGCAGTCCGTTCCTGAATGACTGTAACCCGTGGAAAGGACCCATGCTGGAGCAGTTCTTAAAGAACTGCAGCCTGTGGAAGGGACCCATTGAGCCTGGAAAGAAGTGGGTGGGGATGAGGGGAAGGTGTTTTTAGTTTTGTTTTTGTTTCTCACAATTCTACTGCATTTTTAATTGACAATAAATTAAATTAATCTTCCCCAATTCAAGTCTGTTTTGCTCATGACAGTAAATCGGTGAGTGATCTCCCTGTCCTTATCTTGACCCATGACATTTTTCAACTCTTTTTTCCCCCCTGTCTGGCTGAGGATGGGGAATGAGAGCACGGCTTGGCAGGCACCTGGCAGCCAGCCAAGGTTAACACACCACACTAACTTCGTCCCATCTCAAAATAAATAGTGAACCCTTCAAAAAACCTAAAAAGGTAAAGGTGATTCACTAGATCAATCACTTACCCTTTTGATGATTACCCCAAAAACCACCAGAACAACTGGTAATAGCAGAGTCTTTGTGTATCTTACTGGAGTCTACAATGGAAATAAACTGCATTAATTGCTTTCCATTCCCCTATAATTACTTCAATGGTCATTTTAAAGAAAACGATATAAAGAGTTCTTCCTTGAGTAAAATGTAAATTTAAACATCCAACAAGAACAAAGCAAGCTTAAAGAAACTCAAATTTAAACTCCACCCAGCAATCATACTAGGTCGTAATACTAGGGTTATTAGGAAATTATTCCCGGTTCTTTGGCAAGACACCCAAAGACTAAAAGTAGATTGATCTCATCTGAATTTGAGTACTATGGGTTGAGTAACCTATAAACGTTCTAAATGTGTATCTAGATAGCGATGAACTAAAAAAAGTCTACCAAAGCCACATTAAGAAGCTTTGATGCTCTTCTGTAGCCTAAATCTACCACGCAAGGCCTTTGCAGCTTTCAGTACATTTTCCATATACCCAAAACCAGTTACTGACAGCCACATAAAATCTTAAGTTTGCAGAACTGTAACCTTTCATTTATCCCTGAGCAAGCACTTCTTTCATTCAAGCAAGCACATTTCTTAAATCCAAAATCAAAACACTGTTTTGTTTTTAGTTCATTTAAAAGCAATAAAACCAGTTAAATTTAGCTTAAGTTCATTAATGTGTCTAACTTCATGAGTTAGAACTTGAACTTATGCGGCAGTAGGAGGTTATGTCTCCCAGATGTTTTAAGTTATAAATTAAGATAAAACAGTAAGTTCCCTCTTCCATAATCATCCATTTTGATCAAATTACCTCTTTTTCCATGAAGTCAAACTCTGCAGCACAGGTATACATTAATGTATCAAAATCCTTGTAGCCAATAAATTTAGATTTTAATATATTTCCTATATGAGCCTGGTAGGATATACAGAAAAAAAAAAAACGCTGTAGTAAGCAAAAACTGTCCTGTTTTCCACAACAAAGTAGTTTGAATGTATATGAGAAATATTTTTCATTAGAACAGAAGTTTATACCATTTACAATATTGTTATAAGAGCACCAAAAATCTATTTCTGGTATATTAAATGACATCTTTGAGTGTAACACAGATTGGACTGTTAAATAAAAAGCAGAAAGCAGCAGAAAAAGGGTGTTACCATTGCAACTGGGTTCAACAAGAGTATAGTTTTGCATACTCATATTTTAAGATATGAGCTTCCCATCTTTTGCCCCTTGATGCACATCTGCAGATAGGTTTTTAACAGTAGAATCTGGCAATAAAGTGGCTGAAGTGAAGCGAGGAGTACTAGTTACAACAAGCATTTCAAAACTGTCTTGAAGATTAGCTTCAGAGGAAAGTGAAGTAAGAAATTGAGTAAATAAAGATGTAGGTAGAAGATATCCAAAATAAACAAAGCTCTATAAATCCACATTTAAAAACAAACACACAGAGCATTTACTAACTCAATAGTAAAAAAATCTGTCTTTTCACAAACTTCGGTAGTAACACCTCAAAGTGATAATGCATAATGAAAGAGAAAGCAAATATGCAATCCCTCTCCCACTTCTGCAAAACAAATCTCAGAATTTCAGGAAAGCATATCAGTAAGATGCCAAAATCAAAATACTAAGAATTAAAATAGTTTTGAAAGACGCCAACCAGATACTCAGATAAGAGAACTTACATCATCAGCTATTCCAAATGCTAAAGAAGTTAGGTATTTCAAGGTGACTGTCCCAAATAACCAGGCACATCCTTCAATGACCTTAAAAAAATATATTCAGAATTAAATAAACATGTCTCAACAATTTTTTAAAGAAACCTTTTCTTTTTTAAAAGGCTTATTAAATTTAGCTACTAGTTACAAACTCTCCTATGTTGTCACCAATAAGTACAGTAATTTCTAACAATTACAATTCCTAAATTTCAGTACACTGGGGTGTTTTAAGGTTTTTTATATTTTCTATTACAGCTGAAATAATTTTGTGCAACTTATTTATATTATGGCTGTACCACTGCACACGACATTGTAGCAGAGGAGGTACCAAAGTGAACTTTAAACAGGGGCAGCCTAACTGTCAATTCCATCTGGTTTGCATACACCAGTGTATAGTGATTATTTCCCACCAATAACCTCTCCATATTATCAGGTTGTACTACTCTGCTAATACAAATCTTTGGAGGAATTTGCTCATTTATAGTACCTTCTCAAGATAATCTCAAGTTAGAACTTGAAGAAAATATAAAGAAAGTATGTACAATTACTACTTTTAGTTACATATCATGTTATCCCCGTACCAGAAAGATTAAATTCTTGGCAATCTAGCTTAATCTATCTAATTCTTTATAAAACCAAATCGACTGAATAGGACAACCTGGCTCAGTATCTTTTATCTGGGACCAGTGGCAGATGCTTTCAGAGAGAATATAACAACAAAATACAAACTGATCTTTACCCTAATGTAACCAGGGTTTTTATGTGATGACGGGTTGCACTCAACCATCCCATTTAAAGGCTGCAAATGAACCTAAATACCTAGGAGGTACCTAATCCTTTTCTGAATGCCTCTAATTTTTTTGCTTCCACAGTATCTTTCTCCTCTCTTATAAGCTTATTGCTGCTAGCATAAGGGGCACTAAATAAACTATAATTATATCCTACTTCTATTCACTGGCTTTGTCATATTTACCTTTATTTTACAAGATGTAGAATTCTAACCTATTTTAAAATCTCAGCTATTTAGTAATTCTACATTAATAATTATCTTCATACTCTCTCTACTTAAATTTGATGGTAGTACATTTTGGGGGAATGCATTCTATCTTTTTTGTAAGTAAGACACGTTGACTGAGACTGCATGCAATATTTAGGATGCTAAGTACAAGTTTACAAAATAAAAAAATATTTTCTGCTTTCTCTGCAGTTCCTTCTCCATGACTTCCATCATGTATTTTCCTTTTTGATGCCTGCTCAGTAATGAATTGATGTGTTCAGAGAACTTTTCATAAGAATACCAAGAGTTCTCTGCTGAGTGGCAAGGACTTATTTAGGATCAGTTATTTCATATACATATTTAGGGGGGTGGTGGTGGTCGTCTTTTGCAAACTTACCATTCACACCTTATCCCATGGAGTCTATTTTATTTTATAGTTCATTAGATATCTTCCCCAAAAGGTTTCTGAAATTCAAGTGCATTACACTCACCCACACACCCTTATCTACATCCTTCAAAGAAGTCAAATACATTTGCGAGGCATGACTTCCTTTCACAGAGGCTGTATTGGACCTATCTCGTTATATTGCATGTACATATAGCCTTAACAACTTCATCACTGTTCAAGTTTTTATTCTTTTACAAAAGTTAGACTTACTGGTCTGCAGTTCCACAAATGCCTTGGATCTCCTTTTTAAAAACTGACATGCGATTTGCCTACACTCCTATTTCCCGCGGTACCACAGCTAACTACATCGGCAGGTTATACGTGCACTGCAGTTTGTTATAAATATTTTTTAAATTCCTTTGTATTCTAATTCCTTTATAATAACTGTATGAATTCCATCCAGTTTTGCTAACAGGTCACCCTTCATTTAACAAGAATGCCTGTCTTAAGCCAGGCATAGTCTCAGGAGGCTCCCATTTCAGGTGTTTATACAAGTTAATGTTGTGTCTTAAGCAGTAAGTTGCTTCTCATGTTTTCTACAGTGTTGTATTTTATTTGTCATAGTTTTGGGGGTGTCCTCCACGTTTAGACACGACTTCTACTGCCCTCAAACTCCACCCACACACCCTGCCGTGTTTTACTCCAACTTGCTTCCTTTACTTAGTTATGTAATTACAAGTTGCTTGCTCTTGTTATAAAAAGTATCTTAAAAAAATAGATAGGACACGTTTTAGTGAATTTCTGATGCACTATCTTAATCTCCATTTCTGCAAGTACTGTTAGCCTTTTACTTGCCTCTTCTAAATTGTCCTTTATTTTAAAGGGATTTTCATACAGATCTTAGGTTTTGTAAACATGTTTAATTTGGTAATTTAAAATTAAATGTGTTGCCATTTGAAGTCTATTTTAATTTTCTGATATAAATGTATGTTTATGCCCCTTTTCTTCCTTCAGTAATTTACGATTAATTTCTGGGAATATGGACAATTCACTTAAAGAGTTTAGTTCAGCTATATTTCTTGATTTTCAACTATTAGAAACTAAACCAGAAGTTATTTCTGTATTTCATTAAAACAAAATAAAGTCATAGTTCTATTCTGAAATTAAAAATATATGAAATTCCTTACCCATACATAGACTTCTCTTCTGCTGCTTTTCAAGACTTTTGGACTCAATTCAAGAATTCCCTAATAATAGAATGAATGTACATTTTCAGGTAACATATAGTAACAACAAGATATTCCAGTACCCTGGGTGAGGGGGTTGTTTTGGTAAGTGCCTATTGTACCACACAGCTATTTAGTAAAAAACCCTCTGCAATTAATACAACCTGAAATAAGAATGAATATATAATATTGTGATTTCACCCTGCACTGGCAAAACATGCCAACATAAAAACTCTTCCTGCAGTTTATATACAATTAATGGAAGACTACTCTTCTCCTTAACAAGTAAGATTCTGTATTACACAGTTCTAAGCTACTTTAAATCAAAGCCAATGGGAAACTGAATTATGTCTGCTTCCACGAATGACAAGAGACATCTGAAGCAATAAATAAATTACTGGCAGCATAATACAAACAATTTTCAAACAAGGCAACAGAATATGGGGGGTGGGAGGAGTTACTGGTATTTTTCTGTTTCACATTATGTTCCCCATTTTATGACACAAGGAAGACTCACTTTAAGCTAATCTGATGAACAATGTAATTAAGAAAAACTGAGAATGAACTTAAAAGCTTTCAGAAATCCAGTCCATACGTGACACTAAGACCGAGGCCACTATAAGCACCCAAATAACAGACAAACAATAAATATTTTTTCCAAAGCAAAAAACAGGCAAGAAACTCAGTGTACCTGTACTTACAATATAATTACAAAAGCTGCTACAAGAAATTAAGAGTGGGTTTATAACAAGCAAACTATACTACAGCAAATACCAGTAGCCAAGGCAGCTTATTCTTAGCATGAGAAATTACCATGCTTTTGCCGATTGACAAAACATAAACAAAAAAACAAACCAAAACAAAAAATCACTGAGCTCACCCCAAGCTTCTAGGAGAGGCAAAAAGAATCAGAAATGGAGATGATCTGTAGTATGCTAAACTAGATCTGTTCACACAGTCTTATCTCCTATTTCCTACGTACACAAATCCCTTAAGAGAAACTATATGAAACTGAAAGAGGTTGGAGGTTGTTTTTCCTATTTAAGGAGAAATTAAAATAGTGAATGATGAGATGATGAGTCTTCAGTGAATAATTTCACTAACATGTCAGTATGACTCAGCAGTTTCAAATAGTCTTAAACCAGTGTTATATGTGTTTTAGTCATTTGTTCTACATTTGCAGTTTCACAATCAATAAAGAAGCATTTAAAACAAACTCCTCCTTGCTCATGTTCTTTTAGTTATACTGGTCAAGAATACATATGTGGTAAATTTTATATTTTTATAAAAAGAAGAGAGCTATGAAAAGAAGAGAACTGAGCCTTAACTGAATGTCTCTTATGAAGAGGTTTTGTAAAAACATGATTTTTAAACTAGTATTTACCCATCCTCCAAATATCTTTAAGGTCTAACTCTGTTTGTCATGTGAAAGATTTCTCAACTATCTGGTAATGCAGCAGTTTCACATTTTACATCAATACCTACATAACAGTACAGCATTAGTCTTAGCATGTCATACGATTTTTTTCTTAACTTACCCAGATAACTACTAAAGATGCAGCATAATATGATG
The DNA here is from genome assembly GCF_000699145.1 of Aptenodytes forsteri. Taxonomy (NCBI): domain Eukaryota; kingdom Metazoa; phylum Chordata; class Aves; order Sphenisciformes; family Spheniscidae; genus Aptenodytes; species Aptenodytes forsteri. The sequence goes on along the minus strand of NW_008794631.1, from coordinate 1,331,248 downwards.
TCAATAACATTGAATTACCAAACATCAGAATAAAACACACTATAAGAGATACCTGAAAGAAGAAAATAAAAATAATTAAATTTAAAACAGAAAAGGTAAGAATTGCCCAAGTATAGAAATTACCTTGTATCAACAGCTTTTAAATTTAAGACACCTATTTCACAGCGAGTGCAAACTTGATACTCAGCTTACAGAATTGTTCTGAAAACACTGATTATAAGGACTTAATGGCAACAGGTAGCCAAGTGTAGATTATTATGTTAATTTCTATTTAAAAATACTTATAGACAAAAAGATTTGATCATAGGATTAACTAACTCATCTTACATGATATACCAGCTACGTTTTTGAAGTTATTCCTAACATACTCATTTTTTTCAAATTATTGTATTATTTCTCCCTCCTGTTTGTTATCCTTCAGAACCCTGGACAAACATAAATGTTGAATAAAGTGTTTGTTGTCTTCTTTCTTCCAAACTGAGAAGCATATATTTAAAACACAATCATCACTGAAGTCAAGGAAGCAGAACTCCTTGACTGTTTGATCATATGCACTTAACTATATGAGGTTGAAAGTCAGGGCTGAGATACAACTTTTATCCACCATCCTGATCTCCTACTGTGCTTTCTTTTTAATAGAAAGCAAGCTGAATTAAATTTTCTAACTTGGAGAGTAAAATCAATGATCAACCTGTGCCTTCTATATACAGGAATAAGGAAAAATAATGTAGTTATTTGTCAGATACGCAGACTTTTGTACTCCCCCCCTCACATAGTTAGACTTTCATTTTCCACAGAAAAGTAGGGGGGAGCAAAAATTGAAACCACCACAAAACAAAAACTGGCAGTTTACCCAGCCTCGTTAAGCTTTCTCTGTAATATACCATGATTGTTTATCTATCTGAAAATAGGCTTTTATTGCACTTTGGCACCAAAATTACGATATAGCTATTGACATAAGCCAAAAGACTTAAGTATTTCATCCTGCTTCTGTCAAAAAATTACTAAACCAAGATGCTTATTTGCAAATTTTCCTGGTAAATCTGACTGGGAACCAGCATTTGGTATCCCATGGTTTATATCAGAAATGAGTTGCATAGAACTTACTACTGTCTTTAATAAATCATTTACAGTATTTCAAAGTATGTTTGAAAACACATGAAACACAATTTAGCTCAAAGCTTCTTTCCTGTGGTAAACATTCTCTTTGTGCCCACTGAGTTTGCATAGCACAATTTTAGCAAAAATGTATTTTTAAAGACAACCATATTTCTTCAAAAAAGTTGTTTACATCTTCCTGTATATTTAAAAATGTAATCTCACTTCAAAGAGCAAAACTCCTGGTAGCAAAACTTGATCATTATCTTAACTTTAAAAATGAAAGTCAGATATATTATGCAGAAATTTACATGCCTTTTATCTATGATCTCCTTCTTTTGTTGACTTTCTCACCCATTTTTTGAAAAATAATTTTTCCTCAGACTAATCATTTTCTTGGTCCTCCTTTCTAAACATCTCCCCAAATAGTTCAACCACAACATCTTTGCATAGTCAAGACTACAGTAGTCTTCAAAACCCAATTTTAGTTGGGGTTCTTCTCCTTCAATGATAAAGACTTACTAACAGTAAGTTTTGACTGACTAATATCTCATTTTTTTGTTTCTACTAACCTATGGCATGAGATGAGTGCTGCCTTTTCAACTTTTTATTGCTCATGGTATGTTTTCTAGTCTGTTGTTTGAGACAGTACCTTCAAGTCCATGGAATGAGTAGAGATAGAAAGGAGAGGCAAATATTTCTACAAATCTTTTAGGTTGATAATTTTTCTGGAGTTCAAAAATTCCTGTGCGCCAGAGGGATCCTAGTTTCTGACACTGTGATATAAATATACATAAGATCAAATATTCAAATCCAGGCCCCTCCATCCCTTATTATTGCATCTTTTCAACCATCTTGCAACTAAGGAAAACACTTCAGACAAATGGCCTCTGTTGGTTTTCTAACCTGTTTGAGGGGATTTAAGTTTTTTAAAAAAAGTATTACCATATGAGCAGAGAGTATCTTCTGTAATTTGCAGGAGTCAATATAACCCATAATACACACAGCAAATAATGAAGCTATCTAGAATCAAAAGTGAAAGATAAGTTTAAACAATTTGCAGTGGTGTACTCTTTCTACCAGAATACATATTTATACAAAAAAGTGATTATTCAAACAATCATAAACTTCTATTGCCACTTTTTTGCTAAGTAAATACTTAGGTATTTCATAATGGTTTCTTTCAAAAAACCTATTGTGGCGCTCTGAATAACAATTATCAAACATTTGAATATTTAAGTATTCAGCTTTACAAAAATGCAAGTCATCAAAACACAGCACTAACACATCATCTTTCACCCTTAGATTAAAAAAAAAAACCACACAAAAAAAATCATTCATTAACACTCTTTAACCTTAACTTTTCAGCAAAGTATGGGAACATCCATAATTTGCTGCTGAGGAAAACGAGATTTATTGATTAGGCAGCTTGCTAAAAATCACATGGGAAATTAATGAAATTATGAATTGAACCTGTAATTTCAAATTTCAGGCCCAGCATCTTAAACAGATTATAGCAATGAGTTTCTCACAATATTTTACAGAATTTAATGGCTTCCTCTTCTACAGTTAGAAAATTTGCATACATTTGTTCAAAACTATCAACCCAAACCAAGCAACATCTGCTTCAAGTAGGACAGACAAATTAAAAGGTATGGAGACATAGACGGATTTCAAGCAATAGGCTACATTTCAATCAATTAAACACTAAGAAAGTGTGCTGTATGACAGTATCCTATTGCTCACATTAGCATTTACTATATTTCAACACTAGCTAAAGTTACCTCAACTGTCTGAACTCTCAGACAGTAAGATTATGCCACTACCCACAGGCTCATCAAAATTAAATAGGAAATCATGCAAAATCATGCCAGATATTACATGCCATGCAAACATTGCTCCATTTAAAAATTTGGAATAGCCTAAAGAGATGCAAGATCAATGCTTTTTTAATTTTTGTACTTCAATACACAAACTTTTTTCTTGTTCTGCAATTGTTCTAATGTACTGATCTGAGGCTGAAGGCTGCTTTTAGGAGAAAAGTAAATTTTTTAGTCCTGGAAACAGAAGACTGAGCAGTGTAAATGGTCAACTTTTAAATTTAAGACTAGAAAAATACTGATGTGATAAATGGTGTGAATCTTTCCTGAGAGCAAGAGTGAAATCTGGCTAAAAGGAAAGCATTGGTATAGTTGTGAATTTAGTGGCTATCTATACAAAGCAGTCAATTTGCCTAGATAAGACAAAGAGGCTATTTACAGGTGAATATGGTCTTACCTGTGTTAGAAGAACAAACTGAGCAAACTGCCAGGGAAGCATGAAAAAGATATTAGAAACACACAGTGCAATCAAGCTTCCTGTATTAATATTCGGAATCCTTGGGAAAAAGAGACAGAATAGGCATCAGTAAGTAAAATTACACTGGTATTTGCATATTATTGAAAAGTACAATAGAGAATGCAACAAAAACAAAGTTACCTTGGTAGTTAGCTAGCAATATCGATCAACTACAAATAACACTGCTCATATAAATTTAATATCCATTTTCCATCAGTTTCCAAAAACAATCGTTCTGATGCTTAACGTTTCTTAACTATTTGATGAGTCACTCATTACCAAACAAGTCTTCTCCTGGCAGCATGTAATATAGCAGGCCAACCTACATCACTTGAAGTGGTCCACCTTCTTGTAACAACTCTACAGTCAGGTCACAGCCATTTCCATTTCAGCTGGGATCACAACTATTCTCAAAACAGTCTGCATTTGAAAGTGATTTCACTCCTCTCTCTCACATTTCTTCCGTATTTACTTTCTGCAACTTTCTGCCAGCAATCCTGAGTGAGGTTTCAGGGCAGGAGACAATGACAAGTACATGAAACTCATCTTTTAACTGGAAACAGCCCATTCTCTACGTCCTACTATAAGTCTTATTTATTTAATCCTGTGTTAGCTCTGAGTTCACTTCAGAAACGTCATGTTTCAAATGTCACTAAGCGGCCTCCAACAGATGAAGACACCATAAATACTCTGCTGTAAAACGCAAACCCAACAGATTACAGCAATCTCACCAAATTCTGTAAAATTTTCTTCAGCTTCTTTTACAAAGCCTGAAGATTAGCTTCTATTGGAAGTCACACTGAGTATGAGTCTAATGTATTAAGTAATACATTGTGATACAAGTGATACAAATAATGGAGAATTTAAGTTCCAGTCTCTGTTTCAAAGATAGTTCCTATATTTCATTGGAATACTGCTATACATAAAACAGAGATACTCTTGAAGCAGTAATTATAACTTAGAAACAGAATGTTAAAATGTTTATCTCCTTTTTGGAACCTAACTCTGAAATGCTTAAATACCTACTTCTCATCGGTAAGCAAGCCCAGGTACTATTTTATGTACCAAGATTTGAAGAACAAGAGTGAATCTATCTAATCAAGAAGTGTCGTAATTATAGGTACAGAATATACGTGGTCTGATCACCCTAACTTAAAATGTCATTTCCTCGTTTTTTTTGTTTGACCTCACAATTTAGCATTAAGTGAACAGGTGTCTTTCTAATATGAAATCCAGCAATCACTCTACAAACTATTCCTCAAAATATTTTTCTAGACAGCATATGTCTTTTCCTTGCCTAAAAACCACAAGTTAGTGACAGATGAGGACAAAATATTTTTTATTTAATCATCAATAACAAATCAGTATGACCTAATAAAGGAAAATCTGGGGTTACAAGTACAAAGTTCAGCTAAATCATAAATATATTGCAAATCTGGTGCAATGGAGTTGGTGGAAAAGCCCTCAAGTATTAACAATCATGCTTATTTTTCAAAACAGAGGCAAGACAGTAACAGAATCATGCTGCAAGCCAGAAACAACCACTGAAAAGCAGAGCTAATGAACTCAAGAACATCCCTGCATGAATGTAATTAGATTGCTCTAAATCATTGAACTAGTTAGACTAGTTAATTAGTCATAGAAAACTAGCTTATGGGTGCCTATAGCATCCTCCGTTGCATAGCATAGGCTTATTCTAAGTGCAACCAACGTACCACTCTCCAAGAGGGACAAAACCAATTGATGGAGTATCAGCTTGTTTCTCATGGGAAGGAAGTGACATCAACCAAAAATTCTGATTTTTAGTTTACATACGTATTTGCCAACACAGTAATTCTGATTTTTATTTTAATCATGTCTTCAAGTTGCAAAGTTTTTCCTTTTAATAAGTGAGTAATATGACTGCAGTTCTACTGGTGCAGCGTCTGCAATGTAACAGCCACAGGAAAGTTTCTTTGTTAACGATATCATTGCTACAGCACACAGAGGCACTTAAATAAATACTTAAATAAATGCATTTAAACAAATGTTCTGTGACATTCAATTTTTTAAATCATTATAAAGAGCTAAGTATAAATTGAGAGGTACCTGAGAATATAGGTCAAAAGCAACATCTGAAGCACGAGGAATGGGTATGAGAAACTTTCACGAAGAGGTGGAGTCCACATGACACGAGTGCACTAAAAGAAAGAACTGGGTTAGCTGGTAACATTTGCTGCTACATTTCCATAAAACAATGCATCTGTATTTCAAAATGAACGACCACAGATACTTCAATAAAGCAAAAACCAAACTACATGGGATTTTACTCACAAAAACAAGCCAGGAAGCAGAAAAGAGAAGGAAAAAGGAAGCGGCTTCCAGACTTGAGGTCTATGATGCACTGTTTAATTAAAATAGATCACTGCTTTTCCAAAATTAAATGTGGCAGCTAGAGAACATCCAAGAAAAAAGCCAGGACAGCAGCTGCTCGTCCCTGCTTCTGCTGAAATTAACAACTCATTCAGGTAACTAAAATCATTCTCAAATTCAAGCAGTGCCTTCCCACACTTAGACAGAGAAAGTGTGTGGGGAGAGGATCTGAAGGATAAACCGACACACTCTTCATTATACTAGAGTTCTCTAGGTTATAGACATTTCACATTTCCACTAGCAACAGCACAGAAATTATAAAACCCGAAGCTGCCCTCCAAAACAGGCCAGTAAAATTGAACACATGAAATTAAGCTCTTACAGAGCTTATACCAACTTATTTATTTTGCTCTTTAACCATAATAAAGCAAAGCATAATACAATGAAGTCAACTGAATAGCTTTTTCATTAATTTCTTGGGTTTCATGGCAAATGGCTCAGCTATAACTGTCATCTCCAATGTTTATATTCAGCTCTTTATAAAGCGCTTGCAGATGGCACTGACTATCAAAAAAATAATTACAACTTTACAGGACAACTCTGACATACAAATAAATGGGTTCAAAATGGCTATCAATAGATTTGCACTAAAAATTAGAAGTAGGTTCTTTACAACTACAGGACAAAAACGTAGTTCATCTTAATATGGACCATAATGAATCTATGAAAGCTTATAGGATGTTGATGCCAGGATGTTCCTTCTCCTTCACTTCCTATAATCTTAAAACCATTTTTAAAACCATTTTTTAAAATACTATTTTACCAAGGAAGTCACTAGAATCAACATTATACGATTCCTTGCTTATTGTCTTGCTATTTCACAAATATGTTAAATTAATAGCGTAAAATAAATGTGTAGAAATAGTGTAAAATAAATGCAAAGTACAGAAGCCCATCACATTAATCAAACACGGTCCTTGCTGTCTAAAAGCACTTTCTGTAAAAGCTGCATCCTGATTACCATTAAAATAAACCTTTCATAAATATATATACTAATGTGTTCACTTCAGCTGACTGCACAGATGTGATTAGTTAAAATTATTTTTATTAGCAATAAATATAATCATGATTATTCTAAAGCAGTATAGTCTTCTTGATTATTTTTCAAGACTATAGCAACATTTGATTTACCAAATCTTTTGGTACTGGAGGAGATAAAGACAGGAAAGAAATGATGAGCATATACAACCACAAAAAGGAAGCATTACTTTAAAAGTGGATTGACTAATGTAGCCCATGCTATTTTTCTATATTGGGAATGTAATACTAAACTCAATCATCCGTGGATGATTTATCAAGGCTGTAAACTAACTTTGCTGCAGGTATAAATACATCAGTTCTGTCTAAGCTTGAAATCATTAAAACACAGTAGCACAAGCACAGCACAAATAAAAACATACTGCCTTAGGATCATCAGTTCAACGCCAGAAGGCTAACTGCTTTTACACAGCATTAGATCTGAGCTACCAAGACTTGCAAATCAGGCTTACTCACGTAGCTCAGTCCTATCCTTCCAGAAAAGGAAAGCAAATTTTTAGCAACTGGTTTAGCTCCCCAGTATGTACTGTTGAACCACATGCAAGATGATTTCCACAGAATCAAAGGCATATCGAAGAATTAAATAAAATAGTTTTTTATACACACACGCGCACATGCACACCCACTGCATGTGATTCAACAGTACGCACAGTGAAGCTAGACCACCTACATACATGTAACTACATATATAACTTACACATATAACCATAACTGTATATACACAACAATATCAAACAACTCTGTGTTATTTCATTAGGTACAGTACAAATGCAAAGAGCCAGCTGGGATCTAACACTGCACCTCTGCAACTAAGTTCTATTGCTCTCCAGAAATCCATACAGCTGAGCCTGAATCAGGGTCACCCTACTTAAGCTCTACCTAAGCCCAGACTACGTCTGCGTAGAGCTATGCAGGCCTAATTTCATGCCATTCTCCAAAATACACACATTATCTGTGTTGCTCCCCCAAGTCAAGTCATCCATAGAGAGAGATGAGCTCTCCTACAGAGTCTCGTATGGATAGGAGAACTGGCTGTGCCATAGTGAAATAAATGCTTCTTTTCATTATTGCTACCACTATCTTTGACGTTTTCAACTTGTTCCTTTCTGAAGTTACACTTTACCACCTTCACAGACTTGGCAAAACAGTGCATAGTCTATCACTATTTCCTAGCAAAGGATAAAATATTCACTTCACTTCAGAATGCCATTGAGAAGAATGGCAACCCATACAAAACTTTGTATTTACCCTCTTATAGCACCAAAAAAACTTCAGAAACTCTGTAATGTTTACCTGGTCTGGACCAGGCAATTATCATCCATGGGTGAAAATTCTTCACGGAGGATATTTAGAGAAAAACATTTCAAATGAAACTTAGAAGTAAAAAAGACATTTCATCACACAGATTTTTGTTTTATAAGAAAACTGTCAATGCTCACTATGAGTAGAAGCATCTTTGATTCTACTATGTGCAACTACATATTCTTACTACTCAGAGTTTTCTACCAAGTTCAGCTCAGTAAAATAAGAAAACAAAACATAACTTTAACCCTGAACAAAATCGTAAGGTAGCTAGTTTCCATCTAGAAAATCTTTACAGTACAGCTGCATTTTAAGTAAAATAAAACAAATATTTATATGAATTTATGTACATAAAGTGAACATAAAAAAACAGAAACACTGTGCAAGGGTATCAGAATAAAAGCCATGAGGTTTTTTTACAAAATATCAAACAATGACATGAACAGCATTAGCTGGGGACACAGGGAGATGTTTTAAGTGACAGTTTTAATGCAGCTTACTAATGAAGTTTAGCATTGGAATTCTCTATACACATATACAGTTTCTAAATTCTGTGTATCCCGGCTATAGTATATCAGTACTACAGAGGTTTCCTTGGGGTTTTTTTGTGCGTGTGTATTCATGAATTTCTGGTAAAATACATAGTGATTTCAAGAAAACCTCCTCCATTTCTGAAGCTTGTTCATATGGTACATCTAGCCCAGTTATGTCTGGAATGGGCACAAAACCAGAGTATTTTGATGTTTTGAAACTTGAAGTCATTGCGCTACTAAGATTTCAATCTCAGGACCACTTTACAATATATTTCCTTTCTGAAATTTTTTTTTTTTTTTTTAACATCTAAGGTGACACATTGGACTGTGCTATACATTTTTGAGTCATAGCCTATTTTGCTTTCGATAATGTCTTATTCCCTTTAAATTCATCCCCTAATAGATAAGCAACACCACTATCTTTAATGAAATGAGAATTAGCTTAATGTTAAAAAAACAAACAAACAAAAAAAAAAGGAGGGACTAGGGGAGGGACACCTACCTCTCCATGGTTGAAAAAGAAACACACCACGGTAATGAGGCCTCCTAGACGGCTCCCACTGTGAAAAGAACATGAAAAATAGGTACAATAGAATCTCATAATGGTCAACGCTGCTTAAAAAATGTGAAGCAGCACTTATGGACAGCTAAGTTTATTGAGGTGGAGTGGGGAATGCTTTCAAGCATCAAGGGAAAGCAATCTACAGCGTACATACGATATTAAAATACTAGTTAGTCAGCTAATGTTTATTTCCAAGCAAACCACTCTTCATGTATCAGCTCTTTTCTGCAGAACAGCAATTTTAACATAAATAACTTGGAAAAAGGTTATTCCACTCCTCACAAACTTTCATTGAGATCATTACATCTGGAGCTTCATCTGCTGCACCCAGAGCTTGGTCTTGAAAAGTGCCAAACTTTTTTTTTTTTTTTTTAAAACACCAAGCAATATAATATACATGGAGTGTTTCTTCCCTAAGATGTTGAGCAGAAAACTTTAGAATTTGCATGCTCAATCACCCAACAGGGATCTTCACGAATTTTGGTCTGAATCCAACACTATGTTAGGGTAATCAAATCAAGCACATTCAAAAAACATATTTAGAAATGAGTTCATGACGTGGTCAGTGCAAGATACAATTTAATTCTTATGTGAAATACTGTGATGTTAACATGAGAAAGTTTTCTAAGCCCTTGACTTCAGGATTTTTATGTTTCTAAACCAAATTCACCTGTTGAATAATTAGCACCATGGAGTCAACACAAACCCCAAAGATACTACTTACATTTATCCCATCTCAAAAGAGCAATAGATAAGGTCCCTATTTGTTTGACTAGATTTGTAATTACTCATGTCCTGTGATATAAAGAACGTTTTTGTGCACACAAGTGCACTACTACTATGAATGACAGAATACACCATTTCTGCTACTAAACAAAAGTATCAGCCAGGTGTTAAGAGTCTTTAAGGAAAAAACCAAACAAAACTCAGATCCTCTCAGATCCTTCACCCATCACTAATATACAAGTCAAACAGAATCAGTGAGTCCTGGGTACAACATCTGAGGATTAAAAATACCAACTGAGTGCTAAAACAATCTCCAGGAATTGTGCATTCTTGCGCATAAAACTCAACCTTTTATTCCACAAATTCTAAAAGCATCAACACTGAAACCCAAAATTACTAAAAGAATGTGCTTAATATTGAAAATTGTTAGTCTTAGAAACAAAGGAAGCTAAAAATTTGACAAAAAAAAAAAACCAAAACCAGAAACACAATGCAAGATCTATGCTAAAGGTTAACATTGTGATAAAACCTTAAAGTCTAGAATACAAAGGCCTTAATTGTATTATGAGTGCTTTAGAGCTACAAGCCTCTATAAGGGATCACTATTTTACCACATGAGAAAAGATCGGTAAATCTGTAGCGCAGAATAGGGAAATGCACCTCGTCAGTATCTTTTCCAGAAGAGGAAACGAACAGAGCCTATTTCACAGCGGGTTATGTATAGTGTTGAGTTAGACTGGTTATCTTCTAACAGTGCAGTGCTATCATGTAGGAGATACAGTAGTTAAGCCTTTCTATGCCAATATAAAAGATAAAGGATAACTCTTTCCACTGAAACTCCCATACCATACTACAATTGGCAAAGTACGTGCCCTTCAGTTGGAACCTATTTCCCCCATGTTTAATACAGAATAATCTAAATTTAATAAATAATTAGTAATTTTTAAAGAACTGATCTGAACAGTTACACTTTGTCTGGTAGAGTCAGCTCTGGAATAATGAAAGAACTAGTCTTTTGACTCCCTGGGTACAATAAGCTGAAGCTTAAAAGCCATCTGGAGAAATGTTGTAATTCATTGTTGATTAACATGCAAGAAACAAAATACTGAAAAAGTACTGTCAGAAGGAGATATGGGAAATTTACTGCTAGTTCCTCAAGATGCAGTATTTAACAATCAGCTTAAGTATTCTGTCCCTTGACTACAAGAATAGAGAAGCAGGGAAGGTTGGGGGGAGGCAGAATCTTACAATTGCATAAAGTACTTATCATCCAAATGCCATTCCTTTGTCCATAAAAAAAACCTAAAAAAGTGGCATGAGTTCTCATCATATTGCTTCAGTTATCTTAACAGAGAATGCTCCAGAGCTTGAGACTAACTTGCATCATATAATAAGATTCCCAAGAGTCTTTGAACAAGCTCATTATAGAGTACAGCAAGCACAGATGTGAGAACACATGCTAGCTTGGAAAATACTAATAAAAGTGGTCTTCCACTATCCTATCACCTTCCATCACTAGTCCAAGATTGCAAAGAGACTAAAAGCAAATAAAGGCTGAAATAAAAAGATTACACGTTCTATGAACATATAGGGAGACAAAAAAAACCACCTAGAAAAAACAATTATGTAAGCTTCAGATGATTAGTGCTAACAAATTCAGGAATGAAAAGATAGAGAAAATATTAGAGGATGGTTTCCCACCATCAAATGAGTCATGCTATGAAAAAGCCTTTCAAAATGCATAGCAGAAACAAATCAGCTTTATGAAGGAGACTTATGCTGAGTCATAAGATTACCTACTTCAGTGTAGTAGAATTGCATTACTCCAGATTCAGTTCTTTTATTTTTCACACCTTATGGAAAAGCCTAAATATTTTGGCTTGCTTTGACTAAGAGGAACCTTGAAAAAGCCATAATGGCTAAGCAGTTGTTGTCGTTTAACCTCAGCCAGCAACCGAGCACCACACAGCTGCTTGCTCACTCTCTGCCCTGCTCCCGGTGGGAAGGGGAGAGAATTAAATAAAAAAAAATAGTAATAATAACAACAACAGTAATAAAAGAATATACAAAGCAAGTGATGCACGATGCAGTTGCTTAACACCTGCTGACCGATGCCCAGCCAGTCTCTGAGCAGCAGCGCCCCCAGGCCAGCTTTCCCCCAGTTTATGTACTGAGCATGACATCACATGGTATGGAATATCCCTTTGGCCAGTTTGGGTCAGCTGGCTGTGCCCCCTCCCAGCTTCTTGTGCATCTCCAGCCTTCTCAGTCAGTAGAGCATGGGAAGCTGAAAAGTCCTTGACTTAGTATAAACACTGCTTAGCAACAGCTAAAACATCAGTGTGTTAGCACGTTATTCTCATACTAAATCCAAAACACAGCACTATACTAGCTACTAGGAAGAAAATTAACTCTATCCTAACTCTATTGACTCTAGCCGAAACCAGGACAGCAGTCATCTAGATCTGGTATCCAACTACGAATATTCTTCAGAATAAATAATTAAAATCAAAATCCTACCTGCAGGAAAATTCGTAGTCACTTGTTATTTTTCATAACCCCATATAGCTAATGGCTTACACCTTGAAAGAACTGCATTTATATTCTAGTCATCTTGACTACCTACATAGCAGATCATTTATATTAAAAACTGAATTACTATCAATACTTGGTAGTTATTTATATTCAACACAGCCCAAGTCTAAGGAAAGTATTGAGAAATTAAGACCTTACTGCTTTTTCAGTAACATTAAAATATAAAAAGTGGGTTTCCATACACCTCCCTTAAGAGAAAAATGACAAGTTAATGATATGAATATTCAAAGTTTATCTACTTCCTCAAAACATAAGACATTAATTTCCTATGTTAAGGAACACAAACATATACACTTTACCCCCACTGTCAGCTCCTGCCCTTATACTATTCTTTATCTAAGTATCAGCACATGCTTCAGAGAGAGCAGGAAGAGAACAAAAGACAGTGAAGCCAGGGAATGAGGGGGAAGACAATCACATCTCAGAGGAAAATGTAGCAGCCTTTTGCTTTTTTGCAAAATTGACAAATGAAAATAGAGTTAAACAGAAAAATAGTTCCACTTCTGTTTTTCTGCTGAATGCGAGTCTGTTTTTGTATGAAAGTGTATTACAGTTCCTGAAATTTAAGGACAGATACTGAAAACAGAAATTCATAGAAAAAGGGAAGTTCATGTCTCCAAAAGAATGCATTATCTTAAAAAATATTCTACCTTATCAGTTAAATTAAAATTGAAAGAAATGCAATATGACTTAAGGCAAAGCATTGTGAAACTCCAATCTTGGTTAAAAGTACACTGTCGTTTAAACTTTGTTTAAAAATGAGTTACACTGGTAATTTTAAGAGCACAAACCTGTCAAAAGCTGTTTAAAACCTGCATAGTATTTAGTTTTATCCACAACCCGGTGGTAGCAATGAGATACCACTTCACTGAAATTTTCCACAACTTTTTCCAACATATTCAATTATTTTAAGCAACAAGCTTCTCTGTCCCAGTAATTTTGTAGTGACAATGTATATGTAAAAGCATATAAAAAGCACTACTATTGTACAAACAAATAAGCGAATATCCCATAAAGATATTCTAGCATTCACTTTTTCAAATTTAGTATAAAAACTGACAGCTAGTATCAACTAAATAGCTCAGTCTTAATTGCCTTACCTGAGGTATGTACCGTATATGAAGAACAGTGACATCATTAATCCATTCAAAAGAAAAATCACAGCAACATAAAAGGATGCAGGGTCTCCCAACCCTAACAAACAAACAGTTAACACATGTTGTCAAATATAGAAGAAAGATCATATTGCTTAAAACCACCATACAATCAGTATAATACAGCACACAGCATACTACCTTAATATATCTACAGAAAGAGACAACAAAAAGTTAATGGCACAAGATTATTGTGGAGGTTCAATTGGAAGACTACACTTCTGGAAAAAAAAAAAAGGAGGGGCGGACACAGCATTGGTGCAGTCAGGAACAGAACAAGCCAAGAGGGAAGCATTAACTGTAAAGAAAAAACCTGCCATGTATAAAAGGCACAAGCATCACTAAGAACATTCTCTACAGACTACGTTTTGACTTCATAGAGCTTTTTAGAACAGGTTTGTACTCCCTATACTCTCACTTCCCATCTCTTGCAGGAGCAAATCCATCTTTAAACATATCACACACAATGCTCTTTGCTTTCTTTGTTTCATTAGAAGCCAAGAGATTTTCCAATAAAGCAAATCTTTCAGTTTATTCATTCACAAACACTTCTGCATTCACACTTCTGTTGTTACTCTCTTTACCATTATTTCTTTAAACCCTCCTGGCTCTAATCATTTCAGCAGTACAGCATAAAAAGCCTTATTAATTACAGAGAAGGTAGCAAAACTTCATAGTTTTGTATGCAGAAATGATTTTTCACCATTGCTGAAAATACAGCAAGACAGTTCTCTAAAGTAAGATGATGATATGCTCACCAAACATGGTAGTCTCAATAGTTGGTGTTTTTGTTGGTTTGGTTTGGTTTTTACAAAAAACAGGAATGAAAAGTTATACATCTATTCACTGTTTATTGCTTCTGACAAAATTAGAGAAAGTGAATCATTCAAGCTCTGAAGAAAGTTCTTATAGCCTTTGTGCAAAGGAAAAATACTAACTTGTCACCACACGAAGACATATTAAATGATAAAATGAAACAACTTCACAAGCTACCATCTACCATTCAGCTTTAACCGACTGTAGAACACCTCAAAAGCATTTCTCAGCAAGGTACTTTCATCGTCATTCAAGCTCTGAAGAAAGTTCTTATGTGCAATGTGCAAAGGAAAAATACTAACTTGTCACCACACGAAGACATGATAAAATGAAACAACTTCACAAGTTACCATCTACCATTCAGCTTTAACCGGTGCGGCCTCACCAGGGCCGAGTACAGGGGCACGATCACTTCCCTACTCTTACTTGACAAGCCAATACTTTAAATGGGGGGAAAAAAAAAAACAACAAAAAAGTGGCAGCGTCCAAGCTTTGGTATAAAAATCAAGGTATAACATTGAAATTCTTATGCTGAATAGTAGGTCACAAGAGGAAGAGGAGTCTTGCCAGCAGAATCACTACACAAGATTTCTCAAAAAGGCAGCCTTGTGGTTACCTTTTTCCCTGTCCTCCCCACTCCTCAAGTTGTAGTTAGGGGAGGAAATACAGAGGGTAAGTTTTTGAAATGTAGGAACTTGGAATGTATTAGGGATTCTACAGAAGCTACAAAAATGTAACACATGTACAGTGGCCTCCAATTACATTTAGGACATCTTATTCTTTATAACAGTCCAACATTATGAAGGCTCAGACTACAACTGTGAAGTTTTGAATTGCAGTATAGGAATTCAACCTAGATAGGAGGACCTATCTAATAAGCAAAGCCCACATTCTCACCCCTGGCATTCTTAAAAGTATCTTTTTTTCACGCTTCTCACTCATGTTGTGAACCTGCCAAACCCACAGGCTTAGCCAAATGAAAGCATGTCAGTGATAAAGACACAGGAGTATTTATTACTTCTGAAATATGTAAAGCCACAATTATATGCTTCCAGGAAGAAACTAGAATAAAATGCAACTCACCCTCACAACTTTCAACAGGACTAAGCCCTTTTCCTCTGTTTACAGTCCAACATGTCTTTGTCGGTACACCAAGGAAATCCATAATGGCAGTATATATGCGGTACCAGCTGGCGAGGACCACCTAGGTAGAAAACAGGATTTGAAGTTTCTGGAAAGGAACTTCGAGATCAGCTCAATGCCCAAGGTCACCTCTCATGACAACTGGCCCTCATCCAGGATTTTTTTTAAACTCAGAATTTATCTCAACTACTTAGCATTTCTTACCATAATTTCCTAAAGGCATCCAACATAGACCAAGCGTTCATTAATAGACTAAAATTATGCCTGCCTTAGAACAGAAATAATTTCATGCATCAAACTGAAATATTTGAAAAAATTATACATTTCAATATTGTCTGGAAGGTTTCCCATTTAACTATTTTTGTTTATCAGATATTAAAATCCCAGATTTTGTTGACAGAGGACAGTTAGCTGAATTAAATCCATTAAAACCAATTAACTTTTTTTCCACCTGGCAAGAATATTAATGGACCAAATCTTTAGCGTTTTTACTCAGATAAACTTTGATAGGTTAAATTTAAGCATGCATTAGAAAGGGCTTCCAGATGCAATGTAAGATAGCATTTCCATTTTCCATGCAAAGGTCGTAATGTTTTTATAACAACAAAAAAATTAAATCTCAACACTTGACACAGAAAACATCAGTATTTTACACACAGAAAAATGATGACTCATCTCACAGCAAAGTCACTAGTTAACATTACCAAGCTATTCTGTCAGGATATAACTGACTTTATAGAGTTCATAAATGAGTAATGTGGCCATTCCAGTTGAGCTGCTTTGAAAGTTATAACCCAGGGGTTCCCAGACTGAAAATATGTTTCACCACTGCAGTATTAGCTGTCTCAGCCCTGTGTCACAGAAAACACGTACAAGAAGGATGATTCCCTCTTTTCTTTCCCCATACAACTAATAAAACTCTTTATGTCACTTCTATCTTCAAGAAGGGCAAGAAGGAAACAGGGAATTACACCTTGATCTCTGAGAACGTGATGGAGTAAATCCTCCTGGAAACGACTTCAAACATACTAAGGACAAAAAAGTGATTGGAAGAGGTCAGCATGGATTTACAAAGCGGAAGTCACGTCTGCCCAACCTCATAACCTTCTGAGATGACTGTCTTGGTAGATGAGGGGACAGCTGTGGATCTTTTTTTACCTGCTGCCAATTCTGTTCTACATCTTTATTAAGACTAGATGATGGCACAAGAGAACATCCTCAAATGATACAAAATTGAAAGGAGTCATTGATGCTTGTGTTGCTGTTCAGAGGGACCTCAACAGGCTAGAGAAATGGGCCAACAGGAGTCTCATGAAAGCTAAGTGCAATGTCCTGCACCGGGGAGGAACAACACCATGCACCAGTACAGACTGGAGTTTACCAGCTAGAAAGCAGTTTCGCAGAAAAGGACCTGTAAGTCCTGGTGGACAAGTTGTACCTGAGCCAGCAAAAAGCCCTTGTTGCAAAGAAAGCTAAATGTATCCTTGACTGTATGTCACGAGGACAAGAGAGGCAATTCTTCCCCTCTACTCAGCACTGCTAAGACTGTGTCTCCAGTGCCGAGTCCAGTTCTGGGCTGCCCAAGACAAGAAGGACATAGAGTAAAGATGACTGAGACAGACTTGTCAGTTGACAAGACAAGAGATGATGAGCACAAATTGAAATACAGGAAATCCCACTTATACATAGGAAAAAACTTTTACTTTGAAGGTGGTCAAACACTGGAACGGGTTGCCTAGAAGTGGAGATATTCAAAGTGAAACCAGAGATGGCCCTGAGCAACCTGCTCTACCTCACCCTGCTTCGAGCAGAGTGTTGAGACTAGATGATCTTCAGACACCCCTTCCAACCTCAACTGTCCTGTGACTCTGTAATTCATTAATTTTTAATAGCAGGGCTCCAATCATCATGGCTCACTTAATCTATGGCCTCTACACTCTCTCACAATGTAAATCTTATACATTTAAAATACAACTACATCTTTCTAGACCAAGACTCCCTGCCTCAATATTCTGTCCTGCGAAATACACTATCCTGAATTCCTGGAGGCTTTCTGAACATTTGTGCCCTGGCAATGCTGACTGTGCATGTGTGCACACGTGAACCAGTCACTTGCCCCACCTCCAGACAGGCAACAACAGGACTGGGGAACCAAATCCAAATCTCTCCTCTTATCACCTGAATGTGGTTTGTACACTGCCAACAGAATGCATACGGCAGCTCAGAGATATCTATTTAGCATATTTGCATCACCAGCCCTGAAGCTGACATTACCCTAAGTACATAAAACATTCTTGCTGAACCAATGTTGCACAAAAAATTTTATTATCAGCTTTACCTTTTTACGTCACAAGTGCTTGTGTCTGCTGCAGATGTTACCACACATGAATACTCCCTAAAAAGGTACCAGGTTAGGTACTTCATGCAAAACACAAAAACCTTTTTTGCCAAAAGCTACTTTATATGAAACAGTTAACATGAGCATAAAAATGGAAGCAAATCACTAGTACAAAATTGCTAGGTCAATTAGAGCACAGTGGCATTTTTTGAATTCCTACTGTCCCATATCAGATGAGGCAGTAAATGCAAAACTTCGAAAACAAAAGACTGGCTCTCAGACTCAGAAGATCTCTGTGGGCCGGGCCAGTCCTTTGCTGTAAAAGAACATGTAGAAAAGCTAATCCCTTTTACTAGTTGCCTTTGAGTAAGCATTTTAATGCCAACTACGCAACACTCATCACTCCAACTCAAATTTTCATCATCAGGGCCACACACAGAAATATCAACTGTTCTGTAACGATGAACAGCCAGAGGGTAAACTTAACACATTATCTCTCCGCCACAGAAACTAACACATTATCTCTCTGCCATTTTGCATCAGGGATCGCAGATGAAAACAACACCACAACTACTGGAACAACCTGACTATGCAGCAAATACCTGGAAAATCAAGACTTTATTGGGACTATAATATTGTACAACTACAAGGACTGACTTGTTCCTTTTGACAGATTTTTTTTTACTGCTTATATTTATAATTTACACAGACGATGCAGTGATTGCTATGGACTCACTTTATCTTTCTTTTTCCTTCATTTTAAGTTTTCATGGCTAGTACCGGCTGTACATGCAGGTGAACTGTTCTACTTTTCTTAATGGGTTTAACATCCTGTTTAGTAACTGGATTTCAAGGCTATTTTTGATGCAATTAATTTTGAAAACCGCTAAACAAAAATTTTATTAAAATTCAGCCTTAATGCTACTATTGGGCTGAAAGAGCTGGAAAGATACTAAAATATCAAACAGGAAATGAAACACTTTCAGAAAACATGACTGGATACTGAGTATCAGAAAGAAAAGTTTCACTGCCAACAAATAAATCCATAAGCATCTTCCCACCACCCAGCCCCCTAAATAAAATTAGATTAATTTGGAGAACATACTTCAAATGTCAAGTTGCACCTATTGACAGTTTTACAGATGTAGTTATGTGGAAACAATAGTACTCAAGAAATAGACTTAAAAAAACCCTGTTTACAGGAAGGCTAGACATCAAGCAGTAAATGACTGAAAGGAGCAGAGGAGACTGTTTGTCTGCTTTGCACGCCCACACAAGCACAGAAAAGATGAATGAATTCATACCTTATCACCAAGTTCTATGAGCCAGTAAGATCCTAGAAAACTCTGAATGAACAGACAAGCCTACACATTTTGCACAGTAATCTACCTAATGTTCTTACAGAATGTCAGCCACTATATCTGATTGCTCGTTTTGATTTCATCATCCAATTTACTCAGTCATCTTTCATGGTGATACTGATGATTCTCTAAGAGCAAGTTCATTTGACCAGTCATCTTTGATTTTTGCAAGTCAGATTATAGCTGAAGTCAATAAATCTTTCTCAGCTAAAGAAAATAACATTATAGTACTCAAATAAGGCACATGTTCCCAATGTTGCATTTCTAGAACTGAACTGCAATCCCTTTGGAGTTAAAACAAATCAAAACCAAACCACAAAAAAACCCCCCAAACCTAAAACCAGCAAGAGGGTAACAAAAAGCACTCATCTATAGCATTTAGTTCTTCCAGAGCAAGGAATTAAGAAGCAAATGAAATCACTACATGCAAGTTGTATAAATACATGCATGCCGAGAACCTTTACACATACAGTTCCTGAAAGCAGCTCTGCTCTGACAGAGCAGGAGAATGAGTATAAATGCTAGTACCCAACAATTACAGCCATTATTAGTCCTTGATTCTCAAAAAAATAAGCTGTTGCTGACACATGGAGTTACAGAAAAGTATGTTAACCAAAGGAGTTTTCCCTTTGCAAAATACTTGAGACACACTGGCAAACCGTAAGAGAGAAAACCAAACATTTCTGTACTTAAAGACACGTTCTTTTTAGTGACAAAAAAAGCAGAGTAGGAACATAATCTAACCAGGTAACAAGCCTAACATCAAGTATGTACAAACAACAGCAGTCAGTCCTCTACAGAAGAATTTCTTCTGCAACATGTAAGTGAACCATTACCATTCATGGATTTTAGGGCCACAGTGAACTGTGATGATTCATTAGTACATTGTCCTACACAAAATGCAAGCCAAAATAACCTCTCAGTACCTGTATCACTGCAGACATTATTGTCTCATACTACTGATGCTTCATATGTCATATTTCCTGAAGTACACAATGTCAGCAACTTGCTTTCAGTGAAAAGAACAAAAGAAGACAAGAAGTATAGAATTGGATTGCAACTTCAGGGCATGAAACTAAGATCTAGAGAGTATTCACATTTGATCGGACATACTTGAAGTCTGACAACTGATCACAATGTATGAAGTAACTTTCTCATTTTAAATCTGGAACTAAAATAAGGTATTTAAGCAACACTTCATTAGTCACTATATCTTTACAACCACATTTTCCACAGTAACATTTTTTTACAAATTTGTAGTCAAATCTAAAGAAACCAAAGATTTATCAGAAGGTATTATTTTTAAAACATAGCTCACCTCTGGGTAAAGATTGAACCTTTGTAAGGTGTTAATCACTAAAGGATATTCAGTTAGTCTGTCATTCATAATTGCCCATACTCCATTCCAAAACGATGGTGCCTCAATAATGATCTTGAAGTAGGAATAATAAAGACCCTATAGGAGAGCAGAATCATTATTTACAATTAAAGAGGTCACTTCTGCTTCATGAACTGCCATACACAAGCTTTGTTTTTAAATCAAGTTTTGTAATAGAACAAATAGGACAAAACGATTCAAGATGACTATCTAGTTTTTCAAATCTCTTCTATTAGTGCCACTGAAGCATGCAATTGTTTCATAGGACATCTGGAAATCTCTCATTTGGGCTGGTAACTATGCCATAGCATAGTATTTCACAACTCTCAAAATAAAAGCAGCCAAAAGGTGTATACATACGCAAACATCTATTAGCTACAAAAAATTATTTAAAAAAAAAAGCTGCAAAACAAGACTGTAATTGAAAGTATGCTACAAGGTTCTTGTAGTTTTGTATTTTAGCTCCTATAGAATCATATTTTTAAATTATGTTTTAAGTGAACTGTGAAGAGATACACTCATAGTGATCCGCTGCAAGACACACAAATGCTCTGCATGTAAAAGTGTAATGCATGTTAGTTGCAAGATATCAATATATTTACTTATCCAGAAGGTATTAAGAAATTTTGGAAAGCCCATGATCACAAGATTACAGACAGAAGTTTTCCAATCACTAAATTTTTATTGAAATATAATCTAACCATTTCCGTGCGAAAAGCCATTTCTCTTTCTAGCGTTGACAGGTGAGAAAAATGACGGTCATTTTCAAAAAGAGTTGTTATGTGACACCTGTTAAAAAATAATAATAATTAAAACTGAATAAAGAGTTTTAGAACCTGTACTAAGTCATATATACCAAGGAAAAGCTGACAAAACAATTCAATGAAGACCCAAAGTTTACTTACAAACTGCGATTTTAATTTACTCGTATAGTATACCAACATTCTCCTCTATTCAGGCCATTTTAAATGGAAAAAATATTAATCCATACAGCATTTATTAAATTGTATTATGGAATTAGTTATAATACTCTAATGCATTTTAACTTAAGTGCAGACACTTAAGGATAAAAAGTTTAATGCTATTAAAACTATCAAGTCTACATATCAGGAAAGAAAATTCAAGTATCTGACAAATGAAAAGAATCACAGATCAAAAACTGGTGAAAATAACAGTGCACATACAAGTAGTGTATGGGTTTTTTCCACAAAAATCTTCTCTGACTTGTATTTTAATGCAGTTATCTGTCATTATATATAGATGCGCTTACCATCAAAAGTATATTTAAATAAAGGTGCAACTACGGGGGGGGGGGGGAAGCCAGGAAAAATGCAAATAATTTTGGAGGCAAAACTTGCCATTTCCAAGAGGAGCTTCATCTCCAGAAAGGATGGAAAAGAAACAGAGCAGTGCACATGGCTCTGCTTTTGAATAGGAATTTGCAAGAAACAAACAACTAAAAATCAATAGTTCTTTTTGAGCTAGGAAACAAAAACAGAGTGGCAGAAGTTGTTACTTTTTATCTCTGCAAAAGCAGCTGGTGAAAATCACTATAGAAGCCATTCTATTTCAAGTCTATACTACAAAAAGGAAGGGTGAGGATTAGGATGGAACCTGAAACACAAGGATTACATTGACAAAGAGTAGTTGAAAGGCCATTCTTCTGTACACAAAGAAAACATTGGCCAGACTTCACTGAAGAGGTTAGAGAAAACGGAGGTAAAACTAAGAAATTAAAGCAGAATCTAAATAAGCAGAACACAGGAGAAAGTTGAAAGGATTTACCTGGACTTTCAAAACCCACTGAGGGTCAAAAGGTCTGTTAATGGAAATGCATGTGAATTTGTATAGCTAAGCAACAATTTTCCACCTGGAAAGCAGGCTTCACTCTTTGCTGAACAGGCTTAAAAAACCTTTCATGTCAGCTTCACGAGAACAGAGTTATTCATCTTAGAGACAACAATTTGGTATTGAAAGGAAAGATCTAAATATAAATTATCCCAACAGCTTGTCTAAATATAAGTCAAAATGGTATTTTTATTATTTTAAAATATCGTATTACTCTCAAGCAATAAATTTAACCTTACCAATGTAGGACTCCTGCAAAAGCAGCTGTAAAGGAAACAAAAGGTGTCAAGTTACTCAAATATTTAAATCATTGAACATGAAATCATGTTCTTCCTAAAGTAATTACAGTACTACTTCAGAGGTGCACAGAAGGTATTCAGCCTCCAGAGGAACAGAAGAATAGGAACATCTGAATTAACTTTTATGGCCAGCTCTTTGAAAATCTGAAATTATGCTGATGGCGTTCAGCAATAGGCAATGTTCCCACCTATATCCTGCATCACTCAAGTTGATTCATCAGAATCTAATGCACCCATTTCAGCTATCAATAACAAAACTGAATTATAAGCATGTTTTAATAAGCACAAATATTTTTAACATTTTAAGATACCTACTGTGACTGTTCACTCAACTCCTGCTCAGATTTTGGCTAACACACAGCTCATACTAAGGCCTGATGTATGCTAGGAGCAGCGCTGTTAGGTCAAAGCAAGGGCAACATATAGGCAGGACCCGGTGGCCAGAACGGGTTAAAGGTCATTATGCAGCCATTATTACCCGCAGCTTGCTGTCTCCTGCAGCCATAATCCTCACATATTGATTGTCTGGCAGTTACTTCAGAATCTGCTAACTCATGGAAATGGTATAGATCAAACTTCCAAGCTGGAAGGTACAAGTACATCAGCTTACCCAAAAAGTTTTTAAAGCAGATCCAGCAGCAGCTGGACTGCTGAGGCTTTCGTGCTTCCCAGTGTGATACAGAGGACACCTGCACTGTGATGGAAGAGGAAGGATGAGCACTCCCACCATGGGCTAGGTAACTATTTCGCTTATAGGCACACAAGTTAGGAGTTAGTTATGAGCTGCAAATTAGAGAACTTGTGAGTTAGAAACCTCATGCCTTAAGAGATGAATTAGTGAATTCCCATGTTAGACTAGTCTGTACAAAGTGGATTGAGCCCTTGTTTGTCATGTTTCATTTTCTTTCCTAATGAGCTCATAAAATAAGGTTTAATTTTCAGAGTACATTGTCCTGTAAATTTGAGAGATCCAAACAGACCGTGACAACCAACACAAATCTAATTGAGACTATAATTGCTAAAAAAGGTAGACTCTCCATGTAAAAACATTCCATTTGTCCATTCGGAGACTATCTGCACTGTTGTCACATAGGTACAGAACAAGAGAGGTAATTTGAGGGACAAAGGGAAAAGACTAATGATGATAAAGTGGTGGGTAAACAGCCTAGGTCTCCGACTTCTTTAGCATGACAAGATCCACAGAGAGCAGAAGCCACTCCATTTTGCTTAGGCAGCATTCACGATATATCCAGAGCTCACCGTGGAAACAAAGCCAGCATGAGTGAGGGATAAAGGGTAGGCATGCAGAGCGACCACGGTGCTCCTTCTAGACTGAAGGTGTCTTGGTTGCCCTCTAGGCACACAGTGGCTCTCTGCCATAGAAAGGTCAGGCAGACGGGTTGCCTTCAATCCAAGAAAACCTTTACGGCTAATGCAGAGCCCTCTCATTCACATAGGCTATACGGAGCAGAGAGAAAGTGGAGAGGACAACCACCCTTTCTGCTTGCACCCAGCTAGAGTCAGACAGGTGCTGAGCACGGTGTCCCTCTCCAGGGTGCTGATCTACACACACCTCCTACAGGCACCCAGGCACGGCCCTCGCCTCTGTGGCAACATGGTCAAGTTGCTTGCACATAGGTAAAATATGTAACAAATGCCTGCACACTGATGCAGAACATAGTTGGAGAGTTAGTGAATGCGCACGTGTTCAGACTGCATGTTACATGCGTATGGTGGTCTGTTTCTGGAAAGCAGCAGGGACAACAGAAAGAAAAACACCTTCGCAAAAACACTAAATTTATGTGGAAAGGAGTGAACTGAATGTACACTTCATGCCCTAGTATATATTCCCAAAACACACGTTCCTCCAACACAGAGCCTGGAAGTGCTGCTGTTGGCAGTACTTGTTATCATCGTCACCACAACGCTGCTGCTGGCGGCACTTGTTATCATCGTCACCACTACCAACTTCATGTAATAGTTGAGGTTGTACAATGCCACACTGAAACTTCCTTAGGAGTTTTTCAGCTCCACTTCAGTCACTGAAGTAGTTTCCTCAAAGGGAAGCCTGGATTTCAGTTTGAAAATGAATACCACAAGCTTTCATTTAAAACTTTACATTTTTACATATACTTTCCAAAAAAAAAAATTCACCAAAGGACTGCTCCGTGTAGTTCACATTCAGTGGAATTTAATGTCTTAGGAAAGTTTCAGGAGCTGCAGATTTTTTTTTTTTTTATACTAAGGATCTTTACGTTAGTTCTCATGGAGAGCTGCAAACTCCTTTTTCAGAAAAGCAGATATGGATATGATATGGAATTCCAGGTAAGCACATTAGCTGTATCAGCAACACAGCAAACCACATTCCATAAACAAACACATTTTTTAATAACTGTATGGAAAGAAACAGAGCAGTCCATACCTTTCTTAGTTATTACTTACTGAGTCTCACATTTGCACAAGGCATATTTAATTTCTCAGTAACATTTCTAAGAATCCCAATAAGATTACATGTTGAAATACATTTACATATAAACCCACCCCAACTATAAAAAAATATCAATTTAAAGACAGATTACATGTTAGGTAAGTATATACAGTAAAGTCAAAATAAATGCACATTAGCTACTAGGATTGTTCATGATCTCAAATTCATGTGATTCCAAATAAGCCAAATATACAGTATTTTATTGTTGCAAATAAATTATATATTAATACGGAAATTACATTTCAGATTCAAACATACCATTTACTTCATAAAGAAAACAATATATTTAAATCTGATTCTTCCCTTCAACAGTAAAGTCAAAATAAATGCACATTAGCTACTAGGATTGTTCATGATCTCAAATTCATGTGATTCCAAATAAGCCAAATATACAGTATTTTATTGTTGCAAATAAATTATATATTAATACGGAAATTACATTTCAGATTCAAACATACCATTTACTTCATAAAGAAAACAATATATTTAAATCTGATTCTTCCCTTCAGTAAACATTTGATTTAAAGTCAATGCATTAAGTGTAAATACTTTCACAGTTGTTTTGGAGAATTTCATGTACATTTTTATGAAACTTCACAACATCACTCTTCACACTATTCTGTGTCTTCACAACACTATATATTTATATATTATAAATATAAAATGAAGACCTTTTATAATCGCACAGCAATCCATGTCACTACTCACATTTCAAGAGACAATGCGCTTAATTCATAGACTTACACTATGAGTCCAAATCAACATTTTTCAACAGACTGCATCCAGGCTTACATTGAGCTAGTTTCTGATGGAAAACATGCAGATCAGCTCTCGTAAGTTACCATCCTTTGAGCCCATTAATATCCTTACTGGGGAGGGAATGAAGGAGAGGACAGGAGAGGAATACTAGAGTCCTAATGCTACAAAGACTTATACAGCTACTACGTACTTGAACTTGCAGATGCCATTTTCTCACCCAACCTAAGAATCCCTAAAAGCAAAGCATATGATCAAATTTTTGCAGACTAGGGCTATTATGTAAAATCTGATAGTTTATTCTTCAGATTTCCTATTTTTGCCTGTGTTCTATTCCAAGAAAAGCAATGCGAATGGCATATAAAAAGCATTCTAATTCTAGAAATTAAATACTGCAGAATAAAGCCATAATATACAGAAGTCATCTACCAAGAGATCAACAAACACTGAGATACTGTAATGCAACAGGATGAAAACGTACTAGAAACTGATTAATACTTTGCAAGCATCCCCAAAATGACTAGGTAGGAATACAGCAGAACTGGGAACAATGAGGAATGTGCAAGCATTGACTACTTCTGCAGCTTCGTCAAGATGTTTCACTGTGAGATTCTGTGCAATCTAGAAAGGATGTCTTCGAGAATAAGGCCTCAATTCAATGGTCATTGTAAAAAAACCCAACATAATAGGGCAAAGTGTTATATAAGAATGTCCTTGAAAATCTGACGACTTTATTGTTGCACGTAAATTGGAGATAATTCCTAAGAGAAAAAAATCCACACCCTATAACAAAACTAGCTCCAACTGTGGGAGCCTCTGTTTTTAAAATCTGGACCTTACAGCTTAAGCAAAACAACAACAAAAATTCAAATACCACTAACACTAACCAAAACCCACTATTTCATATTTAGTATATGTACATTCTTTGCTACTGCAAATACTGTATGCTATTACATACTTTGCTATTAAAGGTTTACTCCTATTAAAAATATAAACAGCTCCCTGAAGTATTTAATTGGTAATCTGGGTTTCACAGCCAAATTCAAACTCCAGAAATTATAAAGCGCTCTATCTAATCTGCTCTCAAATTTCAATCAAAGGAAAGCATTTTTCAATTTTGACCATCAGTTTTACATTTCTATGTCATTTAAGTAACTACTAGTCCAGGAAATGCTGAATAAACAGAGGTAAGCAAAGCAATTCAGGAGCAGTTTATTAATCAATTAGTTTGTAAGCTAAGGGTTGTTTCCCTGCTACTATTTTGCAACATAATTCATCAAACTGAAGAAACTCCCTTTGGCAACAAGGACTACTGGTGGTGTGATTAATAGTACCAGCACCTTTGGAATACCCTGACAGTCTTAAAATATAATACCTTTAAGAGTACATCTAACTGCGCATCTGACAAATATGCTATTATTTAACATTTATTAACTTTAGGAATGCATTTCTTATTTAATTTTGCAAACACTTGAGGTGCTTCTTCCAAGATTTTGGCCATTAGCCATTTTATTATTTACTCCAAAACATTCCCAAAGATAACAACAGCGGAATTTACATCGCCCTACAGTTGTATGTTCTTCCACCTGTAATCCTTCCAAAACAAGCTGTTTTGATTACATGACTTATTAAGAGTTGCTTTTGTTTTTTTCCTAGAAAATAATGACTGGATAGGAGAGATCCATAAATATCTGGACAATTATTTTCCTACAAATGTTCTGATACCACATCAACTGCTACAATAACAGCTTTACAAAACTTACCAGGTAGGAAGTTACTTCCTGTCCCTTTTCAACATAAGCTATGCTTTTTTGTTTTTCCAAGTTATATTTCCAAATATATTTTGATAGAGTTTACAATTCCGGAGAAAGAAAGGTAAAAAGAACAGTATTTCCCCCCGACGCATTCCTCCTACTTACCCAGAAGGAAAGTGAGCCATATCTTGCTATCACCTTTTATGATGAAGGCCTTTCTGTCATCAACAAACACTGTCAAAAGAAAACAAGTATTTTAAGCATCAATTAAGAACAGCCTCTGTAAGAGGAAATCTGTTCGAACTCTGCAGCATTAGTCTTCTGTAAAAATCTTGACTTCAAAACTGCTGAAAGACATTTCATACAGCAAGTCAGTAACTACACATACAAGTGTTAAACGGATAGACTATTAAGGCGACTACACAAACCAGGTTTTTAATTCCTGAAATAACTTTTACAAAATAACTTTTCAAAAGAGGATTTGTTCATAGACGTGTTATTGACAAATTCGCTCAGAAAGTCAGGCTTTAAAACAATAAGCAACCCTCCATCCTTTCAATAAAGCGTTATCAAGAAATAAGCTGGTCATACCAACACTATAAGCAGAGCTAGTCAGCACGATTAGAGGGACCGTTTTAAGAGGAGTTAGTTACACAAACAGCACACTGTCCCACTTCTCCCCCAAAGGATGCTAAAGTGGTGAAAAACCCTTTTCCTCCCCTTCGCCCCCGATTCTCGCCGATACCAGCGCGGGTCTTGTCAGCCTTTTTTTTTTTTTAACCTCCTC
>NW_008794631.1:1288094-1301366 GCF_000699145.1 Aptenodytes forsteri | reverse complement strand
AGCGGGGCTCTTCCCGCTCACCTCCCCCCTGAGGGACGGCCGCGGTTTTCTCGCCGGCCCCCGTGCGGGCGGGGCTGCCCGTGCTTCTGCGCTGCCGTCGCCTCCTGTTTCCTCTCCTCGTGTCCTCCGGTGTTTCTCTCCTTTGCCTTTCCCGTGCCCGTTCCTAAGCCGTTTAGCTTTGTACGCATCGTCTTAGTTAAATCGAGCCCACCCCAGAAAGACAGCAAAATTCTAACTGCCAGAAGGAGTCCCAGGGACCCCCCAGCCGCAGAAAACCCCTCTTCCTCCTCCTCCTCCTCCTCCGTTTTGGAGTTTAAACATGGGTTTGCCTTACCGTGTACGCGATGTGGGAGTCCCAGGGAGTTCCCAGCCGCAGAAAACCCCTCCTCCTCCTCCTCCTCCTCCTCCGTTTTGGAGTTTAAACATGGGTTTGCCTTACCGTGTGCCAGCGATGTGGCAACACCCAAGTGGCCTCCGCCACAGGCAGGAGAGGTCGGCAGGGCTGCCTGCAGCCCCGGGTTCGCAGTAAGCCAAGGCCACAAGCAACATGCAACTCCAAACAAAACATTTCTCTGGGTTCGGAGGTTGAAAGGTCCTGTTGCACAGAGGTCCTGTGTAACACGGATCCTCGAGACCTGAAACGTCGCTTCACGACTTTCTAGAGCAGTCACCTTCAGCACCTCACAGCAGCAATCACCGTGGCTCCTACACTAACAGCTGGAATTGCTGTTCTTTCAAGGGTCGTGAATATACAACGCAACTGCCAAACAAGTCCCAGCTACAGCAAAACTCTCTTTCCTCCTCCTGCGCGTGCTTTTTTGCTCAGCACACAGCAGTGGTCAGACAGTAACTCATCCTATAGGGATATATTAATTTAATTACCACTTTTTGATAACGTTGATTAAATATAGCAGAGTATAACCTCCTCATTAATTGCAACCTCTCCAAGCGGATCCATTTCACTCCTTCCTCTGTTCCCTTGTTATTTTTTTCCCCTGGAAGTTCTTTCTTGACCGTACATATTCCTTGCCTCCCAGGTGCTCTTCATTGCTGTCTTCAGGCTTCTTTCACCCTGCTCCTCATTTCGCTCTCTATGTTTCTGTTCCCAATTTTTCTACATGTTTGAGTTTTCCTGGCATCATCTTTCCACTCAACTCTTCGCTTATTTTTCCTGGCCTTTCCACCCCTTTCCTCTGACATAATAGACATGTGACTCTTTCTAAAATGTTTACAACTTCCATTCTTTATTTTCATCTCTTTTCCTAATTTGTTTTATGAATCCTATCCTGTGAAACGCAAGGTTTGAGCCTTATGCGGCAAATACCGTACTAAGATAGTATTTAAAAAATATGTTTAATAAATATATAGTCGGCATATTGTTAGCACAGGAAGGTAATTTTGGTCCAGATTCAGCTGCCAAGATAACGAACGTATGAGAAGAGGACAGCCTTTGCTGTCTTCGTGGTGGTAGGAAGGTTGTTACCACAATAAGGGTATAAAGATACAAGCTGGTACAGTCAGATAAACCAGACAAGCCTGTGGGACTGACAGAGGGCCTGTGTGTCCATAAGTACTCTTGGCTCCACATTTCTCTGCTTGTTGAGGGAAAATCATCCTTCTACCCCCAGCTGTTTTGGGGAGATAATTGCAAAGGGCATGTGTTACACTGATCTCAAAAAATGAGCAAGGAAGAAATAGTATTTTTCATTTGACCAGCTTATATAGTTATATAAAACAGCCAGTTTCCTGAGCACGCAGGCCCCTCTTCCAACATGAATTACCTGTAGCAGTTTAATATTTCAAGAAACATTTATCTGTGCTTATGAGGGAAAATCATCCTTCTACCCCCAGCTGTTTTGGGGAGATAATTGCAAAGGGCATGTGTTACACTGATCTCAAAAAATGAGCAAGGAAGAAATAGTATTTTTCATTTGACCAGCTTATATAGTTATATAAAACAGCCGTTTCCTGAGGCACGCAGGCCCCTCTTCCAACATGAATTACCTGTAGCAGTTTAATATTTCAAGAAACATTTATCTGTGCTTATTATATACTAAAGATAAATGAAAGCGTGAAAGGAACACCATTTGAATGTTTGAAGACTCCATACTATTTTCCCACCTGCTTTCAAAGAGAAAAAGTTCCACAATCCACTTTTTCATATTTGATTTTAATTGTGCAGCCTTATCATAAATTTAGTAACCAAAGGAGTCTATTGTTGCTGGCTGAGCAATTGAAATGTACAGGCTCCACATAGTTAAGGAGTTCTGCATGTAACTGGCATAGAAAAAGAGTAATATATGTTCTGCTGATTTTTAACTCCTGAAACTTATTTTCAATTTTTGCCAAAATCAATAGAGTAATGGAATACTTATGAACTTGAAGGGTTGAGATTATTAAGGTTCAAATGATTGCTGTGGGATGGCTTGACCATTGAGATTAACTGGGCCTGCTCCAGCCTGCAGCAAATCAATTACCTTCAGGCTGCTTTCTTTTATTAAAATTCTTCAGGCAATTTATTTCAAAAGGCACCACCCACAGAACCTGATTACAAAGGCACGTACTACTAAACTAAACAACTCTAAAGATTTTAAAAGTTATTATAAGAATGCAAAGACAGAACATCACATTCTTAAACGTAAAGGTGCCCGTATTCAGCAACTATGAATTGGTAAAGAAAACCGTCAACACTACTTCAAAAGAGCTGCAGTAGGGCAGTACCCCTCTAAAAATAAAATGACACTTGCTTCAATCTGTAAGAGACACAAGTAGTAAGAAATAAACCTTGGGTTTATATCATCACAGGAGTTGCGTTTTTTTCAGAAGTGCTATATTTATTTCCAACATCACGTTTCATAGAGTAGCTCATTACTAATCCTGCACATTGCAGCGAAAGGAGTGATCCCAGTAAGCCAGCACATACCTTACTGTTTATAACAAAAGGGAGGGAGGGAGGGGGGAGGAAATGTGGTAACTCTGAAAGTAAATTTGATTTCTCTCAACTCTTGAGGGTGCTGAAGGATATATACTAGGCCACAGGAGAGACATCATCATCTTATCCTAACTTCTTTTGTCCAGGGACAGCAAAATCCGTAAGATGTTGCTCCAGAGTTTTCTGCTGTCCCAGGACAAAGCACATCCTGGAACACAACATTCCTGTTTCTGTTAGGTCTTCCCTATCTCTCTGACCACGCATTTTCCATGATCACTGGGCTGTCTCTTCATATTTCCAAATCACTCTGCCAGATATCAGCAACCTCAGGATGCTGAGTCGGATGGTGGGCGTGACACACTGCCAATGGAGATAACTCGCAGTCCTCGGGTATCAGGCCCTGCAAGTAAAACACATTGCCTTGGCAGTTCCTGTATATTCTCTAGCAGTATCCATTCCTCAGGACACTGGACATGCACACCTCGTCACCGAATAGTCCAGAGCTTGCTTTCTTTTTCTCCACTCATTCTCATCTTCTGTACTGTTTCTTGCCACCAGTTCTCTCACTCTCCCTCTTGCCTCAAGTGAGACCTTCACTTTGCAGTTTATTACTAATACCAACCCCTTCTCTCTCCCAAGGTGATCTGAGTAGGAGTGCCTGTAGAGAATTCCCTTTTTATATCTATAATAATGTTTCTTGTACTGCTCTGCTTTGTTCCAGTGGCACTGCCTCAGAGCATATTCTGCAGAT
Organism: Aptenodytes forsteri; assembly: GCF_000699145.1. Taxonomy (NCBI): domain Eukaryota; kingdom Metazoa; phylum Chordata; class Aves; order Sphenisciformes; family Spheniscidae; genus Aptenodytes; species Aptenodytes forsteri. The sequence continues at coordinate 1,297,683 of NW_008794631.1, read as the reverse complement.
TTTGCGGCAAGGCTGCCATTGCCACCTACCACAGGCCTTTGCTTCTGCGAAGTTTATGTTGATCCCCCACACTTTCACACATTCAGCAGCAGACTTAATAATAGCAGGACTGCATTGTAGCAAGTTAGGGAACTTCAGGCTCCCTTTTCTTCATTTATTTAATCCAAGGTTAGCATGCAATGAAGGCATAATCTGGAAAGTATGGCTTTTCAGCAAACAATTGTTTGCTGCTGCCTGGTTAGATGTACTCAACCTGGCATTAAATTAGCCATTTTGAGTGCTGACAGCAACATAGCTGCAGCAATGTGGAGCTCAGAGCCTGAGGTAACTAGCCAGGCAGTTCGAGCATTTTGAGCTCCAATACCATATGGCTGTATCTGACTTAACTCATTATTAATCCTACTTGAGCTTCAGTCGCAGAGCAGACAAATTCTTACCTAAGGAAAGAACTTTATGAGAACAGAAATAGTTGGTACCTCTTCTTGTGAAGACCAGGCTGAATAGAAGTGCAGAAGGCTAAGGAGGCTCCTAAGGCAGAATTAAAGAAGCAGGATTGCCCTTGGAGTTTGTACGTGGAGGAATCTGCCAGGAAAAAGGCAGCAGAATCTAGTGACAAACAAGTTATAGTGTGTACCTTGTCCTATTTAACAGCTTTGTGGGGCCAATTCTCTTTCTGCAGGATATGAATATCCCCCCTTGAGTTATCTCCTTTAAACATGCATTGCCTGTATTCTGAAGAGGGAATAATATGCTCCTGGTGAGTTAGTAATACAGCAATCTGATCTCTACTTGCGCATCTCTGTTCACACCTATCTTCTCTTACTTTTAAAATTGCAGTTGCATTTTAACTATATACTATAAAACTATATAGAACTGGAACATCTATGTCTGTATGGCTAACTTCTCATACAAGCAAAAGCTTGTTTCTACTAGAAACAAACGAGAACAACTCACCCAGCTTGCCTACCCTGGCAACAAAAAATCACATTTTTAGAATGAGAGGTCCTGAAGACCCTTCTTTCTTTGACACAGAAATTACCTCCTTCATTTTTATAAAGATGATTGTAAGTCTCAAACTGCCTGCTGCCAGAATAACACTGAAGAACATTAGTGACTCAGAAAACCCAATTACTCTCCACCAGACTTTTTCTGATTTCTTGGCTTTCAGTTTCCAGTACCATTTTTCATGCTACGTTAAATGCTTCCCTGCAGCTCCGAAAAAAATGGTTAAAGAAAAAGGAACAAGAAATACTACGAATATCAGGAAAAAAAATTAAGCTACGCTGGGAACCTCATAGGTCTAACATATCTCCAGTTACCCTTCCTTCCTTGCTGCAGACAGAACGATCAAAGCAGCATAGGCGTCCACTTGCCCTGTTGAGCAGCTGATTTGGGAAATTTCCAAATGCCCTTTCTTATAACATGGAGCGTGATCATCTCCTCCCAACTGGGGCCTGGAATGTTTCTGTAATTCTTCACCGTTCTGAGGACTTTTAACTCCTCTGCATGATATAATCTCCTTACAGCTTTCAAAATGAAGATCTCTTGCTGTACGCTGCACGTTCTCACTGCGTGGCATTTGGCCACAGCAAGTAGTCATGCTAATTTGGCATAGATGCCATGATTCACAGCCACAGCAACTGCATCTTGTTATGCTTCTACTTGCAGGGGCAAATTATAGAGCAAGTTATCTGAGGACCACAGAACTCACTATTACAAGCAGAAGTGATGGATCCAGCTTACCCTAACCCGATTTACTAGCAACCATGGTTTTGCTTCATTTTTTGCGGAGTCAGTGTTTATCTGGCGTGTCTCTAAGTTGCTGCTGCCAAAAGATGCATCAGAGAAGACGGAGGAAACAGCGTGCAGCGACAAGCAGGGGCTAAGTGACAACAACAGAACAGGATCATATGAACATGGGCTGAGCTATTACTATATTTCATGGCAGATGCCCTCTATGCGAGACTGAGAATATGGACATCATTTATGGTGGAAATACGGAAGGCCAGCAACGGACTTAGAACAGAAACATGAGAAAAGCAATGATCTGGAAGTGCTCACAGAGTAGCTTTTCAGTTAACAACTGGCAGAGCAGCCAGATGTGAGAAACAGTAGGGCTCTTGCAATATGTTGCCATATCAAAGTCAGTAAACCTACACTGCTGGAGATGTACTGGCAACTCTACTTTGGCAAGAGAGTGAGAGAACCTTGTGGATCACTGTGAAATACTTACAGACAGCTGTATCAGAAACAGCAGCAGGGTCTAAGTTTGCCTGTTCAGATGTTAGCAAGTTTATTTCTGTTTCACCCTTCGCTTACCCTGATATTCACCTCAGTGGGGATTTCAGTATATCCTTTATTGCCCTGGTTAATGAAGGTAGAGAAGAGGCAGATTAATTACCCACAGACAGTGATAGAAAGTACCTTTGGCAAACTATGCAAAATGGCAGACTGGAGCGAAGGCAAGATGATCCTACACATCAAACGCCCCTTAAATGTCAAAGCCGTGACTTGGGAATGTTGTTTGCTTCCCGTATATGACTGAGAAAAGGTGAATTCTCTGTGACAAACTGAAGTGACTAACATGGTCACTTTGAGGGCTGCAGGGCAGCCTTTCTTGGTAAATCTGGTCTTTTTGCCAGAGACCTTATCAAGGAGAAAAAATGATGCTGAGGCTACAAACCCTTTAATTTATACCCACACAAAACTAAAAATGTAATACAAATATTACACACAAAAATTTTGAAAATCCCATATGGAGTCCTTGTTGGTGATTAACAGCAGCAGTTTATGTCTTCCTCATCTCCTTCCTCACCTTTTTAACTTTTTGATAATCTGTCTCAAATCATGATCCTGACTATTTGTGTGCTTTCATTATACGTTCTGAAACCTTGCTAATAGCAGCACCCAAATCAGGCTTTAGAGACTGTGTTCCCGAAACATTAAGATGTGCCACAGTGTCAAACAACTTGATGGAATTCATCCCTTTCTTTCAATTTTCCATGTGGAAATACAGTTCATTTGTAGGCATCATGGCTTTACACTAGCTATCAGTCTCCCCCCCTTACTTTTTATATCACCGCTCTAGCCTCCTGAACTACTATGAAACGAATAGCTCTCTCTTTCAGCTGGAATAACATGCTTGCCTGTGTCCCATCAGCTGTGCTGACAAATAGGTACAACTATGGCCCAGTTTGGAGCTTATTTTTGAGGTCACAGTGCCCTCTACTGTCTAAGGCATCCTCTGGATTTCTGCATCATCTTGGTTAAAAAAACAATATGCCGAGTGTTTATATACTCACTGAAAAGAGCAAATTTTTTTTTTCCAGAATTAACACATTCATTTCTGTTTCAAGATACGCTTTCATGTAGACTAGCAGGCCAAATCTGGGTTGCTTGATTGGACAGAAAACAGGTTGGCCAGGGCATAGCCATTTCTTGCTGACTATAAGGCTGCTTTGTCAGAGTCGCTGTTAATTTAAATTAAACCACTGATCTATGCAGAGCTTGAATCCCACCTGACTTGTAAATGTTGAGTAATTCCACATAAGGAAGCGCTCTGACATACATGCAAAGTAAGAACAACCAGGCCTGTGTTTCAAGTACAAATTGTAAATACATCTGCCACAGATTTGTATTGCTCCTGGTGATCGTTCTGACTCTGCAGATACAAATCACCTATTACATATGGAGGCGTTCTTTATGAACTCCTCTGCTGTTTGTGTTTGCCTTCACCATCTCTCTTCACGAGTGATATAGGGTACTGTAGATGGTTTCACTCCCCTGTGAATGTCCCCTGGAGCACCACAGGCTGTCCTGCAAGTAAGCCTGGGACCATCCCTGCCCTCCTGCCAACCCATCTCTCACAAGTAACCACAGACCCCTTGTGACGACACTCCCTCTCTCACCCCAAAGCCCCATTTACCTTCACACAAGACATGGGCTGCTCTGCCCACCCTATCCCTATCATTAGAAAATCCTACTTGCTTTTGATTTTAGCAAGGAAAATTCAAATCAAAAGAAGCATCTATAGCCAACAAAAATCCCTAGCCTGGCCCACTTCTTAAGAAGCATGGAGCAGGTAGCACTGAAGGGGCTGTGGTGGGCGACACACACGTCTTTTTAAAATATACTGTTTGTTTCATATTCTGAATTTTTTTAGCTTGACAGAACAACTCATTATGCTCAGAGAACAGCAGCTGGCTTATTGTTTCACGAGGCAGGTGCAACCACTCCAGCTCCTGAAGGTGCTCCAACTTGTTTCCCAGTAGGGGATCTTGTAGCATGATTCCTCATAGCATGACACGTAGGAGTTCAGAGGATTTTCCTTCTTAGAGATTATATTGATGATACATATCAATGTATATACTGATGATGGACTGAAGCCCGAATATATATATACTATATATGTATATATGTACAGCGTTCATTTTCTCACGTTAGTCTGATAGCAAAATGAGGAGAGTTCACTAAATGATGCACTTTCAAGTGTACACATACCCATACCTATATAAGTGTGTGTGTGTTTGCATGCATGTATGTATAAAAAATATCTATAAAATACTAAAAAATCAAGCAGTACTGCTGGGCATGGAAGGCATATTTCAAATGTAGCAGACATACTTGTCCTTATCTAGCCATTTTTTCCATGCAACTGCCACATCGTGAAGTCACAGATCATTTCACTGATACTGAGTAGAACTGAGGCTCCAGAATGAGCCCCAGGGCTGCGCTGCAAGGAAACTGTCACCCACTTGTAACCCTGAGTTTCTCTGAAGAAATACTTCACAGGAAGGATGCTTTTAAAATTACCATTTAATGGAAGGAGAAAAGGATGTCAAAGAGCAGAAGAGTATGCTGGATGGGGTGAATACTTAGTGCTGTTTTTGGGTGCAAGAACACACTGTTGGGATCACGCAGGGGAGCAGAGAAACGCAGAATGACTATTGGAAAAAGGTGATAAAGTTTTAAAAGATGTTTTCTCTTTAGAAAGATTTCCTTTTTCCCATCTGCTGAGGCTATACCTAGAAAAATTCTACCCACTTTTCAAACTGGAAGAGCTTCATTGCCCACTAACAACTCGCAAACTACCTGTACCAGGTTTAAAGGAACTTCACGTTTACATGCTGTATGCACATGCAGAAGTGCATTTTGCAAGCAGCGTGGAACCTCCACATTTCAGCTGTCATTATAAGCCTTATTGCTGGCATTGTTAGAAAAGTTGCAGAGGAAAGAATGCAAAATAAATTATGACTGTCTTACTTTACTGTAAACTGATAAAAAAATCTCTTACATTATAGTGAAATCAGTCAACAGTGTTGCACAGCTGTGGAAAAACGAAATGTTACACTGGAGTATGTGAAAAGGAGTTTCATACCTCACTCATGAAGTCATCTATTGACTCCAGTTAGTACTGGTGAGATCTCAGTTAAAGGAATGTGTCCGATAGCGACCACTGCACTTGAGGAAAGATGCGGACCCACTGAAGGATGGGGATTTTTCCTAATCTCCTTTATCCCTTACTGTCATTCTTATTTTACATCAGCCGTGGTAGTTGCAAAGTAGATTTCCCCCTCCACCAAACCCATACACACAGCAAAAAACCCCCTTGAAGTCTACACAAGGAGGATGTGAAAAATAGCCTGGAGAAGAGTAATCAGAGGCAATGTAATATCAGTTTTCAAATAGGCAAAAGGTTGCTACAAGTAGAGACAGAAGCACTGGATAAGGAGTGAAGGGCTAAAATTACAGTCAGGGTCAGGTTAGATGTGAGGGCCAATTTCTAAGGAAAGAATAGTTAAGCATCAGACTCTTTAAAGGACCTGTGGAATCTCCATTGTTGGAGGCTCTTAAAAGCAAGTAAGATAAACATCTTTCAGAGGTGGTTTAATTATAAAGTGATCTTGGCTTGAGCCAAGGAGATGATCTCTGAAGATCCCTTCCTCCCCTACTTTTTATTATTATATACCAGCTAATCCCTCAATGAGTCTTTATGAAAAAATTTCATCCCAGGTATCCCCTGACCCAGCTGGGAGCTAGAGACCACCCAGCTCCTAATATACCGAGGAAAATGCTACTTTTACCCTGAGCTGCCATTCCATGATTGTTTATCATGAAGATTCTATGTAACTAAGAGATTATCAGTCTTCTGCAGTGAAATACGTGGCAGCACCCTCAAATTTTGCCAACACCTGAAAAAAACCAAGAGAAGAAAAAGAACTCCAGAGGCAGAAGAGCAGGACCAAACCTGTAATGTTTGCTTGGGGCTTTTGTTTTGAGGTGGGGGAGCAGGAGAAGAAAGAGGAACCACTGAGTTTGCAGTTGAAAACTAGCTTGGGTCTTAAAGAGACACCTGAGTTTTACTAATGGGTCTGCCACAGATCTACTTTGTAAGTACGGTGGATGATCTGAAATAAGGTGATAACAAGGAAGGAAGGGAGTTGTGACAATAATTGATTAGTAGCGTTGAGAATAGGGACTGTGTATGTAGAATAAGACTGGAAAGGAGCAGGCAATAAATGAGGAAGAAAAGGAAAGGTCAAGACAAGGAAAGAGGGAGGAAAAGTCATATTGGAAAATAACTTTAAATGTGCAAGTGCAACAGAGCCCTAACTCCAACAAAGATTCTGCTATTTTCAGTGTTTCATACATTTTTAAAGGAGTGCTATGGGTAGAAAGGAAATACCTAAATGCTGGAGAGAAACTTGGTCCTAGAACCTCGATCTCCTGACCTGCTGCTTATAGTAGGTCAGAAGCCCTGAGTTCTCACATTTTTGAAGCAGTGCAGTCATAATTAAATTTTTTCACGTAATTCAAGAGATTGAGAAGGCCTCCTAGTAATATATTCTCTATCCCAGGATACAATAAATACTGCTTTCTCATGGAATGATATCCACTCTATTGCCCACGTTCAAGAGTGGGTCTGTCTGTCTCTTGTGTGATGGATTTTTGCTGCCTTCTTCTCTTGAACTGACAGTGGAGGTCTCTTCTTCCTCAGGGCTTCCTCAAAGAGATCCCAAAGGTCTCATGGAGAGCATACTTCTCGTCCTTCTTCCTCAATGTCACTATTATCATCTGAAAAAGGAGAAGAACTGTACCCCTTGTGCTTGAAGGAAAGGAAAGCTAAAGAATACAAAGGAGTTCATACCAGTGGACACCTTACAAGAAGAAAGATTGCAACTGCATCTTAAAGTTTCTCCTGTTGCAAGCTTTACCTCAATAAATACTGTCAGTTTTCTGTCCTCTTTCTACTTTACTCTGCGAAGATGCCTTATCCTTGTCTTACAGTCTGTGCCAGTTTTGCCTGGGATAGAGTTAATTTTCTTCGTAGTAGCTGGTATGGGGCTGTGTTTTGGATTTGTGCTGGAAACAGCGTTGATAACACAGGGATGTTTTTGTTACTGCTGAGCAGTGCTTACACAGAGTCAAGGCCTTTTCTGCTTCTCACACCACCCCACCAGCAAGTAGGCTGGGGGTGCACAAGAAGTTGGGAGGGGACACGGCCAGGACAGCTGACCCCAACTGACCCAAGGGATATCCCATACCATGTGACGTCATGCTCAGCATATAAAGCTGGGGGAAGAAGAAGGAAGGGGGGAACATTTGGAGTGATGGCATTTGTCTTCTCAAGTAACCGTTACGGTTGATGGAGCCCTGCTTTCCTGGAGATGGCTGAACACCTGCCTGCCAATGGGAAGTAGTGAATGAATTCCTTGTTTTGCTTTGGTTGCGTGCGCGGTTTTTGCTTTACCTATTAAACTGTTCTTATCTCAACCCATGAGTTTTCTCACTTTTACTCTTCCGATTCTCTCCCCCATCCCACTGGGGGGGAGCGAGCGAGCAGCTGTGTGGGGCTTAGTTGCCGGCTGGAGTTAAACCACGACAAGTCCCTGTAACTTTAGCACTAATGGAATTGGAATCTTCTTTCCTGGGGTCTAGCCCTCCTGTTTCTGAAAAGCTCCCCAAATATGGCTTGGAAGAACAAGGAGGAATTCAAACACCATGACCAGTCAAGCATGTGTCTTTATTTCTCAGAGGTGGTAGGGCTATGGCAAACAGATGCTCTGGACTTCAGCATTTCCATTAGAAGGAGATTTATTCCCATTTCACTAGGGAGTCCAGCTGAGACATTCTGATCCTCCAGCAGAGACTGTTATTTGTCCCTTTCAGGGGATGAATCCATTTCTCTTACTGTGTCCACTTGAATATAGAATCCAAAATCATGAAGATTAAATATGAAGATAAGTTCTTAAGTTCATGATTTTTACTCAGTTACCTACAGAAATGTCTCTGTATATGCATATATGAGTTTGTCTAACTATACCAAACAATTCTTTACTATTTAGCCAATTTCAGCTTAATTCAACAATCACACTTTACAATAGCAGGGTGTGTTTTTGTATTTGGATGGCTTCTGTATTAATAACAATTTAGACCTATGCAAACAGTGGAAGGAAAAGAGAACAAAATGTTGAGACCACTGCAAGAGAATAAATCACAAGGTCTCTTTATAGCTCACTGTCATCATGCTTTCTGAGACTCAGAGTGAAGGTCTGCAAACGTATGAAAATTATTGCCGCATAAGAAAACGCATGCATCTTTATGCAAACATGCAATCTACATAGTTTTGCCCTGAGTAAGGTGTTAGGTGTGGCACACTCACCTGGTTCAGCAACAGCAAGTCCTGAACAACTATCCAGTTGCACAACTCTGGCGCGGAAAGCTTTAAGTGGGTGCAGACATCTGCTTTAAGCCTTGCAAGGCTTCCTGAGCATTATAAATTGGCTTTTGTGTAAATGAAAATCAGGCTGTGTATTTTCTGCCTGGTATGGTGTTGGGTACATGTTCCAAAAGTATTTAAAGACAACTTCTTTGTTAAGATATGGACCAGTATACTTGTTTTGTCGACCAGGAAGAAATTACAAGTAGTGCATGTGGATACAAGCTAATTATTTTCTCTTGTTCAGATAGCATTTATTACAGACAACACTTATATTTGCTGAAAATAAGAGAGTAAAAAAAAAAAATATGTATCTTACCATCCATAATCCAAAAAGACATTACAGTTTACAACTGCCTGGACACCATCCAACCAGTAAGTAGAAAACAAACAAACAAAACTACTGAGATAAAAACAAACCAGAGAACAGCCTAATCAACTTAAGAAACATAAATAGATAGCTGATGCAAGCCAGCATCCTTTCACTCACCATGTGGATTTTGCACCTGAGGACCTGGTAGAAAATCTGGGAAGATAAACTCAAGGCAGGCTGTAAATTGTTAAAAAAAAAAAAAAAAAAAAAGGATATTGCTGCCTGAAAAACGGTTGAAGCAGTACAATGAAATTTTGCAGCAGTGACAAAGCAGGCTCCTGAGGGAAGAACTGAAACAACACTGTTGCTGCAGGGGCTTGAGGGCAGAGGATGGAGGCCAGCGGGAGCACGGGAATTTGGGGAACACCAGTAACGGCATCTGGGGCACACGGAGAATTTTGGATAGACCAAATCTTTTTCTCCTCCTTCGGATTTTCCCCCCTTTCCTACTTGCTCTCCTACCTTCCGGTGCCTCCCCGAGGAGGCCACAGGCGGAG
>NW_008794631.1:1284040-1287878 GCF_000699145.1 Aptenodytes forsteri | reverse complement strand
CGGGAGGGGAAGGATCAGGCGGTATCCCGAAGAGCGTTAGGGTTTTTAGTAGAAACAAAGATGGGGTCGTTCCTGTGTCTACGTAGCTTCAGGTGAGGCTGAGCGTTAGGGCGCAGATTAGGAAAAAGAGAAACTCGCCGATGCCCGACAAGGAATTGTGATGGCGACTGCCCTCCGGGTAGCGCAGCACGCTCCATCCTCCCCTGCAGTGGCCTTCCCGGTGAGTTACTCCCCGTGAAAAAGCCCCCCGGTGGCGGCACCTGGGCTGGAAGCCTTTCCCCGAGCTTTGGCGTTTCACGGCGAGGCTGTGCCGCGAGGGGACGCCCGCGCCAGGAGCTGTACGCGTGCACACCTGGACGTCGGCGCGGAACGTCAGGTGGGCTCGGTGCAGCGCAGAGCTCCCAACCGCTGCAGCACGGCAGAGAAACGGGCTCGCGGCGTGGAGCGGCGCAGGCTGCGGGCCCCGAGGAGGGCACGCAGGAGGGAACCGCGTCTCTAGCTGCAAAAGGCGGCTGGTGGGAAAAGGCGGGGCTGCCGGCAGCAGCCCGGCCGTGTCGGACGCCTCCGTGCTCCAGCTGTCAGCGCTCCACAGCGCGAGCTCGCGCGGCACGCGGGGTGGCGGGGAAGGAGCAGCGGCCCTCAAAGCACCGCTCTTGCACGTGCGAAAAAGGGTCTACGTCTATCACGGCATCCCAAGCTACAGAAGGGGGTGTGAAATTATATGTTGTCTCAGCCTTCACAGTAGTCAGGACTGCAGTTTTATGTCAGGGTGGGTTTTTCTGTTGGGGTTTTTTTTTTTTTTTTTTTTTTTTGCATCTAACAAGAAAAAAGTATGACGGAATGGCAGTGTATGATAATGTAAAGATTAGATATTCAAATGAAGGAGTGCGGCTTAGGACCCCACATGGCCAAGAAGTTCAGCGATGAGTGAATTTGTCAAAAGAAAGATCTGGTTCCTTGGAACTGAAACGAGTTTCTAATTCAGACCAAATGATTTTCAACTGGAAATAAAAAGAGGAAACTATATCACAAGTAAAAACAAATGTTCTTTTGATAGGTGATAAAGTGTTTTAATGTTTCATTTCGAAACTGATGTAAAAAAATAAGTTAAGGAAGAGTGGTAACTAACCTGAGGACACGGTCAAATATTTTCAGTGAATACGACATTACACATTTACCTTAAATGCATGGTTCTTCTTGTACTTCTTTTAAATCAACCCTTTATACTCCTCCAAACTTGATTTTTGCATTTCCAATTCATTCCGAGTTAATTTTCCCCTAATTTTTCAATTCAGCAGCCAACCAGAAAACATCCACAAGCCCATTATTTTAGATTCCCAAGTAGAGCTGCATAAAGAGTGACAGTGAAGAAAAGTCGCTTTGCCGTCTTTGTTTATTTGCGTTATGTAACTGGAATAAATTATATTAGAAATAAATGTATTTGCTGGCATAGCAACAACAGCAAAAGTTATTCTACTATTTCCAGTCCCAAATATTTAAAAAAAAAAATTCATAACAAGAATCCTAAGGGGGTTTTAGATTTTTTTTTATCCTGAATTTTGGAGCAGATTTATTTCAACTATTCCCCCCCCCCTCTTTTTTTTTTTTAAATGGGAGCTGGGGTTCTCATGAAATTTTATTTCTCATGGCTATGCTTTTAAGAAAAACAGTAGAATATCACAAAAGTCACAGTAAAATTACAAAATAAAAATCACAGGGTCTCGGTGGGCAGGGGGGAGAGAAAAGGGTGCCCTAATGCTGAAATGAAATGTTTTAGTCTTAAAAGTCAGATTATGGGGATTGCAGCCATCCCATATTCAAATTATAAAAAGTCTTGTACTTTACAGCTCTATGTCTGGATATCCGATACACGTGAGGTTGGGTGGAGCAAAGTAAAACAACTAGTTTATAACGTCTTGTAGATATAAATAAGGAAATCCAGTAAAAATAGCTGAAACCACATTTGTGTTTCATGAACAAGCTCCCTGCTACAGTCCTTTCCATCACAGAGATAAATAACGCTTACAGAACCAGGTTTATGCCTGAACTTTATCATGTTTAAGAATCATGGCTTTCTTTACTAGCAAAAGTGCAGACTATCACAGAACATTTTTGCAAAGGCTTGCATTTTTCTTTAAACTTGTGATTTCCTCACTAGCTTAAAATGCTTCTTGCAAGTGCTACTTTTCAAAGCAACTTCACATGGAGAAATCTATTTTAAGGCATTCGTTAATTCAACATCAGTGAAGTGTGGAGTAAAACAAAAATGAAGTCATTGTTCGAAGTCATTGTTCGTTTTAATGTTATTTATGTCATATTCAATTGGTGGGGGAAATTTTGCAGAGCTCTGTTTCTTTTCTCAATTTTATTCCAACAGCTTGGTGCACTTATTAATTCTTATGGCTTTCATTATTTAAATGAAGATGATATACAGTTCTCCATTTCCTTTTCTGGGGTCCTTTTCGTCTTCTCTGAATAATTTCTCCATCTGGATGCATGCTCAGCCCGTGTCATGAATCACAGATAAAGCAGAAATCCATTATTGTTGTCCCGTTTGTTGTCTTTGTGTGTTTAGGTAACTGGCTTAGCCCCAGCCATGCAAGTTATTTTATGTGGACATACTCCAGAACCAAAGCAGTAAATAGGGAATTAGTAGTGCATTCTAACACAAAAATTAGGATAAGCATTCATTTTTCCTGTGCTTAACGGGTGATTTTTAACATTTTCTTCAATCGGGATCGGGTATAGCTGAAACTTGGATGTATGATCTGGTTTGCCTTCAGGTTACATGATAATGGAAACCTTCTTCCTAAGCTAGAGTTGTCTTTAACCATACTGTAGTTTTGTTTATGATCATATTGCACGTATGTCTTTTAGTAAAATATTCTCTTTTATGGTTTGCAATTTCTCATGTGACTTTAGGTTTTAAAATGTCTCCCCTAGTCTCCTGTTATCATACAGTGCATAGTCAGTGCAGAGTTTTATGCTTGGCTCATAGAGCAATTCATCTCAAAATTACATGTTATTTGCTTAATTTGGTATTTCTATTTACACTAACTCTAAATACCCACTTGGATCTTATGATGAGCTTCCAATTTATTTCTACTGTAGCATCCGGACAGTTGCTATTTATGTCTTTCTAGTTTTTCCAGTGTGTTCATTCTGGTGAAAGCATCCATCTCATCACAGCTGCATTATAAATTCACATTTCCAGAATAATACAAGTGTTAAAAAAAAATTTAAGTCTTAAGTTTTTGTATGTGTAAGAGAGACTTAAACATTGCAGATCTTGGTTTTCAGGCTTCTAGATCACTAGGGGAATCCACAGCCTTGAGCGGCTCTAGGCACAAGCTGGCAAGGCGCTTCCTCAACATCAGATAGTCTGTGTGCTGGTATGTTGGTGGACAAGGGGGACAGACCAGTCCCAAACCTGCTGCCTGCATTGCTGCCTATACCAAAGCCCTGAAGAGCAAAAAGTATTGCTTCTGCTGTGGGAGGAACTCGAATGTGCAGGGCAGCAGCAGCTGCTCAGGAGCAAGGCTGGAGACACCGCTTGCTGGCTGCAGTAAGAGCGTGCTGATCCTACGCTCCTCCATGTAATTTTACATTCTGACTTCTCCCAGCTTCTTTTGTGGCAAGACAGCTCTAGCCCATCCCTCATATTTCGGACAGCAAAATTCAGTTTTGCCTATATTGTCGAGATGGCAGCTCTGCCTTTGAGACAGGTATATAGACTTCGTCTGCAAAGCACAGAAGAACTAAGCTCCTAAGAAGAGGATCCACCAAAGCAAACATGTCCCAAACCCCACCAAAAAAAAAAAAAAAAAGGAAAAAAAAA
>NW_008794631.1:1241791-1283869 GCF_000699145.1 Aptenodytes forsteri | reverse complement strand
AAAAAAAAAAAAAAAAAAAAAAAAAAAAAAAAAAAAAAAAAAAAAGAGAGAGAAATCAACCTCTGCAACTTAGATGAGTGCTTTTATTATTGAGGTAGCAAATAAAAAGGAAGTATCCATGTGTTCTCTAACAGTTTGGCCAAGGTTGAAAGAACAGGAGAACAAAGGCATGATATTATGGCATGGAGCAAAAGAAGCTTTAAAATACTGTTTTGGGAAGGGATGATAAAATGTTTAGGCTGGTCTCCGAAAAAAACCATAAACCATTCAAAATAGCAAGCACTATAGCTAAGACTTTCAAAACAGGACTTAGAAGCATGATTCTTGCTAAAATTAGTGGGAGCTGTGCATCTACATCCATAATGGCTTTGAAATCTCAGCCTATAATATTCCTTGTTAGTCTTTTCCATCATCAGGCATGTAGGAAGGAAAACATTTTCTGTGACTGAAAACACAAGTAGTTGCCCGCCCAGAACTACTGGAAACCGTGCCAAGTTTTCTTAAGTGCTAGGCAGGCTATATGGTACATACTAATTTATTTAAGAACAACTGAAAAATGTTTAAAGCCCTGTAAAGGAAATTAGGGGGCACAAGCGTTAGACTTTTATATGTTCATGCAAAAATGCACGAGGTTCCTAGTGTGTTGTAAAATGAAGGAGCAAAGAAGGCCAAAGTCTTTAACCATCTGAAACAATCTAATCATTCTCTGGAAATGCACTGTTTGGGGTGACTATGTTAACTGAAAACGGATTGATTAAATAAAGCGAGGCTGATAAATCTCCTGAGTACGACTTACTTATTTGTAGTATCATTGAAGATGAGTAGTATGACTGGTGTCTCCAGTCTAAAAGCTATGACATTCAGAGGAAAGTAATTGAAGCCTGCCATTCCAAAGCCCTGGGTACATGTTCGGACATTATCAATGCAAATTTTACAGCCAATGATTTGCATCAAGATAAAAATTAATTCTTCTTTTGGCTGCCTTGGGATCGATCCATGAGAGAGCACAAGAAGAAATAATAATAGATTTGTAAGTGACTATGTATCAACAATGACTTTAAGACAGGGAGTAAGATAAACAGAAAAAACCTGCTCTTTCCCACACTCGGCTTTCACACCAGAGAACACCAGTGAAGACCAATAGACTTTTTGTCTCATAAAAGCATACAAAAATGCAGGTACAGACAGAACAGGAGGAGTGATTTTCAATAGAAAGACCCCCAATACAAGGCAGCCCGATTCCAGCAGCCCCTATTAAGCACAGACTACCAGTTTAAGAATCACAGCTTATTCCAGCTCTGTGAGAACTCAAAGAGAAAGGAGAGAGAATGGATTCTGATGACACCAAATAACCCAAATGATTTAGTATTTTATAGCCAAAATTGCGGTATGCACTGTCCCTAGAAGCTGACTGGAAGACAGTGCAGGCTGTAAGTAAAGACGTCATGAACTTCTGCAATTCCATATTATTGCTTTCAGACATTTTAAGATGACGTAAGACAGAGACCCAGGTAAAAAGCACAGTAGTAATTCTTGTTTGAGGTGACAAAGGCATATGAATGCATTGCCTCTGAAAGAGTAGATAACAGACTTCTGATGCAGATAAAAGACACAGATTTTATGCTACGTACTTGTTCCCTTCTACGAATCTCAGAACAAATGACCAGACGTTAAGCATCTAGACAGGGAAAAGCTGCAGCTGTTCAAGGAACTAAATCACCTCCACCTTTTGGGGTGTTATTTTTTCTAAATATCATCAATTACTGATTCAGTTGCAAGCGTTTGCCCTTCTTTAATTCATCTTACTGTTTGAGCTAGTCCCCTGCAATAGCTGGCTGAATTAAAACAGACAAAGAGCAACTGAGTGCCCCTTGCATATCTGAAGGACAGTCATTCATCTCATCACCTTTTCTGCTAACCACCCTTCTCCAAACACAGGAGAGCGCAGAACTTTGAAGCAGGCACTCATGAAGTCGGTAAAAACATGACTCAAAACCAGGAGATTCTCTAGGACACAGAAACCCGAAGCCACTCAAAAATTACTGCACATATTCCTGGCAGGATTCACAATGAGAATAAAAACAATTCAAAGGCAACTAATAGACCAAAATGATTCAGCATGATTGCTTGATTTTAATTCGACAAATTAGTTAGTCAGTGCAGTCCCTGTATTAAACCTGTTTTCCAACCTAAAAAGCCTTAAAAATACAAGTAGACCCAGCAAAATCTGGTAAAAATGTATTTTATATTAGCAGAGCTAAAAATGCTGCAGTGGTGAATTATCTAATACTCCCTGCATTGGGAGCAGTTATCATGCTACTCTTCCAAAAAAACCTCTCTGGCAGACTTTTCTGGTAGGCATTCCCATAGGTTTTTCTTAGTCCCTCTGGTTATTACTATGGAGAACAAGGACCAGCTTCTGTAGTTCCCACAAAGGTCTCCAAAGAACCTCGCTAACCAACCCTGATACCAATGACTAACTTTAATATGGATCTTGGGCATTAGACCACTGACAGTTTAATTCTTTATTCTTAGAATTATCATTACTGATTATTGTTAGTTTATATATATTGAACTGATGGTGTATAATCTAAATATTTTATGTGTATTTGAAATGGTCTTTGAACTCATGATTCAAAATATCATTTATTGCTCCATATTGCTAGCATACCATTATATCAGTGCATTCATCGTGCTTCTGCACAGGAAGTTTAGAAAAATATCACTCTCCAAATCATTCATTTTCTGCACTGCTTATCTCCAAGATAAATAATTTGGATATAAATTTGTTTTCTAAATGTGAAACACAAGGCAGCCTACAGTCATCATGACTACTCATCAGAGTAACCGTACTGGGAGGCAGTTTAGAATCTTCACTTTATTTAATCCCCTGGTTTCTCTTTGGACAATAGCAAATAAAGGCCCCAATTATACAGGTGTTTGTTGCACGGACAACTTGTTCCCAAAGGTCTTGACTCTACAAAGCACAAGGAGTTTTACAGTTGCAGAGCCACCGAAATACTTAAGCACTGATTACACTTTAAGCAAACAGGCCTACTGATTTCAGTGAAACCATTAGCATAACTACATCTTGAATCAGCATGCAGCCAATATTTGATTCAGGAAAGTGCCCATGCATGCACTTAGTTTTATATATAATCAAGAAAGCCCCCTAGCCTGAGGTTAAGCAAAAGACTTTCACAGGACTGAATATCCATGAGAGAATACATGTTTTTTGCTACCAAGATGACATAAAAATATAATACCGAGACAAAAGGCATCATATACGGTTACCAACTCAGTGAGCTGTCCTCACTTTCATATATTCCAAATGTAAAAGAGGCATATTAATGCATGATTGCAACTCAGCATAGTTAAAAGTGGATTTGAATTACCTCAGGCTGTTCTCTCCTTGCTCACATTCACAGGCAAAACTAAATTAAGGCAATGCTACTACTGTTCGTTAGGACCTTGCAGCTCTTCTGTCACATTGAGTTTCTTTGTAAGCCAGCGACCCTTGTGAACTAGCTGCAAAAGACCCGGCAGCTGATCTCAATTTGAGGACAAGCTGAACTACAGGTGTGTAACAAAAACTTTTGGAGCAACATAAGGATTTTGGCAGAAGCTGCTTTAAGGGACGGCTCTCATAGAGAGCTCGGAAACACCTCAAGAGATCATTTGGTTGTCCCAAGGCGAGATTAGCTCTCATCACATCATTTTTGACTAATGCGTGTTCAACCTGTTCTTAAAGACTTCCAGTGATAGACACTGCTCCTTATCTTCTCTAGGCAATCCAGTGCTGTGCTTCACTATCCCTCTTCTTTGAATATCTTAGATGTCTCGGGTAGCTCTCCCTTGCTTTAATATATGCTATTACAATAGAAATAAAATCCTATTAAATAAAAACCTGCAGCAGATATGGAGAGGAATTTATTCCTTGCTTCTTTACATTCTTCATACATTTGAAAACTTTATTGTGTTTTCCCATAATCTTCACTTCTCCAGACTAAACAGACCTAATTCCTTTCCACTTTCTTCTTAGACTATATTTCCTAGGTCTCTGTTTATTATCTTGGGGATCCTGGGAACCCCATATTTCAGCCACTTATTTGGGCTCCAGTGGCAAAACCAGCAATTTTTCTGAGTATGATTGCAAAGCACTTTGAAAAAAATCATTTGTGTAACTATATGCAAACTACGATTGTATTTAACTGCAGTACAACTATCACTCCGTATGGATCCAAGATTTAGACCCCCTTTTGCAGATGAAAAGCCCTACCGGATTTTGTGCGCTCTCAGAAAGATCTGTCATTGGTTCCACTGCACTCAGTGACTTGGTTAGAGGAAAAACAACAGAAGCAGAAAGCTTTGGCTAAATAAGAATGATATATCAAAACACCCAATATTTTAATGAAAGAAACTGAATATCCACACATTTGCACTTCTGTACAATTTTTGTGATATATATATATAATTTTAAGCTGTTTACAAATAACATTTAATGCTTCAAATATTACATAATGTTGATATTATATTTCTAGCAGAAATAAATATATTGCACTTAAAAAGAAACTTTTCATTAGATGTTGCTTCATAGTTTATGTTCATAACTTCTTTTTCCATAAAAAGATTTCCCCCTATCCCCACCCCATACACACAAACACACACTTCAGTACATGGTGAATGTGCTCACGCAATGCATTATAAACAACAAAGTCAACACAGCAAACAGCAGAACTGTGGTACATTCTGTTAAAGAGGTTACATCCAGTTTTTTACCTTCCTTTTTTTTAAACCAAATCTTTCCTCATGTTTCTGAAGGTACAATTAAAAAAAAAAAAAAAGACAAGACTGTTTAAATGTGCTAAAGGTAAAATACAGCAAACTGTATTTTTTGTCCTTAAACTATCATAAAAAGTTACTTCAGAATTTACTTAAATCACTGCTTAGTTTTCTTTTAAAAAGATAAAATAAAGAAAAAGAAGTTGTCATTTGATAAGCTAGAGACTATATGCAAGGGCAGTTTATCACAGAGTAATACATAAATCCTCTGGCCAGCAAGTAAGTGGTTAGTAAAGAAACCACATCTCCTGCAGCAGAAAACACTCTGTAAGGAACAGTGAGAATAAGATCTCACCAAAACCAAAAATAATTTTGCAGCGAGTGAATGTCATCCCTCTGCAGATGATGAGTATAAACGCTGTGGCCACAGCTTTCTCCCAGATAAGGAACCCAAAGTGCTACACTGATCTCACTGTTGCTTTTACCCCATATCTAGGGGTAAATTAGCACAATTTATATTAACTTACAGTTTTGGAAAGCTCCCCAAGTTTTTGCAATAATTTTCATTGACATTTTTGTTTCCCTGTAGTACACACACATAAAGAGGATGTAGTGCATAATCAAGTTGCCAGCCAAAATATTTTCAGTTTAAAAGAGGTTCTTTTTCAAATGCTGGTTAGTGTTTGCTGGATGTTGGAAGCCGCAACATCTTACGTGTACATGCTCATGCAGTGTCCCGGCTTCCACGGATAAAGCCTTCTGGGAGAAAATTTGCTATTGCATTTCATAGACTGTACTGCCAAGTATGTTAGGTACCATACAACATACCATCTTTGAACTCATGAAGAAACATTTCCATTAGAAACTCTGCACCTTTATCCACTTGGTCTGTGCTTGTTTGTCAGTTGATACTTAGAAGAGTACCGCTGAAACCAGTGGCATTGAATTTCTGTCTTTGGCAGTGCCTCAGGCCATATAAAGCAATACTGCAAACCAAACAGCCAAATTTAAAATGTTTTTTATGTCTAGCTTCTCTCAGGGCTCCAAAAGTAGACGAAAAAAAAAAATCAGACAAATGCATCTAAGTCAGTTTTGTTAGTCTTTGGGATGCTTTTGTTGGATTAAAGACCTGAGGCTGTTGACTATCTATGGCTAAAAGGGTAATCCAGAAAACACCCAAAAGTACTTGTAACACTTCGGAGGATAATCTTATCATTCTCTTTGAAAAGCATATTCAGGCATGTTCTCTCCACCCTTTTTAAAAAAAACCAACAACATAAACCAGCACGAGTTTGCTCGGCCAAGAGAGCTCATAAAGGTGAAGAGCACTTCTCATGGGATATGAAATGTGAATTATATTGGAAAATAAACTCTAGATTGTATTTGGCATTCCTAGACCATCTACCAGCAACAGATGTTCTGTCCTGAAAGTGATATAATTTTGACAGCAGTACAGCAACTCCTTAAACAAATTACTGAGTTATTGTCAAAGTAGTACAGATAATTTTTTTAGGAAAAACTATTTCACTCTTTAACCAATTAATTACAAATTTACATTCATTTTCTTCCAATTGTGAAATCAATGCTAAAGCTGATTTGTAGTTGGTTTTTAGTCTTTTCTGTAGAGTTCCTATATTGTTGCTGTCACTACAGTCACTGTTCTTACAGTTAGACTTTATTTTTAGGTAAGAATGTTGAATGAAATCCCATCTCCATTACAGTCAAGAAATTTGTGGATGACTTCAGTAGGGCAGGAATTTTATCTCTGGAACCACTCTCGTGCTGCCCCCTGCCCACAGGACAGTTAGAGGGACAGGGAGAAGAAACCTTGCGAGGTGGCAAGACCTCTTTGTTGGGCATCCTGTGGTCTCTGTGAACTTAATCCCTTCCACCTCAACTCTACACAACAGGTTTTGGAGGTAGGATTGTGAGAGCAAAGAAGAGGAGCTGAGAACTGGACATACCTATTGACCTCGTTCCTGGGGAAAGCTGTCGCAAGCTGCCTTCGTTCCTTTGCTTGGGATCTGCCCATGATTCTGCATTAGTGGGGAACCCGGTGGGTTTCTGATGCAAAGGAATTAAAGCATCGGAGAGCAGCATATGCCAGAGGGCAGTGTGGGGAGGGATGAGCACACCGAGAAAGACTTGATCTGACTGGAAAAATCAAGCTGTGGATTTTTAACAGATAATTCTGCATCATCTAGAGTATGAAACTCATCACAGAGAATTTGGATGAGGAGTTGGGCTTATGTTTTTATATAGAGACAGTCTACTGCCATATTTTTTCAGATATGAATCACATTTTATTCATAGTGAAAAGCACTTGTCTTTAATATTTTTGTAAATGATGTTGTCAAAACCCAGTTTAATTCTCCAGGAAGAGCCTGGAGAATTTTCTCTGAAGCAGTATCAGGGGCATTTCTGCATGCCAAATATTGGTGTTTTCAGAACTGGGACTGGGACAGGGCTAAAGAGATTGTACAGTTTATTTCTCTGAATTTGCTTCACGAAGGAAGGACAGGTCAATGTATGAGCAGGCATTATGTGACTTGTAAAGCATGCCTAAATCAGTCTACCTGTTCCAAACTTATTTCTGGAGTCATGTGAAAGCTGCCTACTTACTTGACCATTTCCTGATGGAAGTATCAGCATTAAAGCTACTGGCTTGAATTCTGAACCTAACCGTATCCCCTGCAACTCCAGATGAGTTAATGGAGCTGCAGAAGGAAGGATAAAAGAAATAGAACTTCCCCACAGGCTTTGGTGCATGTTGTCATAGGACCTTCACACAACTCTTACAGAAGTCAACCAACTGAGGAAGAGGGATTAAAATTTTCTTCCAAATCTCCCCTGAAATTCTTGTTTCTGTGGAATCACATATGTACTTGAAGAGGTTTTTTTGTTGTGGGGCCAGTATCATCTAATTTCCTGAAAAATAGGGAGTTTATATCAAAACAGGTCATGAATAGGCACAACCTTGCAACATGCAGTGTTCAGGTGAATCTGATAGCCTGGAGAAAAATCTAGTATTTGCAAACATCAAGCCAAATTCAGTGTCTGATTTTAAACCATTTAAATACTGCAGAGCTCGGCTTATTATATGCATTTATGGAACTCCTTGTAGTAGCTCTAAACCCAGAAACTGTAAATCAGTTTGTTTTCATTCACATACAGAGCACAAAAGTTGCAAATTGCCTCAGGTCATTTTTTTACCAGCAGGTCAACAATGAGTAAAGGGAAATTAGGATGATACTGCAGATAACTGAGGTAATTGAAATGGCCAATTTGACAAGATTTTAAATTCAACTACTGGGAAATACATAAAGATGCCCCTTATCTG
The DNA here is from genome assembly GCF_000699145.1 of Aptenodytes forsteri. NCBI lineage: Eukaryota > Metazoa > Chordata > Aves > Sphenisciformes > Spheniscidae > Aptenodytes > Aptenodytes forsteri. Next base: position 1,275,747 of record NW_008794631.1, on the reverse strand, counting down.
TGGGATGCAAGTACTGGCCTACAATAGAAACTGGGAAAAATCTGGGAGGTTGTCATTGCTCCGTGTGATTGGGCATTTAAGACGAGGCAATGGGACAAAAAAAAGGCACGTGACTTGCCTTGCACGTCACTGAGATGGGAGATAGGTGACTCAGTGTACTGCACTCCACTTCTTACCATATGATACCAACACACACTGGTCAAAAGTAGAGGAGAATAGTGCCAAAAGATGTCTGTTTTCTATTCTGTGTTCCAGCTCTACACAGATCTTTAATATATGAGATTGGATTGCTAGTTCTTTTTTATCAGTAGATGTATCATCTATAACTTGGATGCAACTCTACACAGAAACTCTGTGTTGACTTCTTATTTACAGTGAAATCCCAGCTCCCGCCACGCAGAAAACCAGCATCGCACTGGTACTCTTTTCAGCAGTGCAAAGGATTCATGCTAGCTCTCTGCAGAGAGGTCAATTTTTCTTATACCTCTACAGTTCCTCTGTTGCATCAGCCATAACATACTAGAAAAAGTAGACAGAACTTTGAATGAGAACCCTAATTACTAACTCAAAAAAGGCAGCTATGAATAAAAAAAATTACATGTGAAGTTCTGCACTGATGTTTTCCCAAGGAAACTCCACCATTCTACTGGGACATGGAAAAACAGACAGTACAACCCTCATTTTCCTGGCCAAACAGCTTGTATAGTAACAGCCATGACCAAACCCAAGAAAATCAGAACAAGTAGAAGGATACTTCAATGCCACTCATCTTACACCAGTCCATTGATTATAGTTTGAGCTAGAGAGTCTATAGACTGATCTAGCCTGAAATTTGGTTACCTTGGTACACATTTGCAGCTAGAAACAGGTCTTCAGTGGCAAGTGCAGCAGCAAACAAGTATTGATTTGATATCTTGGGTTTATAAGTTTAAGTAACAGAATTTCCCAAATCAACATTTTCCTTCATCATACCTTAACAGACGGTTAAATTGCTCCTCCTAGGATATAGGACAAACTTTTTTTTTTTTTAGACTGAAGGACAGAATACATCATTACTGCTACAGTCCTGTAACACAGTTCTTTTTTGGAACTGATAGTGTTTTGTGAAAGAAACAAAGAAAGAAAGAAAGAAAGACTTGTTAATAATTTTCTCTTTGGGATTATAGTAGCAACTAAGAAATACCGCTTTTGGTGAATATAAGCCAGTCTTTTAAAAAGGACGGTGGCCTTCTCCACTTTGTCCTGTTCCCAGCAAATGTATGCTGAGATAGCCTAAAACATGCTCAGTTATAGCAATACATTTTTACTGTTTAGATGCTCATCAGTCACAAGAAGAGATGAAGATGAGTAAGAGTATTGCCTTTTTCAGAATTCTTCTAGCGTATGAAAAAAGACCTATACACAATTAATTTTTACACTGCTGCATAAACATAATCTCTTTCCGCTAGGTATAATGCACCTTTGGAACAAGCTGCACGTGACCAAAAATCCTGGGAGCTTTGGGATCCATTTCGGCCGTGTTACACATAGATCCGTGAGCAGCTCCATGCTGCATGCTTGCTTCTTGTGATCCCTCAACGGAGGAATCTATATCCATAATGCATTTTCTTAGCTGGTTGGTTACAAGTTCAGCACTCCTGCCACAGGCCTTTCAGGAAGGTCCCTTGTATTTTTCATACCAAACTTGCATGTTTAAAATCTCATGTTTCTCTTGTCTTAGATCAATCATACAAACGGCGTCATCACTGCGGAGGAGTGACGCAGTCCCTGGATAGCTGCATAAGGACCCTGCTGAAAATAATGATGGTACCTGGGCATGTGGAAGGAAGGGAAAGTGGGGCCACTACCTTGCATGGAGCTGGCTATAGCAGAGGGTGTAAGAGGCATTCCCAGGCGGCTGTATGGAGGCAGAGATCCTTGGATTGGATGAGGAATGGGTGTAGCTATGGATGCAGTGCTGGTACCCAGGGCACTCAAAGACTGTGGATGCTGAAATCCAGGAAAACTGGTTGAGGAGGATACCCAGGAACTGAGGGACAGGTTATCAGATGTTGTAAAAGCTGACCCTGCAAGCAAAGAGAAAGAATGCCTGACATTTGCACTGCAACACACAAAGCTAGTAAAATAGCAAAAAGGGAGAAAAAGTCTTTCACAGCAGGGCTAATTTTAATGACAAGTTGTCATTGGAAATACTTCCCAAATACCTCTAGTTATATCTTTCTTTATGTTATTATTTGCCAGTTGCTGTCCTTTATCACTGCATCTTAGACAAATTTGCATTTGAAGAAGCTGGTTGCAGTGTCTTGAACAGTAAAATCACCTTTGCACGTTCGACATTTTTGGTATTAAACACTAAAGAACCTTGCAATGCTGCCACTAAACACTGAAGCATCTACTCTGACGTGGAATCTCATTGCATTACATCCCTGTTTTGAAGACATGCTTGTAGCTTTTTACATCAGATCCTCAGTAGAACTGGTTATTTTTTTCTAAAATTTCAGTCTGGCAAAAATGCAGAAAAATGTAATTTGCACTACAAATTTTCTTTTTTTTTTTTTTACCGGGGTAAAACTTACCCCGGTAAAACTTGTCAACACTGCATATTTTCACTCAACTTGACTTTTTCCAAAATATAGAACAAAAAATTCTAAAAATGTTAAAACATTTGTTATTTTTCCAACTGTGTACAGTGCTCTAAGAAACAACACTAATGCTAAATCATAGTGTGATTTAGCTATCAAGAGGTGTGGGGTTTTAAGTGAAATGCACAAAAATATTAAAAACTTGCTCCCAGGGTAATTATCTACTTTTGATCAAATGAAGTGGTTTCTTTGGCATTTTTTTAATCTGAAAAGTTCCAAAAATTCTTTTCACAAATCTTCCACCTCTTTAGAACACTTTTTCTCTGAAGACTGCAAAATCAGAAAAAAAGGAAAAGTGGTATCTTTAAATTAGAACTAATTACTTGTTTTATTTTGACAGTAAAATTTTTGGGAAACCAATGAATAATTTGTTTTGATAATTATACATGGTCATTTTCAAATAATCTGGTGACGATGTTCCCCTTCACCTCTGCAGTTCCTCTATGCATCTGGTCATCATCAGATGTCTGATTTCTAGAAATGGGGAATGCAATAAAATCCCATAAATAAACTCTTATTTTTATTCCTATTCAAACAGTAATTCAACTCATGTCCCTTCTGTATTTTCTTTCTTGTCCAACTTTGTCCATTGAGAAAATGTTTTTTACTTTAATAAATAAATTTACTGGCAAGAATATTTGGCAAAATATAATTTCAAGCCAGTATTGCAAAACATTCTGAGAAAACAAATTTTACAACAGGTATTAGTTTCACAAATCTGATTCTAGAAAATAGGTTCATCCAAATTGTGAAAAGAAAAAATATGAAGACATCTATCTGTCAAGGTAAATGTATTGGAATTACGTGTATCGTAGCCACATACTCAAAACAAAACTATGAGCAAACAACAATAGAAAGAAAAAATGCAAATTATTATTTAAAAAAAAAAATCATAAATCTCTTTAGGGATATATTCTCAAATCAGAAAGAGAGCTACTCTTGATTAATTCCTCTTCTGCTTAATGAGACAAGTAAAACGGCCCAGTAACAGGAAAGAGAAATTGTGTCAGTTCAGGAGTAGAAACAGACTTGAACCAAATCCTGACCCCGCCACTGAACCAAATCCTAACTGCTGGAAAGTTAGGATCGAGAGCCAAACTATAAGGATAACACCATACTCAGAGACCAAAGCGAACCCCTTTGCAAATCAGGGGACACCTGAGCATTATTGCACTACAGGGGAAGCGGGATGCGAATCTGGATGTGCCGAGACAGTTTACATTTGGCTCTGTTCCAGGTGGCTACCATGAATCCTGTGCGCGGATGCTGGAGCACAGGCACCCAGACAGTATGCATTAAAGAGTTTTAATTGGATTTATATATTTCATATCTGTTAATTCCTTTGGAAACAGACTTCTTGTGATAAATATCCTACTGAAGGCTAGCCACTTCCATCTTTAGATGGATGGAATTGGCTGAGATGAGAATGCTCTGGATGTAATTAGAAATAAGTAGCGGTGGTAGACTTTCTTTGTTCTACACAGAACAAAGTATGTAATTCCTTCTCATGAGGAACCTCCATAAGGGCTCTTTCTTCCTCCACTGCAATGGTCTCTAACTGCAACTGCAATGGTCTCTAACTGCAACTTAGTACTCCAAAAAAGTCTCACATACCGCATTTGCCAGCACCAAGGAAATGTGCTGTAGTAATTCTGAGGCCGTCGAGGCCTCAGAGAGCTTATAACACACCCCACCCAGCAACGTGTTTGTATTTGGCTGTCAACTCTCGTATGTATGGAAGAACACTCCTCAATTTTGCATGCAAAATTTGTAGTTTTCAAATGCATCAGAAGAAGTAAAAATGTCCGTGGAGTTTCAATAAGATTGTTATTTCTCTCCTCATATCTTGGAGAACTTTTCCTTATTTAAGGACACCAGACCTAAACAGAGAGTGAAGGTAGTACAAGGAACTCATCTGCAAGAGCAGGATGTTTTACCCTCTGTGCATGCCTTTGGTTGCCCAGAACAATCATGTCCTACGTTAGAATATGGCTCCCAGATTAGAAAAATGTTGGTTGCCACAACTCATCATCTTCCTCACTTACTCATTTGCCATAGTGCAAGCAAATGCAGAACTGTACCCTGTATATATTATACATAAAATTAATTTTAATAAACCATTCCTTCACCCTCTGACACCTTCCTCGGGATTCTCTTCAGAAGAGAAAGGCTCTAAAGGCCAGTTCTCATACTGAGGTTCACCTCGTTCACTTTGTCACTCCCGAAGGAGGACATCATACCAGGGAGAAATGTAATTCTTGGCGAGAAGGTGCCTTGCTCTGAGCACTTCTGGCACGGGAAAATTTAACACTGTCTTCAACAATAACTGGCCTAGGATCTAAGCTGACGTGAAGCGAGGTAATCCCCCAGAAGTATGTGAAAGGATGGCATCGTACCAGCTGAGGAGTCGCTCCAGAAGCTCCGCAATCTAAGGAACTGCTCTTGGAAGAGACGTGTATGAACAAGCCCACCTAATCACATTTTGTTGAAGAGCGACTCGTGGTTAAAAATAAGTGTGTTTTCCCTGCACAAGTCCTAAGAGCTTATGATCAGAAATAATGCTCTTATCTTAGCAACACTGTATGAAGTTAGAGGACACGACAAGGGCACTGCCAGTCGGAAGGCAGATAGAACTGCTTTACCTCGAGTGGCTGTTGCATATCAGGCAGGTCACAAAGGCAACATGCAAAACAGAATGCAACACAAGTTTATGCTAGTCAGTGATCCCACAGGATGGGTGTGAGATCTATTTCCAGTGGCAAATTATGACAGATGCAATCTGTCCAGCGAGTACCCCCACAAAGAACAACTCTGCCTCGCTACTACTGTTGCGACTGCTAAAGTAGACAAACCATTTGATAAAACATTTGAGGTGAATTGCCTCAGCAGGAAAAACACCTTTTAGAGGCCAAGAGATAACAACTAAACATCAATTTTCCAGGGAGCTATGGACTTTTCTTCCTGCAGAGGCAAAGCAGGTTAACCACAGGCTGGTTGAACCAGAAGGCTGGAGGGGCAGCAAATGGCACATCTACACGGTACTTTACAAACGGTGCTGAGCCCTAGCTAGTAAGTCCTGCCAAGGAATAGGGAGTGTTAGCTTGTTCTCAGCACCACGGTAATGAAGTTGCCTGTTTTTCAGCCATCTTGAAGAGGAAGCAGAGATAGTTCTCTTCTGCTGGCAAAGGCTGTATAAGCATCTCTAGAGCTGCCTCCTAAACTAGCCACCCACACCAGTTCCATGGGCCATAAAGATGTCCAAAAAGAGCCATAAGGTAACACGTATTCTTCTTTGTTACGGGACTTCATGGCAGAGACACACACCAGAGAAATGCTTCAGAGTAACACAGTACTGACTGCGGTCCCCCTTTTCTCAAGCATAACTAGGTCGCCACAGTTTACTTCATGAGCACATTTTCCTACCTCTGCTTTGTGTTGCCTGGCTGTCATCTCCGAGATCATCTTCTCCTCCATATGTTCGAATGGGGGATCGGGCATAGGAATGCTTTTGGATAAGGCTCTCCACGCTTTCTCTGTGAAAGGAAACAACATACCATATCAATAATATCCTAAACAGCCTCCTAATTCATTAGGCTAAATACAATGAACATGCTGCCTTTTCCCTGTCCGATCACAGCTTTCTCACACAGACTCTCCAAAATTACTTAACAAAAGGGTTTCCTCATAGCATGTCACTGGAAATGCCGAACTTGGCCTGCGGTGTAACATTGCTGGTCACCGCTTACCTGCACGGTACTGCTTCTTCAGCAGACAAAGCAGAGTGACCTTCCCACTGCGTTCCCTGGGTGTGGTCTCAGACAGGGAATATAAGACCAGCGCTCCTCACAAATTTGAAAACGCAAGCTCTGGGGTTATTCGTGCTGAGTGACCAATCCGGGTTCAAAGAGACACCCGTGGTCCAGATCCTTTCAAACAAGCTTTCACATCACACCTGACCACCTCATCTGGCGCCCTCCCATTTTTCTGAAATCAGGGGCAAAAGATAGGTGTGTCCAGAGACAGCTCAGCTCTAACCATGCTCTCTCAGCATCAGAGTCAAGGCCAGTTCATAGCAGGAAGTCTACTGATACTACCGACCTCATGCCGCGTCTATTCTGGGAGGTTAGACGTGTCTGCCAGGCCCCCGCCTCGCTGGTGGCACAAAGCACTGAAGTCACCCCAGCAATTTTTAAATAGAAGGAAGGCATATCTGCATGATAAGCCATAGCAGTTTGTAAGGAAGATCCAACCTTACACGTTCCCAGCGCGTTTCCATGTAAGTAGGTGGCATTATACCAAAGATGAATACAACCTAGGCACATTTCCAAAATGGCTTTGACCTTCTGTTCCCGTTTAAGAAATCTAGGTAGCGATAGCTGTTTAAACCTGCTGCTCGGTGAAGGTTTTGTCTGAATTTACTATTTGGCCATTCATACTTGCTAATGTCCTTCGCTTGGAGAGTGTGGCTGTTGCAGAAATTCCAAGGAAAAACATTTTCCAAGTAACAAGATAAATCACAATGGCACATGTTTTCCTTTCCTACAGAAAGCCCATTATGGTCATTTTGTCCTTGGTCTATCACTGGCATCATTACTTATGCTAGTCTCCTCAGAAAAAAATAAATAAAAAGGGGATCTTATCAAAGTGATTTACTTGTGTCAGGATTGGAAGTGGACTGAAAGCAATGGCAGTTCCTACATAGAGGATGATATAATTGAATTACTGCCTTTTAAGTGATTGAAAACAGTAGGCATATCGGGGCTATCTCGAAAAAGATTTTACAAAGAAAAAGACAGATGGCATTGTTTACATTATGTGCTGAATGCCTCTTGAAACTTTTTTTTTCTGAAGCAGAATGTGAAATGCAAAGAATTTTACTTAACCAAAAAGACTATCCCAGATGAGTACAAAATAACAAAATAATGAATTAGACCAGTGATGTCTGAGTGATTTAGATACCAGTCTATAAACATATTCATAACCAAAGAATTACTAATCTTTAAAGGTCTGAAAAATAAATGTGATTCAGGTGATTGTCTGTATTGTCTCTATCGACTTTATTTCTAGTAAAGGTCTGCTTATAACGACAGACATTACAGCATGTAATAATATCCTGATGCAACAGAAACAATGCAGGCTCTAGTTTTAGTGCAGTGGGCCAAAATCATCTCTAAAATATTGGATCCAATGGCGGTTTGGGGATAAACTCACCCCAATAAATTTACATTTGAATTACCTACAGGGATTTAAAGCTAAATCAAATGCCCACAATTATTGCAGACTAAATTCTTTCCAGATGGGTTTGTATGCTAGACAGAGAACTCTATTATTCTATACAGTTGTCTTCTTTTAAAGGAAAAAAGAGAGATGACTTCTTAGTGAACCCTGAATCTGCAAAGTTTGAAACCAGGGAACTATGTGGTAGTTTTATTTATTTATTTTTAATGTTGTAAAGTTGCAGGTAGTATGCTAAAGGTTTTAGAAGATTAATCTCATTCATTGGCACAAGAAGCAAAGGTTTTTATGGCAGAGGGAACAGTCTAACAAAGAAACTTGGATCAGGGAAAGCAGCTAATTTCACAAAAGCGGTTCCTTTTGTGCAGCTGGGATTTAATACTCAAAACAGTATATGCTTATCTTGCCTAACCATGTTGGTGGTTTACACTATAATCACAACACACCTACTAATTTTTCATTTTAGAGGTTGAGGCTCTGATTCACATCATAAACGCAGAGTGTTGAGATTCACACCAGAATTTAGGCACCTGTCCCCCACAGCCTTCAGGTGGACACTCTCCTTTCCACATACAACACATGCTGCATGTAAACCTCCAAACAGACCTACAAAATGCAAAAGGCTGAGCAGGAAACCACCTAAGCGTGCAAAAGGAAACAAAGAAAAACAAGAAATGGTGTATTTTCTCCACTCATGAAGCATATCTCTGAGTTATCCCACCAAGCACTGTTTCTTCCACCTAGAAAAACAAGAGCTGAAGTCTGCACTCAGGTCTCCCCCATCCTGAACAAGTGACCTAAGTTAAGGGATAATCTTTCCTTCTCTTTGTGTTTCAAAGGAAAGGGGTGGTGGCCTCTGCACCATGCTCAAATATTTAATGCTCAGAGAACACCACCTGGAGATCGTCTTCTTGGAGAAGAAAGTGGATGCTACTCTTCTAATCTATGGAAACATGTGGTGTTTCCCACGTAGGTTGGAAAGAGGAGGCCAACCTCCTCCACCCTTTAAAGACAGAGGTGCTTTAGGACTTTCTCCAAAGTAGATGTGTAGGAGGAAGCAAAACTTTAAGATTTAAGTGCCTGTGAAATCTCGTTCAAAATGCAGGAACAAAGCTGGCGATCTGGAAACAGGTTCCTGCTTATACCCTTTTGTCAACCGGGGCCGAAAGAACTCAAGTCTCAAAATCTTCCTGAAAATTCTGTTTATGGAAGTGTGAACTGTTTAAGATATCCAGAATATGCTGCTCTGTAGAGTGGACCAGTAAAATAAATTTTTTAAAGTCCAAAAATATTATAATACTACTACTACTACTACTGAGAGGGAAAGACATTAATTTAAACCTCTGGCTTTATAGTTCTGTATGCAACATCTTCAGATATCTCAATGTGGTTCAAAGGATTTATAAAAATAGTTTTATAAATCACTGAATGACAAATCAATATTTGCCATTTCATGATTCCGCTCAATAAAAAAAATTAGAAAGTGAAGAGTATGGTGGAGTTTTTTTAAAGCTTTCCTTTAGCTTTTTTCAGAGCTGATCCACACTAAAGCGGCTGAAGAACAAAGTAACTTCCAGTTACTCAATGCTCAACTTCTGTACTTCTGTTACTCAGTTTCTGATCAGACACTTATTATCTAATACTTGGACCTAACAATTTTTACCTTTTCACGTATCTTAGAACTCCACAGTTTCTTCTATTAGCAATAAACTTTGTTTTGAGAGATCACAAGCTGCCAGCTGGATAAAGGAAAGATGTCTTCTTTCTGTAAAATTCTTTTGTGTGGTCTACCAACAATTTTCAGTCTTCCAGACTGCTCTTCAACTCACAGTTATCTTGTAAATACCCAGAGGAGGGGAAAAACACACACATAGGCATAATGTATTACTATGATTAAGCTGTGCTATGTGTACAACTGGATAATAGTAGCAGATGATGGGCTGGAGAAGAGCAAGTTAGGGGGCTGAAGCTGTTTGAGAAGAAGGAACCATGTGCCAAATGGAGAGGAAAAAACTAAGCTCGTATTGGCTAGCATGCCTACAGAGAAGATGCTGAGCAGGACAAGTGTGAGGAAAGGTAATACGGAAAAGGAGCTCAGGCTGATCCTGATGATCTGCATTCTGACAGAAGCACACCTTGAGCCCAGCCCTGTCAATAAACCTCTCCTTGTTATGAGCGAAGCACTTCCCTCCTTTGTGCAAGAAATAAAACAGTGAATTTTGAACCAGGAATCAAAGGAAGTGAAGGGTTGGGAGAATTTATCAATTAGCAAGGTTTTAGGGTGCACAGGGAGCATCTTGCCATTCTGCAGGTTTTAACCTCTTGTCTGAACATTTCACTCTTGTCCTTGCTGGCAACCGATTCCAAAACTAAACTTCCAGCTAGGTATGCTTTATGTCTTGCAGCTACAAGCTGAGTCTTTGGCCTTGTTTAGTTAACAGTGCCCTGTACGTGCAGAGTAGTCTCAGGGGATCAAAGTAGGTAGGAAAATCCTGATGGAGCTGACAAATGATTCACTAACACTTTACAGACTAAACCCAAGATCTTGCCAAGGATATGAACTGGGAGATGGTAGAAAACAGAGCTGACTTGGGAAGCAGCTGAGGAGCGAGGCCCTGCGTGAGGATGCTCACTTCCTTTTGCTGTCAACCCAGATTACAGAAATTCTCTCGGGAGATGGTAAAGTCCCAGATTACCCTGAGCAGGATCTTTAATCAAGATGAAAGAACAGTGCTTCTTTGTAGGTCAAAGCAGACATCTCTTTGATGCTTCTTCATGTCATTTTTTCTGCTCCTTTTGCTGTTACTCTGCTTCAGCTGTGCATTCACAGCAGCCTGGTGATCACCATGACCCTGATTCTGAAGCACATGACCACGGCCCTGCTGATATGGAAGAGGGTTCACCTGGCCACAGTGCACTGTCAACATTGATGCTGCTACATGCCTGCATGCATCTGAAGCTATGGATTTTCCTGAATTTGGCAGAGAGCACACCCAGGGGATAGAGACAGGAAGCCTACCTTCTCCCTTTGGAATGAGGAGGCTTGAGGCAATATATTTGGTTTTGGCAGAAGGTGTTAGAAAAGCTAATCTAGAACCAGCTTGCTGGAGCCAGGCCTGGGTTAGTATTCATCTTAGATCTATACCAAAGAGGATGGAGCTGATGTAATAAGCAACCACCCATTCCACTGGGAGCCAGGTTCAACCTCCTTTGAGGACAACATGCAAAAGCCAGACTGTGGTGAGAAAGAGCAGGTGGCAGAGCCAGGAACTCTGAACTCATATCTTCTGTAGAAGTTGCTGTCTCAGGAATGGCTACAAGAGGTACAACTTTCAGAGCAGAGTTGAGCAACCTGTTAGTGTCTTCCCTTTTTTCCCTTACTATCCAAGTGCTAGGTAAGCACTCCCTGTTCCTGGTGTCATGGGGTTTGTTTTTTTCTTTTGTTTTTTGTCTTTTTCTTTACAAGAAAAATGCAATGTTAATAAAAAAAATTTAAAAGAAGGAAAATAATAAAATAATAAAACTGACAACCATGTTTTGCTTGGCCATTCAGTTCAACACAAAGAAAAATATAGAACAGGATATAAAGTGTATGAATTATCAGTTTGCAGCCTGAATGACTTCTTTAGTTCTGCATTTCAAAGGTTTCCTTTTTTTGTAGCTGCCAGTTAGTATGTTTGGAAGAAAGCCCAGATAACAGAAGACATCAGAAGTGAGGTGAGGTGAAGACAGATGGAATAAATGGGCTGAGAAGGCACAAAAATAAACTTGTCGGAAGTCGCACTGTAGTAAAACTTTTTTTTTTTTAAGGGAAGAGATGACTAATTTGTCCAAGATGCAAATGCTAAAAACAAGTCTGTAAAAAAAACCCCAAAAGTACAAAAAAACAAACCCAAACTAAAAAAACCCAACACAGCAGGAAGAACAAATACATTTCCATAACAGCAGCTAAGAGTGAACAACAAACACTGTCAGAACCACTGTTCAGATATCACTCAGCCTTCATGTTCCTGTGGCTTTTAGTTGCTCTTTTACACATGCACAAACATACAGACATATTAATTTGCTACATATAGTTGCTCTTATACTGGTAGATGAATATTACAGACTGACCCTAGGAACCTAATTCAGCTCTGACATGGTACAGACCAAATCCTCAACCAGAACAAAGTAGCTCTGTTCCACTGCTTGGGTTAGAGCTGAACCAATTCCAACCGAGGAAGAACCAGGGCCCATCAAACTACATCGGCTCACGTGAGCTGGAGTTTTATTTAGCCCAAAGGTAACACAGAGCCACCAAACGCTTTCACACAAAGTCAAAACTATTGGGCAAGTGTTGGATGAATGCAATACTCCAAGAATACATGCAATTTAAAAAAAAAAGAAGTGAAACGAATTAAATTATGAAAAATCTAGGTTTTGATGATTGCAGGAGAAAGAACAAGTGTATCTCCAAAGTGGTGTTTACTGGTGCCCTCACAATAAACATCGAGCTACCGATGGCAATTCTGGAAGAGCTGTAATATGCATGGAGGTGACATAGCCTGGCTGAAGCCATGACATGGGAAAAGTAATGACACTTATGAAGAAGGAGCATGAGGTTATTAAATGTACCCACCCCACTTCTCTCAACAGCAAATAAAAATGAGAAAGACAGCTATTGTTATACAGGGAATAGAAAAAAAAAAAAGAGAAAATTACATTTCTCTTCTCTGACTAGGAGAAAAGCACACACTTGCAAATGTATGTCAAAGCTCTTTCTCTGTATCTTTTTTTCCCCAAATATAGTGACACACTTAACTCTAACATAGCCGACCCCATGGAGCTCCACTTCACCCAGTGACTGCAACCATTTCTTTCTGACTGCCGGTCAGAGGATGAGAGGTGAGGACAGAGCAGTGCTGTGAAACTGGGACTGGGGGAAGTCCCTGGAAAAATTCCTCTGGGGTGGAAACTGGGGGTCTGATCTGACATCACCCCCTCCCCTTATGCACACACTACACCTGCATGAGGTGAGTGGAAAACACTAGCAAAATGAAACATTTTTATGCAGTTTTACACAAGTAAAAAGATAGATAACAGAATACTTAAGTGGAAAATGAGCCAGGGTATGAGCGCTTAAAAGCTTGGGAACTGAAGAGATTTTAGCTGGCAGGGAGGGCACTCTGCCAGGGAAAAGGAACAGTTGCCTGGCTAACAGTGAGCAGAGTCGGAGGAACCAGATTTGAAGGGAATGCTTCAGGTGTCTAAATGTAGGCAGGTAGTGCTTTCTAGATGTCTTAAGACATCCAAGCCGTCTGCAACAGAAGGGATGATACATAAAAATATAGACATTACACCTACCCCCCAGAGCAGCAGCTGGAGGCTGGAGTAACCTGAGCACATCTGGAATGGCACCAGATACCAAGCGTTTAGGCACCGCAGTCCCTGGTGTTTGTCCCTAAACTCATGACTTCACTTCTCCCAACCTAAACATCGGAGATGATCTCCCATGGCTGGTTGCCAACATTCACAGACTGAGAACTAGCTGAGGATAAAAGATCAGCTGGTGAGTTTGACTTGGAGGAGAACTATGACAAAGCCCTACTTAACCATAGACATGGGAGTAGGTCGTTGAGAGAATATATTTCTGGCTGTTGGTAGGGTGCTTTCAAGAGTCAGGGAAGTTCTTCTAGATCAGCAGTAAGAAGTAGGAATGGGGAAGAAGGCAGCTCTGTGGGGTGAGCAGGGAAGGGATGGAAAAGAGGACAGCTGTGGACAGCACATCATTAAGCACATGGCTTTGACTGCTACTTCAACAGGGCAGTGCCCATATCCGGGCATTAGCATCCATTTCGCTTGCAGCCTTGTAAGCCGGTACAATGTATTTCCACATCTCAGTCATGAAGTTCCTCAGGGGAAAATTCAGAATCTGATTACCAAGCAAATCCAGCTGGGATGCTGGGATGCAGCTCTTTCTTACTTCCCCCATCCCCCAATCCTTCCTTCCTCTGCCTAAAAATTAATTGAGTGTGCAGCCATACTTTTCCATTACCTAAGATATTGCCTCTTGAAGTACGTATCTACCTCCCAGAAGCGTTATTGGACTTGTGCAGATGGGTATACTCCCTTAGCTCTCTTTAACAGTTGCAAGTCCACACCCTGAACTTGCCTATCACATGCTGGATCAAATAGACAAGCAATGTTCAGATCATCATTATGATCTGTCAATTCTTGTTTGATCATTATTTTACAATTCAGTAGTTCTGTTGACTCACGCTCTTGAAACTATCACCTTTTTCACTGGATTGTTTGCAGAATATTTAATTGCAATGGTTGTATTTATCTATTTATTTTTAAAAGGCTAATTCTTCACAACAACTCAAAAGATAAATTCAGGCTCAAGATAAAAAAATTAATGTGTTGTGTTCTGATTTTGCATCCTTCATGGCTTTGGCAGTTTTTTCTTAAACAGAAGCATAAAGATATTCCCTTAAAGCCTATCTCCACAGTGAATTGCTCATAAAACCTGCATTAGTCTTTCACAAAGGTTACCATTAAAAAAAAAAGATCACGCTCATCCACATTACTGCATTTGCATCCCGTAGCCAACACCACAGTATGTTAAGCTCCACATTCTGACAATTGCTGCTAAATGTTCAGTTTTTACAATTACAACCACTGTGGGAGCCTTTTTATAATAGAGAAAATGTAAATACCACATAAAAAGATCAAAAGGTGAATCAGCAACTTATCTAAATCACAGTAGCCCCTGATAAAGTCTGCCCCATTACCATAGATTACCACAGGTAATGTATGGAAAGAGTTGGTTGTGGAAGGAATCTCACATCCTACTGAAAATTCGGTATATACTAAACTCAGATTTTTTTTCAGCGGTTAAAATCTTTGCATAGATAGCTATGAGTATAAGGAAACCGTTGTGAGGTATTTAGGCAGGAACAAAAGAAAATACAGGCACTTCAACAGCTTTGTTGTGCCTACCTCCTCCACCATTTTGCAAATTTCACTACCTTTACATATATTATTTTAACTCCAACACATATAATGCAAACAGATTTAATCCTAAAGGCATTTGCAGCTTGAATTTCCTACACAGGGATCGTAAATCTAGAATGGGAAGCCTGAAATCGTTAAAGTCATGTATTTATAAAATCATATTCAATTAGGTTAAAAAAGTGCAATTTCTGTCATCATGTCATAAAAAGATGTGTTTTTCTCTCAGATCTACTATAAAGAAAAGCTCCCTATATTGTTACAGATAGAGGCTGTTTTCAATCAGTTACAAGGAGCAATCCAATTACTGGATGGTTTAGTGCAGTAACTGACTCCAGACTAATTTAATTTCTTTAGGTCTCTAAAGATCAATTGATCTGATTGTTTCCCTCCCCAAAGGCTGTTTAGGAAAAAGGAGGCTTAAATACCTGGAAATGAAATACAAAGCTCTGTACACTTTCACACTACTTAGGTCATTTGGAAAAGCTGGAACTCGCGATAAATGAGTGCTCTCTTGGCCCTAACATCACAGGGTGCTTTACAGGAGACCATTAGGATCACCGCACAGCACTGCGGATTATGCATGCACGCGTTGTACGCGGGCCTGCTTAGAAAGCAGTGCATGGAAGGTATTTTCACAGCTTCTAGATAAATATTCAATTTTCAAGAGCTGTGCAGATATGCATTTGGCCTGCATAGCCTTTCCCCTGGCAAATAAATATTTTTCTCAGACAGTGATCTTACAGGAATAACTAAGTTTCCAACTAGACCGAGCAAGAGTCATGCTGTGCTATTCAATGTATCACCTAAATCTTGCAATGCATGTCGCGATGGACATCAAGCAAGAAACGCTGCCTGTTGTCATATCTCACTCCGCTGTTTCTTTTGCTTTATATCAGATTTCTTTAAGCAATTTTGCTGGCGCTAAGATGAAATCTATAGAACCAACGGGCACTCAGAGAATGACATTCCCATCTGCCTGAATATTTCGATGCTGGAACTGAAAAAAAACCCTTGGTATTTCTGGGCCATATCAGATAACTTCGGAAATTCTCAGAGTCTCTTACCAGCCCTCTTGCCCGTTATACTTTTACTATCTCATTACCTGATGTGTCGTGCAGCAGGTTTTGTTTTGTTTGTTTTGGTTTTTTAATACTGTTGTTCCCTGATCAGGGCTAAGCTTTCCCATTTAAGTCAAAATAAGACCTTACCCAAACTTGGATTCTCAAGTCCAGAGCTTTGATGTCATTTCAATACTTTTCACATTCCATTTCTTGTATTTATTGTAGGTTTCACATTTGGCTACCTTATCTTTCATGCCTGGGCTAAGCTGCCTGTCTCAGTCTCTATTCTTACACTTATCAATAAACAAAAGGGCACTGCGGTTTATGCTCAGCATTTCTGACTCCATGCCATGTGCTGTTATAATAAGATGTCCTCTGGAAAAATTCCCTTCATATCCAGCACCATGATAGTTGGTTCATCTGCACAGAGGTAACTAAGTTTTTCTCCCAGCTTATCTATTCAGACTCTCTCAGCCCTTGCAGAGCTGTGTCATTAGATATCGCCTGTCTGTAAAACAAGGAAACTGAAATGTGAGAAATGAAAGTCTCTTCTCTTCCTACAGGTCCTTTCTTGACGACTTACTGCACACAAACCTGAGCTTTGGATGTTGTTTACCTTAGTACTCTGTCAATACAGTAGGCTATGCTATTTTAATTAAATCTGCTTTGTTTTTTTCCCATTTTCAACTAAGGCTTTCACTTAGGAAGCAATTTTTAACAACTTTGCAAGTGTGCACTGCAGTCTACAAGCTTGCTTTCCCAAATTACTGTTCTTTCACCCAATTACTCAACGGATCACTAATGTTCCAGTCACTAGTAAGGTATAAAATATACCACGATTTCCCAGCCATGGATCTGCTTAGATTGATGTACTTTTGAAATGCTGCAAAGACTTTCTCTAGCTATATGGATATGACTTCATTGACCAGTTTGTCCCCTATATGCACCCGTGACAGATGATTCACAGATACATCTGGATATCCCCACATAGGAGCCTAGAGGGTTTTGGCCTCTCCAAACTTTCTTTCATGATTATGTGCTCATGGGAAAATTTGGATGTCCTATATCTATCTCCATTGAGTTCTCTTCCAGCCTAAAGGACGCAGGCAGCTTAATTTGCTTCATTTGCCAAACTATTTGATACGATATCATAAAAATGTAACGCGCTGGAGAGCTACCAAGAGATTTAAGTTTATTTCCTACACAACCGTGGGTTAATGCTTCTGTCCCTATGGCAGCAGTTGCTTATAATGAACTGTACACACACACAGCTCAACAGTTTCCAGATAAAGGTTTCCCCTGATGCAGCCTGCAGTACAATTTTGGTGAAACAAAAATGGCATCTTTGTCATCAGAGTGGGAGTTATGGGATTTGTCCTGATGGCAACAATTGCTGACTTCAGTGTCTGGGACTGCTGAAGTGTATTTTGGGAAGCTCCCCTCTCTCTTTTCCACTGTGTGGAGCAGTGGGGAGCTATAAAGATGTTGTTCACAGGACCACTGCCCTTGTTTCCGAGTGACCCAATTCACAGCCCTCAATAGGATTAAATGGCATGATAAGAAAAAAGCTTTTCATTCTGAAGTTGTAAAACTGACCCTCTCCCCCTTTCAAGAAGCCCCCTCAGGAAGATTAATATATCGGCCCCAACTGGAACAGATGTCAAAACTCAAAACAGCTCTTTCTTCATAAAGTTTATAAGTATTTTTAAAAGAGGTGGAGGAGGCTTACTATATGCAAGAAGATAACATTAAAATGCACAGCTTCTCAGGAGTTGAAAGGATGGTTTTCCTACAAACTCTCTCTTCTCTTTATCTTATCTGCATGGAAAGTAAACAGAAAGTCCCCATTACCTCTCAATATCAGTGAGTCTGGAAGAGTCCCGGAATCCTTTAGCAAAAGGGTTGCTGTCAATTTTCAACTTGGTTATCTGGAAACACAGAAAAGAGCAACACAACATGAATATAGTGTTAAGGTATTGCAGCGTACAAAGTGTTAACCAATCCATCCTCCTGACTTCACTGCTAATTTTATCCATGCTTCTCGTGTGTGTGTGCACGCTGCTCTTGAGATGCTGCAAAGCTGGGGAGGCAAACCAGGGTGTATTACACATATGGCAATGGAAAGACCGAAGGGCACAGTGGGCTCAGCCTTCATGTTACCCAGCGCAGGAGGAACCCACTCACGTACAACATTACTGCTTCCAAATACTTTAACAGCATGAATCAGCTTGTCTTTTCCATGAGCAATGCACAGCACCCTGCTAACATCTGACCCTCGTTGGTAGAGCTGCACGTCAGCTAGCGTGAACCCAAACTAGCAGCCACCTCCTGCAAACCTGAAGACGTTGCTTCAATTCAGCCCCACCTTTTTTTTTTTTCTTCACTGCAATGCAAATGTTCTCAGCCAGACCTACCACCCATCACATAGGAGCAGTTTAACTGTTTTTGCATGGAAAGAGGCTGAGGAAGGGAAGGAGGGAGGAAAAATGTAGGGACAACTCAGATTTAAAGTGACAAAACCTGGGTTAAAGGAGTAACCCCATTAAAACCATCACAGTCCTGGAAAAACAGAGGTCTTGCAACCAAAACTCTCCTCCCTTCTTCAAATGCAACTACAAACCTTCCTAGTGCATCCTGTCAGCCTTTGCATTCAGCCAGAGTCACCCACTGATCAGTTGTCTTTCTGCCTCAAAGCATCAGGGCCCCCCTTAACTTTGCAGTCAAACTTTTCAGGCATAGGTGGTGGCTTCCACTGTGTTTTTTTGGGAGCAGGAGAAAAATACACCATCGCCCTTGTGAAATTTTCTAGCTGTCCAACCAAATGAGATTTGGTGAATAAAACCTGAGGCATCATCATAATATTCAGATTTTTCCAGCCATACTTCTTCCAAGAATTAAAAATAAAACTGTAAGTGGGAGTTGGAGCTTGACAAGGGTCAGCACAGGACCTGTCCTGCAAGGCAGCGAATGCCACCAACTCTAGCTGAAGCCCATGAAAATCAACAGCTCTCAGCATTTCATACTGAGCGGCTATGTCAGCCTGGCTTTCCTCAAAAAAAAGCCTGTATTGCATAGGCCACAACCTCATTTTTAACAGCTGGCCCTCGAGACTCAGAAGGAAGAGGGATATTTCCCAAATCCTCAAACAATCAAATGGTCTCAAACAAAGGTATTTCAAAATGAGGTGGCTTCTCCTCCAAAATTAAAAAAAAAAAAAAAAAGAGGACAACTGAATCCAACTTTTCATTCTGAGAAAGAGGTCTCCTGGGAGGGAAACACAGAGAGGGAGGGATAGGCTTACAAAGACAGAACCTGAGTATTTAATTACTGGTCTGCAGTATATGAACGATGTGCTGAGTGGCTGCTCCTGTGGCTGCCACCCACCTGCTCTGCCACCCTGGAAGACTCACTGCACCCCTGGGCTGCTGCCTTCCCTGCCTGGCATTTTGGGTCCATACAGGGGCAAGTTCTCTGGGGAAGGTCCTTGCTTTGGGGCACTACATAGGAGGTACTGCAGGTCACCGGTTGTTCCCGTGGGCTGGTCAAACAACACGGGACCTCAGCGCTGGCTGAGGGTTTGAGGCTGTCTCATCATGCAGGTACAAGTGGTGGAAACTACCCTGAACACTAGCCTTGTCACAGGACCTTGCAAGAGCTCAGCAAGTTAGTTATAGTCTCATCCTACTCCCAAGATACCCATAAGCCCTTGACTCATGGTGATGTTGCAGAGAGCGGTGGGTTAGTGCCTCACGTCCAGCAAACATTTTTATGGCAGCATTTTGAAAACTACCTTGAAAAAAGACGAGCTCTAACTAGTTCCATCGACTTAGATCACCAACGCACCGAGCCAACTGCACTGCAGAGTAATAAGGACGTCTATTCATCTCTTGAGCGTATTTTCACCAATCAAACTTCCATTTTCCTAATATTAAAGATTTGGTATGACATCACAAAAGAAACTTTTTGTATCCACCGAAGCCAGATGAGACTCAATCATTTATGGCCATATTTTTCCTGAGAGACTGTCTCACAAACAATTAGAGAACATCTGCTAGAAAGCATTTTTAAATGAAATCTGACCTACAATTCAACTCTGTGGCAGTGGTTTGACTGTTTAAATAAATGCATGCCCTTTAAATCTTAAATTATGAGATAGTTTGTTGAAAGTAATAACCTCCAGAAATGTAATCAACCCCTCCTTAAAACAGTTCTGAAAGAAATGGCAAAAATGAAAAAAGGCTCCATTTTCATTAGTCATAAATAAAATGACAGCATCAACCTCTAGGGGTTCCGGAGATGTTCCATTGAGAAATTTTCCAGGACTCAATGTATGTGCTTTGGGAAGGTTAGTTTAGAAACATTTCTGGTGTAAATATCATCGGTAAACACAAATCCATCCTACAGAAACAAATTCCAGGTTTAGCTGGTTTTGTGCCTGTTACTATTTTGCTGGTTTCTACAGAAAGTTAAGTGGAAAAATCTAACCGCCTGTCCAAACGTTATATTCTTGAGATTGCCAGGTGCTGAATGCATTTTCCACAGCATTCAGATACAAACCTGGGTTTAAAATCAATACATTCTGATATTAAAGCCTTAAAGCGGGATGTGGGGGTCTGTCGAAGGACCGACTTAATACTACGACTATTCTCTTCAGAGCTTCTTTGGCCCCCTATACAGTAGTTTCATTTTATTCATAGCATCTAGAAATTAATTACTTTTGCTTCATATTAAGAAATGCAGACTTCTTTAAATAATCCAGCAGGTACACGGACTCTGTGATGCTGCCTGCCCACATGTTTGGACAGTACTTATACTTTTCTTAACTTGGGGGAATTAGAGAGGGAAAGAGGTATTTTTTTTTTTTAAGTGCCATAGTCATTAAGACCTTAAAGCACACTCTGAATCACACTGAAGCCAACAACATATTTCCACTGACTTAAATATTAAAGCCCTATCCACCATCAAGCAGAACCTCTGCTCTCCGATTGTTTATATACTTCCTAAAATTACTCATTAGCAATCCATTGTTATGATCTCCTCCATTTTGTATATATTATTCACTGGCATGCAAATTGAAATTCAAACATCTGGATGTAATCTGGGCAGCCTCTGAAAAGAATATCTCTGAGTGATTTCCCTTACGTTTGAGCCTTACAGCTTAATTAATCAACTTTTTAAGCCCATGAAATCATCATGTGCAAACCAGAATATCTCTCAGCTAATAGCTCGTGGCGTGAAAGATCACTGCAAATAAGAACAGTTCCTTAATGAGCTATAATAAGAAAGAGACTAAATGATAATATGCAAACAGCTTTGTATAGGCAGAAGGGAAGACAAGTTAAAGTCTCTCTCATGTCACCTTTACTCCCATGAATAATCCTTACGGCCCTTTGAAGTTAGTACTACTACCCGTATATGTAAAGAATTACTCCCGAATATGAATTAGGTTGGGCAAGGTCACTAAAGACCTTGGCATGGAAAGGTAGGTTATATCAGAAGTTTTCCTAGTTTAGATCGGTGAAAAGGGAGTTTTCAGCAGGGTGGGATTTAGTTAAATCCGTGGAAATTAGCAACCGTACTCACCAATTGATTCTGGTAGGCGGTAACAGCTGTAAAAACTGTCTCTGGAAAGATAAATGTCCTGAACTCTTCCGACTTCAGATTTAGCAAAGAAGCTGTGTGATCCTTCTTCTTAATAATGTGGACCCTTGGCTGGTACTTGTGCATGGAGTTCAAAATGATCTGCAAGAAAGCATGAGAAGGCACTGTCCTGAGAGGAAGGTTAACAGGACCCTTGAAGGCTATAAAACCGTAGGGGAGAAAAAAGATCCAGTTAACACTGCAGGGGAGACATCTGAAATCTAACTAGCCAGGGGTTGATATTCAGAGCAAAGTCTCCAGCTCCTTTGGGCAGTTCCAGAAAATGAAGGTGGAAAAGCAGGCACCTCAGGAGCTGGTTTCCTCTCACTCCTACGCCGCTGCTGAGCACACGTTTTTTGAAGTATAAATACCTGTTCCTACAGGTGAGGTGTTTTACATACAGAATTTGTTATTGCTAGCGTGTGCCCCCGTTTGCAGGTGTCAGCTGCAAATATAAATATGTAACTCTTGAAAGCTCGTGACCGAGAATCCACATTTGCAAAAATATGCAGGTGCAGAATGAAAACAGGCAGAAACACCTCAAAAAAAACCAGAAAAAGATAAAGCCCAACCAAAAAACCACCACCACAAACCAGCTGACCAAAAATAAAACTCCCCAGATCCTTTTACTGTGGCAAACCTTTAAAGCAAACTACTTCGTAGATGCTCTTCACCACAGACTACCAAAAATGAGAGCAAGAAGGGAAACCAGTACAGAACCCCAAAATGACCAGGTTTTGCCATTTTATCCTCATTAATAATTGTTTATGAGCTCTCAAAATAATTCTAAACCTACTGTACCAACTAACCAATTTCAATGTTCACTGGAGTCAAACCGAGAGTCCCACTTGCTTCAGTTACCCCTGGCTGGAGGCCTGTTCGGCTGCCTCTAACCACAGTATTACAATATAAGAATTAAATACAGAGCTCGGCTTGCACCAGTCCTTGTTTTGGATATAATCACAGTCACAAGACGAAATTGGCAATGGTGTGGGTGGTTCTATTTTGCAGGGGCCATAATGATGTTACAGCCAGCTCTGTACATCTGGAATAGCTAATGTGCATTCCTCGGGAAGCGTTAACTTCAGCTGAAACACAGCAGAAGTGGTGCAGTATTTCATGCTAATCCAGTCAATGAGAAAGGTTGCACGTTGCATTGGAGTGGGGAGCTTAGACACAGCTTTGTCACGGCTAAAATTTCCATCAGCGTTTTCTTTGCTGCTCCTTCTTGGCCAAATATTGCTATGATTCGCGCTGTGACTTTGGGGGGTGCACACAGCAACAAGAAAGTCATTACAGTGATGGGGAGCCATTGTCCTGAAAGTGTTGCATGTCTGCTTTTACCAACTCGGGTCCTTTCTCAAATTACTTCACCATTTTATATATGCACACACACAATGGCCATTGACCTTGCCGATAATATCCTCAACACTTTTCCCTCTCTTTGTAAAATGTTGTCTTACCAGCCTAGTCACTTGGGCTGCTTTAAGCAGCTGGAAAAGACATTTTAAAGGACGGTGCTTGGATGGTGATGAGCTTACAGAGGGGTTGGTCCACAGAGCTCAGCGCTTCCCATTGCCTTTCGTGGCCGCAATATCCACACCAAGGCATTACATCTGAGCAGCAGCCGAGCGGAAGGAGGAAAAAGCTGTGACAGAGCAGCTCTCACACATGCCCTTTCCTTCCACTCCTCTGTGAATGCAAATTGTGATAAAGAAACTCCATTTTGCAAACAAGACCACGTAATCCTTTACGAAAGTTTTCCGAAACCAAAAGTGTACATGGATAACATCCCCTGCCACGATGCTCTACCCGCGCCCTCCCACCAGAGGCAAGTCGGGTCATTCAGGTACAAAACAAGTACCGAATGTAGCCAGGAGGTCACAAAAGACTCATGGCCAAGGTTAAGGTCACTATTTCCTTTTTGTGAGGGTCTGTGTAGGTAGTGCTCCATCTGCATCCCCACAGAGGCTGCCAGTGTTGCAGTACTCACTGATATTAAAGTCAGCAGGATACTGCACAAAGATACCCCTTAATATCCATGCAACTTCTTATGTTAGGACCATCAAAACAGCCTAAAGGAGTTAGATACACAGGGTGCATCTCACAGAGTACCCCCCAAGGGTGGTCTCAAAGTCCAAGCAGTCCCCTACCTGCATGGTGTAGCTATCAGAAAATCCCTGATGCCAGCTCTGCGATACTCATGCTGGTGTGCCCCACGAGAAACATCAGGTGCATGTATACTTACAGCAGCACACGCTTACTAGCAGTACAGCATGGTCACGGGCCCCCAGCCATCCCATCTGCCTTCGTGCTGACAGCCTGCAGCAGGGGAGATGACCAGGATCTGTCCTTACAGGATCCTGCTTGCTGTAAGGTCAGGCAGGTTTGTAGGCATCTGGCTCCCACTGGCTACAGACCGGTCACCAGAGGCAATCTGGATGCCAGCTGCGAAATCCCCGAGGTGACTTTGAATTCAGGAGCTACGCTGTGAATGTGGCTTCCACATTCACCAAAGAGTGTTACCAGGCAAAGTTTGCTTTCTAAAAGCATGGAGGTTCCTAATTTCTGCCAGGTTGACTTTAAAAAAAAACACCTGGGCATAGCTCCCTGTGGCTATTCTGAAACCCCTGCTTTCACAGTTACCTGTTGGCCATGTTCACACCTTTGTGTTTGCTTTTGCAAACATTCATGTGTTTAAGTTTTGCTATCATAAACGCCAGAAAAGCAATTACGATAATGTATACACTCATGGCTCACCTCACCACAAACGATGCCACCCCAACTAAGTGCAACCAAAAGTCCTAAAAGAAGCAGTCTGTGTGAAAAACATCACCAGAAATCCAGGAGGGGAAAAAAAAAAAAAAAAAAAAAAATCACGTTCATAAATGTTCCACAGCCAGAAAAATGGGAATTACTCGCTTGACTCTAAAAATCCAGAGACAGGAGCCATTTCCTTCCTCTGGTGAGGATATCTGAAAGTGTTTCCATGGAGCAAGCTGTATGTCATGCACACAGAGATAAGACTTCTGCCTGATGCTTGAGGAGAATATGTACATAGCTATGGGGTTATGCACGCTGCTGAAGATACACAAGCAGAGATGCTTGCCAACTCCAAAAGTCTCGCAATAAGAGAAAACAAACAAATGCTAGAACAAAAAAATGCTTCTCTTCTCTTCAGATTCCTTTTCAGGAAATGAACCACCCTACAAATAAAACACCACAATTACCTTGACAACCAAAACTGTCTTCTGGAGGATGGAGAAAGCAAGCAACTAGAACAAACTGGAATCAGGTTGGATCCAGCTTCTCTACCTATAACTGGTATTTAAAGGCATCTTTTAGGTCATTAAAACTTCCTCAGGAACCAACATGCCTTAGCAAACATAATTAAGATTTTAGCAGGTCAATTAAAAAGATCTCATCAGTGAAGAAGGGCTCTTTCAAACTGAAGGGAGGGGTTTCAGGAGGCATTTCAATTCTCCCCTTCTCTTAGTACATGGGAGCTCAGAAATGCCATTGGCCATAGCACAGTGAGCCCACCTTAACGGCTCCAGAGTATGAATTTCTTCCTTAATTCTACTGAGCATCCAATGATGGTATTTGCATAGCTTCAATAAGGCAGCACGTAAAACCTGACACCCTGATTTGGAACATAATAACCACAAAATATTAAAAAGGGAGTGCTCCGTGAAGGCGTAACACCTGTCATGCAAATCTCAACATGGGATCAAGCCTTCAGGGCTTATTCTTAACTGAACATGCAAAACTTTCCATCGACTTCAGCTGTCCAAAGCCTTCGCGTAAAGAATTGGGATCCACCTCTGCTGCTTCTTGGAAAGTTAATCAGGAGGCCACATCTCAAACGCTATGGATCATTTTCTCCCACTGCCTGTATGTGAGACAATTATGTCTTCTTGCTCTGTCACATGTCTCTGTTCCCGACAGCTTCTCAGACCTACTTCTTTTTTATACTCATCTGGGCTTCTGGGAACTGCACTGCTCCTAACTAGTTTGCAATATACTGCTGCGAGCCCTTTATTAGAGGCACACATGGCCCCTGTTATGATGAAAAATGCTTCTTTTTAAATGTGCAAGTATACTGCTCTATCATCACTCGGTGATAGAGCCTACAAATCTTCAGCCTTGCCCTTCTACAGATTATGAAATAAAAGAGAGAAAAGAAGAGAGACATTCTCCACTAGTCAGGAAGGGAACAACGGTGGGAACCGGATTCAAGAAAAATATACCCACAGATGGATCTTTAAAAGAGAACAACACAGAGGCATCTATCTGGGCTTTCTTTTGTTTTGTTGTTTGTTGTTTTTTTTTTTTTAACTACTTTTGTTGTTGTTGTTTCCAGGATGAATTTTAAATGATCGTGGCTGTGGTTCAATTCTTAGATCTTGAAATGAGTAAAAATTATCTTTTGGATGAGAAGCATTTGCACAGAACACAACTCAGACAAACAGCCACTGTCTCACATGGTCCGAAAAGGCAATAAATAGCACACTAGGGGAGGGATTTCTGACACCACATATGCCACAATTATTCAGCTTTACAGGTTAGTTACCCCTACACATGCTTCAGAGTTCAAAATCACTCCTCTCTTCCCGACACCTCATTTACTAACACTGCCTTTACGCTCGTTCTTCTTAACTGCCCTGTTCTCAGCCAACAACCCTTTCAAATCCGTCCCCCTGCTCCTTCAGCCTTCCCCTGGGGAACTGCCAAGCCCAGAGGCAAAACTTTTAGCTCTTCCTTTGCAATTTGGAGGCGCTACCAGGCCGTTCCTGCACTTTACAGGCACTTTTGGGGAAGGGACAGGATGGATGACACTTTTTCTTACCACCTACCATTAGACAGTCAGGTAGCTAAAGGAGTTGTCCCCGCTGATGGAGCATAGCAGGAGCCCATGGCCAGAAGCTCTGCATCCTATTTACCAGCTTCCAGCCTCAGGGATTGTGACAACAAACTGGTGCTGATCAGAGCTGGGACCTGTTTCCTTTAGCGATCCAAGGCCACCCTGTGGCACCTTGACTTTCAGGTAGCCTACAGTTATTTCAAGGGCAACTGAGGCACATTTATTTTTCTAATTTGATAGCCCTTGCTTTGGTGTCACATCAGTATTTTCTGCTGACTCTGTGCCCATGCTGCGCTCACTCTGGAAGTACAAGAGCTCTTATTGATGGGCCCAACCCTAACAGGTTGCCTGTAACAAGAGGGAGCTTCCAAGCACACACAGAAAAGCGTGTGAGCTTGCTAGCCAGTACATGTGGCAGAGCGTACCGCCATGTCACAGCAAAATGCTGGCAGAAGCATGATAAAAAGCTCGCCTGCCTCCCTTCTCTCCCTCACTTTGATGCTCGACTCCACCCTGAACTTTTCCGCAATGGATGTCCTGCCTCTGACAGTGGTAGGAGCATAATTTGAACATTTGCATTGACCTGGGCTCTACCTTATGAAAGGTAAAAAAACTGATTTCTGAAGTCACCTGTTCCTCTACAACAGAAATTAAAACCCAACATGTTTAAGCTTCATGCAGTGTTCTCCTCCACTGCGGTACGAAGGGCTAGCCAAGAGAGGTATAAGGTCGGGGCCACAGCAGCCTTTCGCCATCGCAGTCTCTCTCCTGCAAGCATAGCCCTGAGGCACAAGCCAGCAATTCCCCTATGGCGGTTCCTTTACCCTTTCCCACAAGGAGGGCTACTCACATGGCCATGCTGATCCAGCTCGTTGTTGGTGAGTTTGACTTTTTCGAAGGACACCATCTGCTTCAGCAGTTGCTCTCCCGTGAACGGGGAGTCAGGGTGCACGTACAACCTAAAACACATAGGGAAAAGGCCTGCTCATAAAAAAAAAATCTCACCTCTTGTCTTATGCATGGGCACCACTTCCATATGAAATTAAAACACCCATAATATCTTGCTTTCGGGATACGCAGTGGTTTCACGGATGTGGATTTCCTGAGAGCTTGGAGCTGCTACTTGAACAAGACACACACAATCTCCCCCAAATTAATGAATGCCTGAAATACGACCATTAATGAAAGACAGTAAAGCAGATGACTTGAGTTGTTTAATTCACTGGAATGTAATGAAGAATCCCATCTCCAAGTGCTAGATTGCTGTCTAACCATACCTATTATTTTATCTAGTTATCTGAAATGGAGACATTAACTAACATTCTCTGTTGTGTCTTTTCCCAAATGAAAAATTGATCATGTCTTTCCCCACAGCTGAACTAACAAGCACTTAAAATAACAATGACTACAGCTCCAAGAGAAAAAACATGGTGTCATTAGAGAGATAATGGGGGAATGTAGATAAAAATGCATTTTTCTTTATATGTAACATTAAGCCGTGATAATGATTTTAACCTGCACTCGATCACGCGTTAGCTGTGGTGACGTCTGTTTATAAGAGGTTGAAGGCTGCAGTCCAGCACAGTGGTCTGACATGAAAAAATTAATTGCAGCTCTGTAATTAACAATCCACCACTTGGGAAATTAAGCAGAAGAAAAGGAAGCACAGAAGACATGTAGATACAATGATATATACAATATGACTAGACTAATTACAAGTGCCAGGCTATTTAAAAACAATGATTTTATAGGAATAATGTATTGCTGAAAATTATTTAACTCAAACGTTCTTCTGTGTTAGTGAATTAAGAGCTGAACTAGACCTTCAGCCAGTGCAAACCAGACCTGTTCTGCTTCTGTCAGTGTTGGTTATCACTCACTGAGGGCCTGACTCTCTTTTTGCGTGATGTCTTTGGCCACACGGATGGATTTCTTCCATTAGACGGGTGGGGCAGCACTGCGATGCCGGGTTAGAAAGATAAACATTTTTTGTTGTCATTGAGCTACGATTTTGGTTAGGCAGAAGGAGAATGGAAAAACCACTAAACGATGGGGCGTAACTCTCTGATAAACTACGCTGATCCCTAATCAAGGAATGCCCATACTAAAGGCGCCGGGGAGTACAGCTCTGTTGTTCAAAGAGGAAGGAGATTTGATCTTGCACTCTTCGTTTTTGCCAGCAGAATCCCCGAGACACAGCGAAACTAAAGTTTTACCAGCACAGCTCGCTTCAGAGGTGCAGGATGTTTTCCTTACATTGATCCCAAGCACAGCTTGGCTGCTATAGCTGTGTCCACAGGAGGGATGCTGAGCCAGGGTTCCTGTCGCAATAAAATATTCCTAGCATACAGGCGTCCTCACTGGTATCGACTCTGCTGATTGCACTGCAAGGCTCATGAAAAACTATGATGTATCTGAAAACCCAAGACCTGGAATCCTGTTATGTCAAAAGAATTTTACCTCTCATGAAAATTAACTTTGCCTCCCTGTAAAAAACTGAAAATCTCAATCTTTAGAGCCCTGAATTAGAGAAGGCAAAACAAAAAGAGTCCCAAACACATCCTGCAACTTTTCAGCCGGTCTTGTGATATTTTTTTTTTTGGAGCCTGACTCCTAATTTCTAATGTCTGGATAGCTAATAATGTTTACTGTGATCACAGAGTGTTAGGCTCAGCAAGGTTTGGCTAAATGGGACCAAAAAGCCAAACTATTTCAAGTATGTGCCAGGGAATGAGTAAGGATCTTCATGTGTCTAAAAGCTGAGCACAATTGTTTTACACCATGGCTGGTTAACGCTTGGCACTGCTTTCAAACTACAAAGTGTCTGGACTTTAGCAGAGCACTAACGGCAAAGTCACTGAAGGATGGGCACCTGAATATCGGTTACATAAATGTATTAATAGACCTTGCTTTTCTTTACTGGTTTGCGACACGCTGTCGATCCCACTGCAACACATGGTTCCACCTGGTGAACTACACCTATCCACACAATTATCCTACAGCCTGAGCTTGTACACCCTGGAGAAGAGGCTTGAAAACTAGACATATCGCCCTCCGAAGTAGAAGTAGTTGACGAGACCGCGAGCGCGCACAAGCAAGTGGGTTAGAGAAATAAATGTGCACATTCCAGCACAGCACACGGGGCTCCCCCAGAAGTTTGCATGGGCTCTGCTGCCTAAGGCCGGCCAGATGCGAGGGGCTGCTCGCTTCGATTCACAAAGGCTTTAAGAGCCATATTTGGATGTGACTTTGCTCCACAGTATATAATGTTTCATGATATATGCAAGGTTTGGGTACTGCTTCCTTCTTGCATATTTTGGAATGCGACACCGCTCTCCTTCTATTTAGTTTAACAGTTGGTCTGGTCCTACAAGCCTTGTGCATGCCGCTTTTAATTACCTTAATGTCTCAAATAATTTGCAAAATAGAATACCTTCTAAAGGTTTCCTACCTAGAGTTCTCTGTAAACGCTATAACTTCATTAAACAAATGATTGTAGCCAAATACAGTAAAAAAAAAATGAAAAACAAAAAAAAAGACAGACTTTTGAATGAAAGAAAGGAGGTGAAAAAGGAAGAGCAGCGAAAAAAGGTGCATGC
The DNA here is from genome assembly GCF_000699145.1 of Aptenodytes forsteri. Classification (NCBI taxonomy): domain Eukaryota; kingdom Metazoa; phylum Chordata; class Aves; order Sphenisciformes; family Spheniscidae; genus Aptenodytes; species Aptenodytes forsteri. The sequence continues at coordinate 1,245,710 of NW_008794631.1, read as the reverse complement.
TGAAACTTATTAAACTGATGTTTCACACAGTCTTAGCAATTTGGAAGGACAAACATAAAATATCGCATAGGAATTCTATCCCCAGATAGCACTTTAGAAGATTTACAAAAGACTCCGAGAAGTATTTTTATTTAAGTGTTCATTGCAACATAAACTTGTCTTAAACTCTGACAGCAGGATAAAACTGTTCTTTGTAGAAAGTTCCCCAAAGGGTTAATCTTTCAAACAGAATCACAGAATACTTATGAATCTTGGAAAAAAACTGTCTTAGCATTGAAAGTTATTTTTATGATGGAAAGAGCAAAACACCTAACGGGTTCGATCCTGCAAAGTCTTAGACCCGTGCATAACATGACTGCTGAATAATTCCCCTGATGCCATTGTGCCTGTGCAGATGCAGGCAGTGATGTGCGTGGGGAGTTCGTACCTTGGTACTAGCGCCCAGACGCTAAGCACGCCTGCGCTCCTCCCTGACACTCCTCAAGCAAGGAGAGCTAAAACCATGTGTTTGGGGGACAAGAAATCACGAGTGATAACTTCATTAAGGGCTTCTGTTACTAGGGCAGGACTAAACCCGTTTCGCGATGGGAGGAGTACTACTTTTAATCTGAGCAAGACTGAGGCTTCCCACCTCAAAAGATGCATTAACACTCCAGAAAAAGCACTAGTGATGCAAACATCGTCACGCTGAATCTCTTGACATCTTTTTTTCTCACCAAACGGGAGCAAAAGAAGCAGAAAGTACATAAATGTATACGCAAGTACTGTTCATACAAAGAAAAAGTAATCTGTGCCTGCGATCAATGGTCTTTTGGCTAAGCATCCTGAAAATGAAACAGGAAAGGTACACGTTTGCACACAGGGGCAAAACACCCTGAAAACATCCTGAAAATTAAACAGCACAGGTATACATTTGCACATAGGGGCACTGACTCGATGAGGACCTTAAAGAGCTACCACAGTACGATGATAAATACTAAACTCCGAGAAGGTTTGACCCCAGCTCTAAAACAGTCAGTAGGGCAGTTGCTAATTATTCCAAGGATCAACCTCTTGTCTTACACTCTTGCATTTCCTCATTGAACTAGTCTATGCCAGATAATGTGAATTAGCCGTCTAGTTAAAGGTATCCCGAAAGGCACTTGAACAGAAAAATAAGAAGGGGACAACCCTGCCTTAAAACTATTTCTGTCCTTCCCTTATTTCTTCTTTTGATGCTGACTCTTTTGGAGCAGGATCCATGTTTTTTCTTTGGGTTTTGATCAGTGCCCATTACAATACGTCAAATGAAGCCCTCAGACGTTAACCACATTGCAAGAAGGAGTTTTTGGCCATGAAAACAAAGCCAACATAACTCCTAGGTTGCTGTCTTTAATCACAGCTTCTCTGCATGCGCTTTTTGTTTGTTTACTTCCCTGAGCCGCCTTCCAGAGATCAGCAGTCAGCAAGATTTCAGTCGAACTATTTATATGAGAAAAGCGTGCAGGATTTGGTCCCTATACTCACACACACAAAAAATGTGCTTCCATTTCTTGCGTTTCACTTCTAATTCCTGACTCTGTAATAAGCAAGTTCTTAACCCCGGGCTAAGCCACCTGGAGGGGATCTGTGTGCCTGCACAGAGCCCTCCACGAAAAGTTTCTTTGAAGCCAGAGAGGCATCCACGTTATTTCCATATCTCCGGCTCTGACTCAGCAAAGCCGTTCGACATGTGCTTCGGTCTTACTGGGCTTGAGGACTTAAGTAGGCACTGAAGTGCTGGGCTGAATACGATGAAGCGTGGGTCTCCACTGAAGTGCCCTCCTACCGTACAGCCTAGTGCTGTAGCCTCAGTTTCCCGATGCTGAAAGGAGTCAGTCATTAATTACATTAACAGAATGATTTTAGAAATTAGTTTTCTACAGCATTTTGTTTCTGTATAGAAAAGGGGGGGAATTTACTTGATTTTTTCCCTAACGTCTCAGAAAATGTCATGATTTCTTAACAAAAAAAAAAAAAATCTCTGTGCTGTAGAACTGATCAATACTTTGCCTGCTGTCTAAGAGACGACTAAAAGCAAGAATAAAATTATTGGTTAGCAAACGCTGGATATGTTATCAAGAAATAATGTAATTTCAAGCATAAACAGCACTGAACTGTAATGTAGTATTTCTACTTTGACTTGGCTGTTGGTGCTTGGATTGCTTTAAATTATGAGGTCAAATACGCTGTAGAACTGATCAATACTTTGCCTGCTGTCTAAGAGACGACTAAAAGCAAGAATAAAATTATTGGTTAGCAAACGCTGGATATGTTATCAAGAAATAATGTAATTTCAAGCATAAACAGCACTGAACTGTAATGTAGTATTTCTACTTTGACTTGGCTGTTGGTGCTTGGATTGCTTTAAATTATGAGGTCAAATACTGGGGGTGGGGGGGCACACCCAAGAGACAGATCAATTTTTTTTTTAAGCTTTCTTATCTGAATTGAAGCAAACTTCATAAAATTTATTTATATATATATATATATTATATATATATATATAAATAAATAAAAGAGCCTTTAGCCAAATCCTGCATGCCTTGGAACATTCAGCATAAATCAAACCTCAAGCAGAGATTTGAGGCCCGATTCTGCATCACAGAAAATCAGAGTTTTGCAATCAACTTTGTTGAGCACAGACTCGAAGTCTCAGAGCACTCTTTGCTAACAGCGTGAAAAGATTAATAGCGAGTATTTCTTGAAGGAAAAGAAAATAAAAAGCAAAGAAAATAAAAGAAAGACCAGCAGTAGAATCTACAAACCTTGCAGGGAGCGGAGGATCAGCTTTTCCAGCCACTAACCAGGAAGACCTGTGGTAGGCATATCTATATCTTTTATTGTCCACAGGAACTATATCCATTAACACAATGTACTTGGCTTCAGGATCCACTCCCGAGAAGGAAACCCTGATCGTAGGAAACATTCTCCTTAAATAAAGGCAAATCAGAAAATAAATACATGGAGAGCAGAAATAAGGGAGCTTCTGAAAAGCTGCTAAAATTAGGAATTATATTTAAACAGCCTGAAAAAAAATTAAAGCATCTATTGATTCTGCTTCAGCATGACAGAAGTTAAAGCCTGTGTCTCTCTAATATGCACAGAAATTGCAGCTTGAAATCAGAACGATTTTTTGGAAGCAAAAAGAAAAAAAAAGATAAAATGGGAAAAGGAGAAATGTACTTTTGCCTGTTAGTTAAAAGTACACAACGGTTTCAGAAAATAGTTGTACCTAAGGTACATAAGTCCTTAGAAACGTGGATTTTTTTTTTTTTTTTATGGGATCCATTGTAGTGTTAGGGAAATATTGCAGAAAATATTTCTGTTAATATTCTCACATATTTTAGATGCATGCTCTTTTACGCCTGCTCGCGATATTACTGAGAGGAATTTTCAAAACTAAACTTTCCTTTCTTCACTTAAGTGTTGACAAAACGGAACTTTAAAATGTAAGGGTTTGCCGTAGACCAGAAATAAATAACTTTAAACAGTTTAAAATTTTAAACTTCAAATTGCACATTTTACACGTACTTTTCTAAACTATTTTTTAAAACACGTGCTGGTAGAGCTCGGTAGTTAGAAAAAAAAAATCATCAGGGAACTACAGTAATAACAAGTGACTACGAGGATTACAAAACCCGACAAGACATTTGGCTCCCGCAGGCTGCATTTGACCGACCCACACCCCAAAAGCTTTACTGAAGAAACGGCACGGTTCGAGGTGACGAGAAAGCCTGGGATCCTTTTGCACATTATTTGCAACCGGCAGAAAAGCAAAGCAAACCGAGCCCAGACCGAATTACTTCCCCACGACCCCGCATTTCCCTCTGTCTGTGCCAACCCGGCCCCGCAAAATGACGGCACCGCACGAAGGAGCTGTTGGCCGCAGACCAAATTA
>NW_008794631.1:1239998-1240304 GCF_000699145.1 Aptenodytes forsteri | reverse complement strand
TCCGTTGGCGGTTTCAGCCGCAGGAGAGGACAGGAGGGAGCAGGGCTGCGGGGGTCTCTGCCCCGGCCCCGCGTTACGGCACCGGGATGCGGCGACGGATCCGCCGGCAAGAAACGGGAGGCGCACAGATGCGCCCTGCCCCTACCGAGAAAGGTTTCGCCCAAGTCTCCGGTTAATAAAAGCCGAGTTACAGGCGGTCGTTTCCCTTCGATTTCTGATTGAACGGCGTGGGGGGAATGAGTTTAAAAAATTGAAAAATTCATTGAACGAGCGTTTTCAGAAAAAAAAAATGGAGAAAACTAGTTA
>NW_008794631.1:1239190-1239684 GCF_000699145.1 Aptenodytes forsteri | reverse complement strand
AGGGGGAGGAGGGGAAGATGCTAATGCTTTTTAAAAGCCTGCGGGAATCCGAATCGAGGGGACCGAATAGAGGCGAAATCGCTTACCCGAAAATCGCGAGGAATTACTATAAAAATTCTCGCGGTCGATGTAGAGTAAAACGGTCCCTATGAGCCTACATCGAGTGGCTGTGGAGCGAAGGGATTTTCAGGTCTACGTACGAGTTTTACTACCCCTGGTGAGCCTGGGCACGATAGCGGAGGTTGTCTTTTCACTCCAAAAACATAGACGATTTGCAATAAATACTTAAGAGGTTCATTTCATACCAGCGAAGAGAAACGTAACTACTTTAGGGTGCGAGATTATTCTACGAATGGCGAAGCTGGATAAATAAACGGCGTAATTTAAGCCGGAGGAATTTAGAAAATGGTTTGTGCTATAAACGGCCTCGCCCGAAAACGGCGGTGGGCGACGAGGAGACTTAACCGGCTTTCGCGGTGCGGCTTTTCCTTCTG
>NW_008794631.1:1237105-1238458 GCF_000699145.1 Aptenodytes forsteri | reverse complement strand
CCCGCTCCTCTGAGCCCTGGCGGGGGTTGGGGGGGGTCAGGCCACACGGCCGGGGATGCTCCCGAGAAGCTCCCTAGACTATTGGCTTTGCCGAGGCAAGAATCAGCGGAGAGATGGTCGAAAGGAGGAAAAGAAATTGGGTTTCTTTTTTCTCGTGCGCGCGCGCGCGTGTGTCAATTTTCTATTTTTAATTCAAATTTTAAAATCCACAACTTTTAAAGCAGCCGTTTTCGTTGTTGTGTGCCTTCTGCTGGGACAGAAGGTTCCCTAAGGCTGATCGTGCACTTGGTTTTCCTGCACCGGATCCCAGATTTTGTCATCCCAATCAGATGTACTCGCCCCGACCGGCTCCAGGTGAGACCCTTGCTGGGTTCCCGTCCCAGCCAAGCCAGTGTGCGGGCCACAGGTCGCACAGTTTTCTTCAACTCCTTTTCATCGGCTCCACCAAACTAGATGGTACTGATCAAGCGCACAAGACAGAGGGAAAACCAGGACGGGCGGATGGTGCCAATGAGCAGATTATTCCGAGGCAGTGATTTAAGCAGGTTGCTCACCAGTACTCTTTTAAACACGTCACGTAAGCATCCTCCCGTAAATAAAAAAGCGGGGAATTTAACTAGAGCCCTTCAAATAAAAAGAGGACTGAAAATATTTCCTCGCTAAAACGACTCAAGAGGACACGCAACTTTGTCAACTAAAGTTCCAACTTCTAAACCTAGAACAGAATCCGGGGGGCTTTTAATACGCAGGCTTGTGCCAAGAGGCGTGCCGCTGGAAGGACTACCCCGGCCAGGCACAGATCTGTGCGACTCCTATTCCTGCTGAACTTTATTAATTAATACGGAGAAACAACTATTCGGGTCACCCTTCACAGCCCCCAGAAGTGGGCAACACAAAGTAGTGCCTTATCGCTTTGAAATGAGCGAGAACCAGCCGCGGGTTGCCCTTTTATTACCTGAGTTTGCTAATAGATAGAATATATAGGTAGAATAGATACGTATTCTATCACAAACAGGACGTGCATATTTAGAAGCGCCGGAAGCGTCTGGCAGCGGGCTGAGGATTTCAGTGTGGCCCACAGTGGTCCGGGGGCCCGGTCTTGCCCAAGGCGTAAGCTGGGGGAGAGGGGCGCGGAGGAAGAGCCCAGCCAGCCCCCGCGGCCGGAGAGCCGGGAGACCCTGCAGCGGCAAGGTCGGCTCACGAAGCGTCGCCTCTTGCCACAGAGAAAACGAGACGAACGATTCTCCCCACATCGATCCAAAGGAAACAAACAAACAAACAAAAAAGTCCCCACATCGCTTTACCGCTTTACTCCGAGGGAGAGCCCTCCTTTTAACAGCGCGGTTTCCCAGC
>NW_008794631.1:1236545-1236889 GCF_000699145.1 Aptenodytes forsteri | reverse complement strand
TCCCGGGGTCCCGGCCCTGCGCTCCTTTGGCCCGGCCTGAAAAGCAGGGTCCGGCCTGCCTGAAAAGAAAGACAAGGGAGGGTACAAATAGCCTGGGGAATTACCCTCTTCGCCCTCCCTGTGGTGGTGGTGGGGATGCCTAAGTCCCCTTTGGTTTCCTACCTCCTCTATGCGCCACGCAAATAAGGACGATAAAAAAGCTGAGCCCCCGTCAAAGTAACAGCGCAGCTCTTGCAAAAAGAGATCTCCCTTTCCCCCTGCTTATCTCCGTCCCCGAGCAGCCGGGTCGTAACGTACCTGTCCCTAGCAGAGGCTGCTCCCGGCGTGCCCGGCCCCGCGGGGGC
>NW_008794631.1:1232988-1236342 GCF_000699145.1 Aptenodytes forsteri | reverse complement strand
TCCGGGCAGGGGGTTCCTCCCCTGGGAGAGGGTCCGGCCTGGGGGACGTGCGAGTCCCTGCTCGTACCTTGGAGATCAAGTACCAGGGTGGAAAGAAAGCGGGTGCTTCGTTTTATTTTATTTTAAACGGGGTCCGTCCACACGGGATGGCTCTTGTTTGCTCAGTGCAAGCTTTCGCTCAATCCCACGAGAATCTTTATTTTCTCAGTTTTCCCCTCGCTCCGCCTCCGATAAGGAAATGAGCCTTGTCTAGACGTCCAGAGCACCCCCTCCTCCCCCGTGGGCAATGAATGGAGCTCGGCTCCGGCCGCCAAATCCCCGCTGCGGCTCCCTCCCCCGCCGGGGAGACACGCGGATCCGGGGACCCGAGCGGGGAAGGGGCGAGAGCCCAGCTCCTCTGGGCTGCTCTGCCGCCCCTGCCCATGGCCCTCTCCGGGGATGGGGGGGCTTTCAGAGGCGGGGGGCGTCGGAGGGACACACCGCTACCTCAGTGCTCTTAGTCCCCCTCTGCTTTCCCAACCAAGGGGATGTAATTAATAAACCCCTGCGCGCCCTTCCCGGGGGACGCGAGCCGGGGCAGCCGGTCCCCGCCGTCCTCCCCAGCGCCCGTCCCCGCTGCAGCCGGGCACGGAGCGGCTGGGCCCGCCCGTCCACCCCGCTCCCGAGAGCAGAGTTACAAACCCTGCTGCACCCGAGCAGGGCGGTTGCCTTGTATGAACCCGTTTAAATTAAATCCTCCGTTTTTTCTTTATCCACACATAAAGAACACGCCACCTACACCGCAGAGTTTGTTTTCTGTCTAGGAAATCCATGTGTTTGTCGCTAGTGTCAGTCTGGTGTGGCAGAGCCATTTCATTAGGCTTCATTATGCTTTCAAAGTACCTTTTTTTCCACCCTCCTTTGCTTAAAAAGCTCCTTGCTCTCTTGTGCTCTGGCAAAAACCAGCGTGCGGGTGCGGGTAATCGCTGCGGGTAATTGCTGCGTACCTCGTTGCGCTCGTTCAGCTACCAGCTTTAATCAGGATTAGATCTCAGTTTCACTGCCAGGTTTCAAACAGGGAGCTTGCAGCCCCCCTCCAAAACGTCTCTCTGGTCCCTGAAAAGCAAAGGCGAAAAACCTGATCCTGTGAAAACGATGAACGCCGCTTCTTCCCGGCCCTTTTCTCACCTAGCCAAAACCACGACGGGAACGAGACACGAAGGGACAGAAACCTGCAGAAACCCGTCACGAAACCTAGCGTCCTGCCGAGCAGGAGGGATGATTTCAGGCGCGCCTTTGCTTGGGTGACATGAGCTCCGACCCTGCGCGCTTTTGCGCGGCCGCGCAGCCCCGCCGGCGGGCGGGGTGTGCGGAAAGGGGCGCGGACCGGGCTGGGGACCACGCTCAGGTTTTAAGCAACTGTTTCGCGCAGTGATGAGAGGGGCCATCGCTCTTTTTTTTCTCTCGCAAAAGCCCCCACGCCGCGCGCTTCATGCCGCGGGGACAAATCTGTACGCAGCCCCGCGGCGGTACCCACGGGGCTGTGCCCCGAAACCGGCCCCGGCTGCTATTTCCCCGCAGAGCACCGAGCTGAGCTGACACCCGCTCCTCTCCCGGCCGCCCCTTGGGATAACCTGGCATTTGCATCCCATCCCTCCTCCTCCCTTACTTCCCCGTCTCCCCTCCGGAGCCGTCGCCTGTGCGGAGGGCGAGACACCCTCCCCCCCTTTGATTACGAGCCTACGGGTGCGGGGTGCCGCTGCCGAGACCCTCACTGCCGCTTTCCCATCCTAGCCGCTTCTCGCCCGGTGCTGCCGGGAGCTGGTGCCCGACCCTTCAGCCCGCACCGCCCGCTGCAAGGTAACCTGCGGTGCTGCTTTTGGCTTGAACGCACCCCCGCCTCGGGAGGGGAGGAGTTAAAATCTTTTTCTTATTATTGTTTGTTTTTTTTTTTTCCCTTTGCAGATGAAAACAGCTTGTCCTATGTGAGGAATCGTGTTTATTCGCCCGGGCAGGGTCGCAAGAGCGCCCGTTCACGTCTTGCGAGCGCATCGCTACTTTACAGAGCGGTGGCTGCAGGGCTCCCCGGCTCCGGCTCCGCTCCTCCGCAAGCTCACGCGATTATCAGCTCTGCTTTCAGGCTTTTATTTCTCCTCCGCCGCGCATAATTATACCGCCTCTCCGCCGGGTTCACCCTCTCTTTCCGCTCCCCGGTTTCGGAGCAAACCCCGTCCCCAGCGCTATTTCTGGGGCGGGGGCATCTCCCCCTCGCCGCCGCCATCAAGGCAGAAGCCCAGGTACCCGAGATCCAATTTCACAACAAAAACATCTCAATGTCACCTGCACCAAGAAGGTGGCTTACTGGAGCAAAATGCGAGGCATTTTAAACCCATTAGGCATCTCCCAGATGCAAATCCAATGGTGGAAAGAGAAAGGCTCTATTAAGACCCGAGGGCTGACAATTAGATTATAGTCCAATTGCCAGTGGATAATGTGCTAAAAGCTTTCCCACTTGGTGTAACTCCTCGCTGAAAATTATTCACACTTTGCAGGCTACTGCACTCCTGAACGGGAGACGTCTTTGTCCGCGGAGAGCGCGAACGGCCGGGCATAGCTGAACACGCACCCGGACACCCGGACACCCGGACACCCGGACACGCGTCCATCCTGACCAAAAGCCGTAGAGCAAACCTGCTTCTGGTGCTAGCTCACGAGCGCACGCACACACGCTACAAACGTGCGAGTATAGATGCATCCATAGGCGTATGAAGACCTGCCCAAACGTGCGATACGGTATATACACACATCGGCACGCCAGCTGGATACGATTAGACATCTCCCCCCCCCCCATGTGCAGAAAATACACTGTACTTTCCATATAAACCTAAAGTTAATGGAAGCGATGACATTTTTATTAAAAAAAAAAAAATAAATCCGAGTTTGGCTGCTCCACAGATTTTTTTTTTTTCGGTTTAAAACCGTCACTAAAGCTGACGAAATTTTCACTAAGAGTTTGTACTCCTAACGCTCTGCAGCTATAATTTGAAGCACCACCAAGCAGTGCAAGACTCCGGACGCGCTCCTTTAATTCAAATATCGCAAAATCTCTTCAGGTTTTAAGATTAGCCACCGAGAAACCTGCAAGGAACGCACGAAACGTTATTTTCCGGGCCTGAGCTTATTAGCACCCCGACTATCCGCGAAGGTCGTTACCCAATGCGATTGCTTCTCCCTGTGGCAGGCAGCACATTTTAGCCAGCCGGGCTGGTTTCCCCCGGGGGCAGCTCCGCGGCCGCCTCGCCTCCCCGAGCGCAGGCAGGGAACAGGCAGGGGATGAGGGGTTTGCGGCCACCGACGCTCCCCCTGCTCCTGCCC
>NW_008794631.1:1219302-1232782 GCF_000699145.1 Aptenodytes forsteri | reverse complement strand
GTAGGGAGAGGCAGTAGGCCCTTCCTGCCTCCATGCAGTGACGGACCTCTGCCCCCTGTCACATCACATGTACCAGAAGTCATGAGCCTTTTTTTCTTAGCTTTTTTTTTTTTAAAAAAAGATAATAATTAACACGCAATTTTCTCTTGCTCAGCTTTCCCAACACCATTTAATTGAAGAACCAAAGCACAACAAGTCATCCCCACCAAGCACCCAGAACAGCCAAGGTCTGTGCAACACACCTGTGTTGATCTGTGCACCCAGAACAGCCAAGATCTGTGCAACACACCATGCGTCCGTGGTGCCCAAGTGCCTGCTTTGGATTTTGGGGTTTAAAGCAATAGTCAGCGGTGTTACAAAAAGCCACGTGATCTCTAACGCTCTATTTTTATACATCCATTTCATGCTCAATTTCAAACCAAGGTCCTTAAGAGCCCTTTCACCTGTTTTGCAGAGTTAGAGGAAATATGCATTGAATTAACTAGCAGAACTAAGCAGAAAGGCTGGCGTGTTGGAGGGACGGATGGGTTCAGAAAAACGCCTTCACAGGTCTTAAAAAACAATAAGAGAATACAAAATTTTCTATTTACAGTCCAGCTACTTCGTCGGAGGGCACTTCATTTCAATGGCTTGCAAGAGGATCTGTTTGCCTGGTTTCTTTACACAAAAAGCATTTTTAATTTCTTTACACACAAAGCATTTCAGAACGCTCTTCAAAATTTTACAAATCATAAAAGGTGACTTGCGTACTTAGTGGACGGGAATATTATTCAGCATGAAAGATATGTGCATTTAGGTATACATATCTATACACATACGTCTGCAGTACCAGACATTTAAACTTGCCCAGCGATGCTTTTGTTAGTTACCTTCCATGAATCAATACAAGCAACCCGCAATCTGCCACAGCGCAAGATTTACTGTAAGCTGAAACCACTGCTTTGGACCAAAATTTCAGTGGAAAACAAGACTTCTGTATTTCAGAGCTCATTTTAAAGATGTAAAAATATATGTCAGTGACGTGGAAGCTGTTCACCAGAGCATCTGAAAAATCTCTTCTAGTTCCTGACTTTTGAAGTCTCACTGAAGTTATCATGTCCTGACAGGCATATGTACATCTGTCTGTCTGTCCTAGAGATAGGACCGAGCTCGTTCTTGACTTTCAACTTGAAGATGAACAGCAGTTCCTGGCAGAGTGAAAGATTGTGATGGTTCCCTCTCCTTTGATCAGGTACTGCCGTCCTTCAGAAATTTTGGGCTTGCCGTTTCCAGGAGACCTGTCCCTGTAGTAGTTTGCTGGTTGAAGCAGATCTCTGGCTATTGAGTGATGTGATTGCACAGTGGGACTGCTTGGAAAATGTGCTCGAGCTCCTGAAACAATTTTGATGTCTTTTTTTTTTTTTTTGTATCTGTGACAGAAGTTTTAGGTGAACCTGTTTTAATTTAATTTTCTTTCAGGCCTTCTTGGCTTTTTCCATAGTTCATATTTAATTTTCAAAGAATTATTTAATAAATCAGCACTTTTGAGCTTTATTTCATGATGGGAATTTAAATAGGTCTTTTGTTTGCCATTGAAAAAGTTTTGAAAATTGCATATTTAAAAGACATTAATAAACAATACACTGCCAATTAAAAGTATTTAGAACAAATTCAGCTAAATAAAAAAGTTTCAAGGAGCATTTTTTGGTTTAAAAAAAAAAATCAGACTGTACACGGCATTCAAGATGATCACATGCGCATTAAAAGAAAGTGCAATTTTTTCCCTCGACTTTTGCAGGCCTTGGATTGGTACGAGAATTTCAGAGTTGCCTGTAATGGCGATATGAAAATAGGAATAGCGGGAAGTGTGGGGAAGGATAGAAAACTCAAGAACTAAGAAAAACATTTTCTGGAAAATGCTAAAACTTTTTTTTTTTTTTTTAAATAGAAGAGTCTATGGTTTTGGGTCTCTGTTTCGAGGTGTCTTGGGTGTTACTTACTTCATCGAGATTTATAGTTCCTTGACACTTCTTTTGTTGTGTCCAAAGTTTTGTCCCAAAATATCCAAAGCTAAGAACCTAAAATTAAAGACTGCCTTTGAAACTGCTGACCTCTGCATATTTTCCCTCTGTGAACATACAGCAGTAGGAATACGCCCAAAGACAGCGAGTTTTGCTTTGAGGGCCAGCGGTAGAAAGAATTAAAAAAAGACTATCAGCCATTTTCCAAAAACTTCAGTACCGGATGCTTTTCCATTTTTGCTCAGTGATGCATCTACATTTTATGTCCCACGTCTCTCCTGGTAGACGTAAAGGAAAATGGTAGTTTAAAAAAAAAAAAAAAAGTGAGAAAACAAGGAGACATAAGGTGAATGTAGAACAAAGAAGATTTAATTTCTGGCCTAGTGAACTCAGAAAGTGAGGAGAAGCGTCGTGATTTACAACTCTCCCAGATCATACAGAGCAGCTTGTAATAAAGTGTGTTGCACTGTCTGGGAGCAGCATTGCTGTCACCAAGAAACTGTTCTAGCAGCCTTCTGCTGTCTGAAGCCTTACAGCCATGATTGCAGAAACCTAGCGCGCGCAGATAGGGCCGCACTGCCGGACCCATCAGGCACCGCAGACGGGGCTGCCAGATATTTCTGGCTTATTTCCACACTGTAAGGACAGAGGGAGAAGCATTCCCACACCATGGTGAGGTGAAAGGCATCGCTTTTGCTTATTTTAACAGTATGGGGAACAGGATTGGGGGTGTTCTGGCATGAAAAGGATTTTTTTTTTTTTTTTTTTTTAAGCCTGCAATTTCGAAAGTATTCAGGATTAGGGCTTGGAAAACATATTTCGGTACCCATAACATACCGTTGATTTATCTGGCAACGGCTAAGCTTGCAGAGGGAAACTAAGCTTATTTGAAATAACGTGGTCGTAAATAACCTTGGGGGAAAGCAATTCACAAGTCTGTGTAATTCCCAGCGTACGCTTTGCTGTAAGGCTGGCACCGAAAGGGTTTTCATTTCAGCAGCGCGAAGACAATTGTACGAGCTGAGCGCTTCCTGCCCTGCCCACGCGGGTTTGCAGCAGCAGCCAGCTTGCTTCCATTATTTATATCAAAGCGAGGACACCGATCAACCTGGAATTTGCACCATAAAACGTGGCTAAAAGCCGGGTAGGTTGCCACCAGTTTTCAGGCAACCAGAGGTGAAAATCTGGCCCCTTTAAAGTTAACAGTTCATTTCGCGTGGATCAGAGAAGAACTTGAACCAATACTTCAGTTCAACCTTACCAAGCCTCGTGGGGAATTTTAGGCTGGTTTTAGAGCTTAACTTGGTGACTGTAGTACAGTATTCGCGGTCGATCTTAAAGCTTTCAGCAATAATGATTGTGGTAATGAAAATGCAAATCAATTAGGCTTCTGGGTGCCCTAGAAATTAACACAACATTTCCCTACGACAGACATGGGATTATGATGGTTTATATTTAATATAAATGAACGTGTCGTTTTTGCTAATGAAGAGCATTTATAATCTTGTGGTGCCTGCATCCGTTAATTTAAAGATATAGCTAAAGGAGACTAAATAAGGTGTTAGCCTCAAGTGTTGCTGCAGGATACAAAGTTGGGCTGTTTTCTTTGAGATACAGGAAAGGTTTACAAAATTTAACACAATTGTGACTGCTGTTACTGTGAAACACAAATGAAGCAAATGTAACTCAACCGATAGAATAATATCTCGCTGTACATGTTGAGTAAATAACCAATAAATATAATTATAGATATAGTTTATAAATGCTTTTGTGTAAATTGGATATTTTAGGGATAAAAACAATGGGAAGTAAAAAGCGTGAAAACAGCTCCTTTCCACCAAAAAAGAGACACCACTTACTACCTATCATGCACCTTATTTTTTCCATGGCAGAGAAATCACTGTTCCTAGGCTTTTATTTTGATGGTTCTTAGTTACACAAGGGTTGAACTACATTTGCAGTCCAGCGTGCTCTTTTGGCCCAGCGTTAGGAAGGTAAACGGGCAGCTTTTTAAAGACTGCCAGGCAGAGGGGATTCCTCTTGTGCAAGGCAACCAGCGGGGGAGGAAGACAGCGTACCTGACCCTCCACCGCTGGCCTGCCCCTGCCTCCGATGAGGCTGCAAGGTCTTCGGAGCAGGAATTGGCCTTTCTGTAGGGCTATAGTTACCCAACACAGCCGAATGCCACCACAACGTAGCTGACGATTAGTAGCAACGCTGCCCTGACTTACTACTGTTGATTATCTTCCCCATCTGTCAGTCAGGAGAGCACCGGGTGTACTTTCAACCCTGCCCACTGCTGAGGTCTGGGCTAAGCCTAGCCCAGTTAATCCCGTGACTTACTTTGCCTCCACAGTAGCCTCTTAAATTTAGGGTAAGACACTTTCTCTCTTTTTTTTTTTTCTTTAAGAGGTCTTTCTTTGATGAAAGTATTGATGAAAATCAGCCTGAAACCATATGCTCTAATTCCAGCTGTATATGGAGTCAAAGTAAAAAAAAAAAAAAAGTAGAATAATAAATCTCTTTCATTAATTGAAACATTTTCCAGTAATGGAAATTATTTTTAAAAATATGTTGGAATAATATGTGTCAAATTAAAAACATATTTTACATTGTCACTTTTTGGCGAGTTAAGGATTTGACCAAGAGCTTGGGTCTAGGACAAGTTGAAACGAATAAGTTCTCCTTAAAAGTCCATGGTGTAGCCCCTTTTTATATACCTAATCTATATTCCTCTTTCTTTTATAGAAACTCTTGAGCAAGTATGTTGTGCATCTTTCAATTTCAAAGACAGCTGCCAAAGTACAGTACAAGAAATAACGTTCTAATAAATTTTTCTTTCTAGCACCAGGAATGCTATGAATGCCAGTGCTAAGACAAACCTTGTCTCTCAGGTTTGAAACACTTGGATGTAAGTGATCCTGTGGAAAGTGGTATTTACCTTTATACAGTGCACAAAATACTAAAATTGTTCATCGTGACTAGTGTGGATATCCTAAAAAGGTCTAGAATAAATGAGAATTGAAAAGAAAATTCCCTTCAGCCTAACAGAATAAATTGTATGGATTTACTAAGCGGATAGTAAAACTGAGGCTGGCACTGTAAAAGAAAGATAATGCCGTACAGTAGGCTGTAGCAGAGGTGTGGGGGAAAGCCTGGACATAATTTAGCGAGTACTTTGAAACACGTATTTTATATCAAAAAGGGAAAACCAAGGTTAATTCTGGCAAAATAAACAGACATATCTGACACTTGGTAATGGAAAGAAAATTAAGACCAAAGGGTTGAGAGAGAGAAGATTTGGTGCTAAGTCCCAGGGGTGGAAATACTCGACGGGAAAAAAAGAGTGGCTTAAGCAAGGCTAAACTTCTACAGCTGTAATGACAGCTTTGTACCTCAGGTGATGCCTCCACCTTTCCTTGGCAATGCCGTGTTTGCTCTCGATCAAGTACGAGGTGGCAACTAGAACATGAGACTGGGATTTACTGGTCTTAGACTCTAGCCCAGAATTGCAACTGCTCTACGTTCCTGCGCTTTGCTTTGCCCAAAAAGGTGTGCAACGATACCAGCCTGCTGTGTAAGAGGCTTTGGAGTCCGCTGATTAAAAGCACCATCCAGAGAGCTGGTATTAGTACTGCTTATGAAACAGCGCATTTGGAAGACAGCTTGATTTGTAGACTCTGTCTGAGCTTTCACAAAGGAGACGATAGAGTCTATTCTTAAAGCTGGCATTGCTACTCACTAACAGCCGATGACACTATCGTGTTCAATTAGGTCAGATTTCAGAGAGCTTTTTAAATATTTTTGTTATCAAAGCAACCAATATTTGAACTCTTTCTTTCCTAAGTTCAGTTTCAAAGGGTTGTGAGCCTTTTGGACTGATGTGTTCCTAGGAATTGGGAAGAGCACTGCTATGTTTAACATGCACTCATGTTTTCAGCAAAAGAAAGGCCGCATGAAATCTGTCACTTAATATTTGCAACCTGCGTGGCATCCTTTTCTTCAGTTTGACAGAGGAGATTATGCCCACAAATAAACATTCCCAATAGTATATTTGGGCTCTTACCACTTGGCATCTGTCAAACAACTTGCCATCAGCTTTCTAAAATTGACAGCTTCAGTAGATTTCTGCTAAATGTTGAAAAATAGTTTCGCTGACCTCTTCTCTATTGAAGATTCAGACACCAGCTGAGGCAGCTGTCCAGTTTGCAGTATGATATAAGAGAAGAGGAATTAACCCAACAGCAATTGAATTTGGAAATGTCTTTAGAGAAGCCACCGACTGCTGCAGGAAAGGGAGTGTTACTTAGTTCTGCTGTCACTAAAATGGATGACATGTGCTAATCTACAGTGACTGATCCCTCTCTAATGTGTGACCTCAGCACTGGGAGACTGAATGGGTACAGACTGCAGTCACAAGCAGAACACAATGGTCACCATTATTTTGCTGATCTTCTCCACTAAAACCTGAGTATATACAGTTTTGAATAACGTTAACCTTGGTATTTCTTGTCTGTCTCTAGACAGTGCTCTTTTGCCTGCAAATTTGTGTCTGTTACGGGCCGATGCTTTCAATGGTGGTGATGGTGGAATCACAGGAGCAGCATGCATTTGTCCCACCGACAGTGGCAGTGATGGGGGCTGGAGAAGCAGACGCTGCACAGAGAGTGGGATTTCTAATGTATCCCTGTCACTTACCCTGTTTTTTTTCTGCTGGCAGAGGTGTGTGTTCTTAAAGCTGCATCACACTGAAGGCTGGAGAACCAACTGTCACGGGAATGAAAGGGCTTTCACAGAAAATCGAGAACCAAAAAGAACCAACTTTTGCGTGCATCTGAAGCACATAAATGAGAACTGCATGGGCTACAGGGGTAGAGAAGGGAGATCGTACAGGCAGAGAAAGAAAGAAAAGGTTAGCCCTTTTGAAAGCCACCTTTTCTCTTTCCTGTCTTTTTTTAAACAAAGAATTTTCAGTTTATTCAAGCACTGCCTAGGTCATCTGCATGCTATCTCATAACCATCACTGGCAGCCTACAGTCCTTGACATCTGTAACTCACTTTGGTTCTCATTTTACTTTTAAATTTTTTTTAAAGAAAAGCAATTTCTGCTGTGAAATGCCAGCTCTCTCTCAGAGCGCATAAGCTTTGAGGTAAAGCTGAAACATCATCACATTCAGCCCCAGATCCAGAGGAGTTAATAAACCGTGACCATTCTGCAATGTTCTTCCTGCGGTGTGTCACTGTTTCATATGCTTAAGCCACTGTTTAGCTGGAGCTTTGCTAACACCCAGAGTTACTGGTGAACTTAGCTCAGCTATCCGCAGGAAACGTGCCACACATGATCCAGCAAAGACGAGGTCATTTCAGCAGTTAACCATATTCCTGAACTGAGTCCTTAGTATCTTGAAATAACCTCTCCTCGGAGCCATAAATCAAGGGGGAAGGATTGCAACAAACTCTTTTGCAGCCAAACTAAGAGTGAATTATACTAATAGGCTGTCCATGACCCAGTCACAATTTCTTCATTGACTCATATGACTGACACCAGAAGCTGCGGTTCCTCACTAGGCTGTTTACTTAGGTCCTTGCAACATGCCCATCGCTTTTATCCCTGAGCCTCTGTTTATTAACAGGTAGTGGGGACATGAAACCTACTTATCATCATCTGTCTCTAGGAAAAAAGAGGCAGGCCTGACCAAAGCAGTGGTACTTTGAATCTCCTGGGGGGAAGGAAGGGACACGAGAGACATAACAGAGCTGATGAAACTTGAGGACACTGGTGTAGGCTTTTCCTGTGAAAGGAAAGACTTCATAGCTGGCTCTGCATATGGAACCCAGATTTTACAAAAGCTGGGTTCCCTTCTTAAGAAGAAAGACAGAAACCAGATTTACTATCTGTTCAGCAGACTTTATATTAACGTGCCACACTGATACCAAATAGCTTTAGACGTGTCTAGGTGTGGTCTTGTT
This sequence comes from Aptenodytes forsteri, assembly GCF_000699145.1. Lineage (NCBI taxonomy): Eukaryota > Metazoa > Chordata > Aves > Sphenisciformes > Spheniscidae > Aptenodytes > Aptenodytes forsteri. The sequence continues at coordinate 1,224,812 of NW_008794631.1, read as the reverse complement.
TGAAGGCTTATGGTGAAGCTCCTAACAAGCTTGTTTAGTCATCCAAGTGCCAGGGACTGGAAGAGGTTTAAACTATTATGTATGAGATAGTAGCACATGCCACACAGCTAAAGTTAATTTTAGCCCCTCTGGTATAATTTTAGTTTACCAAATCTCTTTTCCCCCCCCCAGAAGCTTATAACAAATGAAACAATTGCATAAACTTGTGTAATCAAAGGAAGGAAGAACATGTCAGATCTCGCAAAACTCTTTATGTTGGGAAACAAGACCCACTTCCTAGGCTTGAGGAACAAGTCTACTAATACATCTACCCTATACTGGGTTTACTGAGGAGCAGGCTTTTCCTCTACGATGCAATGGAGCAGGCAGCATGAGCAAATTTAGGTACAATTTCTCAGGAGCAGGTATTGAAGGGGACACAGAGAAATGCTTTGCATAAAGTAGCAGAATCTATGAAGGCTGATCAGCTATGAATTTATATCTTGCGATAAAGTTTGCTATGTCAATAATTATCTAATAAGAAAGAGAACCAAGTCATGCTGTAATTCTTCCATCAATGGAGGCATAAAGAGAATCTCTGCCTCCTGTTTTAGTCTGTCTATATTCACAAAACAAGTATACATTTAATATCATTGACATCCTGTCCTTATTTTCAAATTAAATTGAAATTAGCCAAGTAGTTCAGCAGTTTTGTTGGAGGAGGGGTGGGATGGACAGACAGACAGACAGAATTGTTTCAGCCTTGTTTCCTTAAGGAAGCCAGTTTTAGGAAACAGGCAACAAGCATAATTCCCTCATGGTAATATCACAACAATGAAGCATATCTGTTTTGTGTTATATAAACAAAGTCAGTGCTTAGGGGTCAAAAACTCTGGGAGAGACATTAAGATGCCTTGCAAACTGCCCGTATGTTCAGTGTTGAAGACGAAGTTCCTGCAGGTGACTCATTAGATTAGACCTCCCTCAATTAAAAGAGATACTGAAAGCAAGTTGCACAGCGTCCACGTCAGGTGAGTGTAGGAAGAAGCAAAAAGCAAAAGACCCCTCAGACGGGTCAAGTGGAAAAATCATGATTGCTGCTTCCCAGTTGTTTCGTATCCTACACTTCTGGGGAGGAAACCAGACAGCATTAATAAGGTAAGAGCACAATACTTCAGGAACTTTCCCTGCTTTTTGCAGCTTGACCAGCATCTGGTTAAAAAAAAAAAAAAAAGAAAGAAAAAAGATAATGAAATACTGTAAATGTGGGAATATTTTACCCTTGGCAGCAGTGAAGAAACCCATATAACTTATCTAATATGTCAGCAGATTGTTAGCAGCAGACGTGACCCCAGTTGGGTGGGTACTGCATCTATGCAGAAGTATAATGGTACGGAGAGGAACATAATGAGAACCAGGCTGAGCTGCAGCATGGCGCACATGGAGAAAGGCTTTCTTTGCAGTCACTGTGATGTGTCAAGGAAGTGGGGCCTTTTGTGAGGCAGCAGCAGCATTGCTAGTGTTACCTCAGAGGGACGCTGCTGAAATGGCTAACAGACCTGAACCAGACCTGAACCAGAGCTGTAAAGGATGAAAAAGACACTATTAGATCATCTGAAACTTTCCCACGCGAATGATGGCAAGCCTCGACTCTGGTTTCAAATGGAGCTTTAGAGCATTTGGGAACTGAATCTGCTGTTTCTTTTCCTCCTCACAGAAGTCCTCACAGCTTTGCGGAGCAGCAAATGCTGTAATACACTGAGTAAGGAGAGTGAGCAGAGAAGTAAAGACGGCTTTGGATAACTAGCCTGCTAATTAAGGTACTGCTTGCAGGGCTGGCGGAACTGCAGAAAAAGCACCAGGGAACCAGTTACCAGTTCATCATCGTATGACACGCATCTTTGACACGTAATATACTACTGTCCCGCTGTTCTTTCCCTCCCCTACCCCTCAATTCTTGTCCATGGCTGAGTATATGAAAGACTCAACACCATGGCCACTTCTCTACATTTGTGCTCTAATGGCAGTAGATTTTGGCAGTGTTCATCAGCGCTGGCAGTAGCCCTGTGCCCAATCTCGTGCAGTCCATTGCACTGTTGGAGCACCAGCTAGTAGAAGCAGGAAGAAGAAAAGATGATCAGGGCTACAAGTTGAACAGACATTGGGTACTGCACATATTTCTTTCACATTTCAAACAATGTCTTCAACCGGCTCAGGAAGGCAACAGAGTGCCTTGTAAAATTTCAGGGCAATGTACGCACAATTCTTCTGTTAATGACTCATTAATGCAGATTCACAGAGAGACGATGCCGGTATTAGCCAGCTCAGAGCATTGAACTCTGCTGGAAGCAAATGTAAGCTTTATGGTTGAGCAATACTATTAGGCAAGTATTCATATAACAAGGGCAGCAGGGTGAATACAATTCATAAGACATGAATATTAGCCTGAGGAAAAATCATAAAGCACATTAGCTCCTTACTACTTGTACAAATACTTTTTTTTTTTTTTTTAATACAGTGAGATTCTTCCCTACGTGTGAGTGTAGCAGAAATATCTATCAGCAGGACTAGCTGATGCAAAAGCTGATAGTGTTTGGTTAAGTATACGCAAATACTGAATATAGTATTGTGTCTTCTAGAAAGCAGTCATGCAGGAGTAGGAAGGGAGGCCCAAGAAGTCCATGAGAGAAGGACTTTGCTTCCAGCACCCCAGAATACAGTGAAATTCAGCTGAGCTTGGACCACACAGATGGTCATTGAAACCTGCAGAATACTGCAGCTGTCAATTCTCTTCTTTTTCTTGGGAGCTGAAGAGAGATCTGTGGGGAAGCGTTTTGTTTGTTTGTTTCTTAAAAGCAGCTGCCCGTGCTCTCCAGGTAAGCTGGAAAACCCAGAGGACAAGGCTGGCAGGCTGTAAGAACACACCATGCCAAGGACGAGGGAAGATAACAAAAAGGGACTCTAGCAAAACAGCTACATTATCCCGCAGCACTCTTCAGAGAAAGTGTGCCACCAAGTGTCTATTCAAACACAAGCTGCTAAAAGCACCAAGCATCTGATTTCAGTTAATTAATACATGGAGAATCTGCATAAAGGAAGCAGAGCACGCTCATCCGAATACTAGAGGGAGGCAGCTTCACCGGCAAGCGTGTGGCATTTCTTCTGTACCACTCAGTATACAGCAGAAAAATCTTTTTTTTTTTTTTTTTTCTTCTTTCTCTGGTACGTGAGGAGACAAAGAGCTCAGCTGCACAGTCTCAGTTCCTGGGCATTTCTGTTTAGGCACAGTCCTGCTCCTCGTGAGCACGTGCTTAGCTCAAGCTACAGTTGCCAGTGCTTCTGCATTAATAGTAATAACAATAAATAAAGATGAAAAGGCCTTTTATCACACTTTTCAGTGGTACAACTCAAGTGCTTTGCAAATAAGGGTATTATCATGGTAGGTAGAAAAGGAAGAACTACACAAATTGTTTCAGCTTTGTCCTCTGAAGTACCAGAAGGTAAATGCCATGGTGGGAAGTGCATGCACGTCTCCTGAGACTCAGCCCAGTGCTATATCAAATAGAAAACATCTATGCTCTTTTTTGGTACATAAACAAAGGAGCTACCAGAACGCAGGTGCTTGGGCTGGTACTGGCATTCTCCCACCATGCCAGGAATCCACACCCAGAGATACAGCTGTCAGTCTCCTGTCGGAAACAAACAGCCTGAGGTACCTTTGCAGGAGCAAAGCTTCTCTGATGACTGTTTGGCAGCCTCTACAGAAGGAGCAGAGAGTTTCTGTCTGACGGGACAGTCGTGTCAGTAAAACCAAGGCATACAGCACTTGGGCTACAGAAAAAAAATTTAAAAAAAAGAAAAGGGGGGGAGGGGAGGAAAAGCCCAATCTAGGCTATGATCTGTACGGAAACCAGTGCTGAGGGACTTGTGGCAGCACATCACCATCATGAAGGCCCAGCAGATGCACTGATAAAACTGTTGCAGCGGCGGTGGTGTTTTTTTTCTTTACTTATTATATGCATGCAGCCCCTATCCAGGTGTTTCTTTACCTTCATGCAAAAGCCCGTTATGTCTGAGTAGTTTATTCCTTTTTCCTTCCAGAAATAAGCCGTGCCAGTATAAAACATACCTTATGTCCAAGAACAAAATGAAACCTCAGAATTGCTAGCGTGCCACATATTCTGCAGCCCACATCAGAAAAGTTCCAGGACATGTTTAAAGTAGCTTTTATTTAATCTCATTTGCTTCATTTCCAAAGTAAATTCAAAATAATCAGATTAAGGACTTTTAAACTCTGAATTAGGAGTTTGACTCAGGAATTTAAATGGAGTTTACTTAATCATAAAATATACACTTTTAGTTAATTTGGCTTGTTTTTTCTGTGTATCCCTGTATAGACAAGCTGTTAGACTGCATGAGCTTTGGTGGTCGTCTTCATTCACAGAGTAAATGCAACAGGATCTTGATTTCAGCTCAAGCTGTTAGCCACTACCCAGATACTATGGCAAAATTAAAAATAATCATAAAATTTTACTGCTACTTATTTTGTCTTGCAGATTGTAGGAGATAAATGCATGCTTTGGTTTATAAAGCAAAAAAAAAGAGAAGTCAGACACATGGAGTCTCTCAACCAGCACAATTCTCTGAGATTAGGAGACTGTCATTCAGCTTTCATCTCTGATTTTTCCCTTTGCTCATTTTTCCATCTAAACAAGAAGTGTTATTAAATCGAGAAGATTAGCAACAAGATCAATGCCTTTTTTTTTCCCCCCTGTGTTTTGCAAGGAAAGCAACATCGTGCAATCACTTGCAAAGTATATGGTCATAAGCACGCTGCAACTGTGGATACGGGCATGCAACTAGATGTTGCAGCTAAATCCCCCTTTGCTTAAACAAGGATTCAGCCAGGGCTACCTGTTCTCAACCTAATTTCAGTATTATGTTAGGGAGAGAAGTCTCTTTGTATCAGATCTGACAGGCATGTGTTCCCGAGGAAGTGGAGGGGAAGCCCTCCGTTCATATGACTAATTAGACAGGCTTCACGCTGGGTTGCTCTTTTTTGATGCTGATCCCTGTACTAATTGTCAGTTTGTTCCTTGGGAAAGCAAGGTTGAGTTCAAATGCTGCAGTGCCTTGTTCCCCGTTAGCTTTCCTGACCTTAAACTGATGCGAACTGACAAGGAACAGACTGGGAGAGAGAGCGGGGTTCATTCCACTTGCGGAGAGCATGTTTTGGTGTCGCAGGAAGAAAGAAGCAGGAGCACAATTAGCAGGGAGCAGTTAGATAAAACGGGCGGTCATACCCCTGAAGCAACAGCACGAAGAGTTTGAGGAGGAAGAGGCAGCATGATCGATAAACAGTCACTTCTAGCTGAGATTCTCCAGCTCCCTTAGGAAAGTGTAGATGGTTTAATTTTTAACTAGATCTCCGATCGGATTTTTTGCTCTGCTTTTCTTCTGGTTAGATCTGCAAGACCAAGTTACCACAGCTGAGCCAGGCTCACTTCCCACCAGCTGCTTTTTTTTTTCTT
>NW_008794631.1:1214782-1219286 GCF_000699145.1 Aptenodytes forsteri | reverse complement strand
CCCTGGGAGTCCTGGCCCCTTTGGTGTGGGAGCAGTGGCTGGACGTTTGCAATTTGGGAGCTGGGCTGTGGCGGCGGGGGGGGGGGGGGGGGGGGGAGCAAGGGGGAGCATTTAATCAAATCTGACATTCAGGAGCTCAATCCTGCAAGGTACTGAGCTCATTGACCTCAGTCCAGCAAAACAATATACATAGGACTTCAAAGAGGATACTCACATGCTTAAAGTTAAGCAGATGTCTAAGTGGTGTATTGGATCTGGGCCAGAGAAAGCAGGGCCTTCCAAAAAGCTAAGGCACTCCAGCGTGCTCAGGTCTGCAAACTGCTACCTTTATCGGCTCAGCTCTCAGTGTAGCTCCAGAACAGGTGTTACAATTATAGCCGGGTCTGAGATGAAAGGGGCTCAACGGCTTGGCTGCAAAGGCAGGAGAAAACTGGCAGTTTTCTGGGCAGTAGTCCCCATTCCGTTCCTTACAAAATAAATGCTCTCTCATGCTATTTCTGATTTAGCGTGAAATGAGGCAGCCAAATGCTCCATTCCCCTGTAAAGTCCTGAAATTCTAATTTACAATCGAGGCATGACAACTCTGCAAAAGAGGGAAGAAAGATTTCAATTTTGTTGGTTGGGCTTTTCCCCCTTTTCTTTCTGATGCTTTTAATTTTGGTAAAAGAGTTCAGGTGTGCAAAGCCATAGCATTCTGATTTCAGGGGAAGACAGCTCGGAAATCACTGTGTGTACATGAGCATCCTCAGAACCTGACCTGAAAAAGTTGGCGTTGTGCAACTTTAACTAGCAGACTTTCCTCCACAGCGTGCATAGACATCTGAGGGAAACAGGAGAGTTTTCAGCCAAGTGAGGACTCTCTTGGTCTGATTTCAGACCCAATGGTCTCAGGAGGACTTCAACTATCCAATGCGTCTTGGAGGTAAAGAGTGACCAAGACCTGACTCTGTGATGTTAACAGCAAGAAGAAAAGAAACCCAAGCAATGATCTCCACGGGAAACATTTAGTAGCGATTATCATCTGCTCAGCTCCTTTTGTGCACCATCCTTCGATTAAATATGTTCTACATAGGTACATACGCACACACTTATATACCTTCCAGTTCTTAATTTGCTGCTCAGCAGAATTTGGACAACTGGAAAGCTTATTTCTGACACAGCACAGATAATGTTTCTGTCCACCTTATGGCATGGAAATATAAGCAAGTGGGAGGGATACAGATAGAACATTTCAAACTCTGAAGAAATTAATTTTGCAGAAGTTTAACTGGCTGGACAAGAACTAAGCAATTATTGAAGATCTATGAAATTCCAGCCTTTGAAATGTCTTTGAGATACACAGAGAACATGTACTAATCAGTACAGTATGCTAAACGTCAACTTTCTGATAAAAGTCACTACTAAATTACAAGGGGTTTAGGGCTTTACACAGCACTCATAATGTGATTTTCAAATTTTCTTTCAAGATATGACATTTAAAAAATTTTCTGCTTAGGATATGCTTCCCTTTTCAGTAATACTGTCCAAGTAAGGAAGAGAGAGAGTGCACTCCACAAACAAGTGGGAGAAACCAGAGAAAGGAGAGAGAGTCCAGACAAGCAAAGCACTGTCACAGGTCCAACCCAATTTAAAAACTGTGACATAGGTAGAGGCTAATGTATATTAAAAAAAACCCCAAACTTTTCTCAATACTTCTCTAGAGCAGTTCAAAAGAATTTTGTGTTACTGTTTTAATAGCCTACCAGTGCGGTAGAGGGTAACCGTCTACTCCAGTCCTGCTTTCTTGTGATACCGAACGAGAAAAATGTCATCTCAATCTTTCAGCACTTGGGGAATTCAAGGTAATGGCAGACTCTTTCAAACTTGCTGCGAGCATATATGTTAAGGGCTGCCATATAGCAGACCATGTAATCCTTCTCCTCCTACCATCTCTAGCTCTGCTGTGGATGATTGTCTGGTCTGGAACAAAAGGAATAGCGCGAGCGAAAATTCTCCTCAGGCACCTTTCGTGCATGACACTGGAAGTAACAAAACATCCTCGGTTTCATACTTTGACAGCACAGGGTTTCTATTTTAGCACATTAGCAGCAAAACAGCTTCATTCTCACTGACTGCATCTGCAGTAGGCCCTATTTTCATTTAAATGATGGGTTCTCAACCTTCTGTGGTCTAGACTTTGTCTAAACAGGGGAATATTATCTCATCAACACCTTCCTCCACATTCACATCAGCACAGACTGGCAAGAGACTTTCCTGCAGAACTTTACCTTTATTGCATTAGCAATATATTTCAGAAAGTTATTTCAAAAACCTAATAGGCATGTAAGAGAGAGGTCACAAAGTGTCACGCCTGGTTTACCCATTCCCTCCAAGTATGCAATCTTTCAAAACCAAAGCAGCGGGCTCCCCTGTTCAGCCATGACATCTGTCCCTACACGTCCTCAAGAAGTGCTTGCTAACAGAAGAGGGGACTTGCGAAAGCCAGAAGGCACCGTCCTACATCAAGTCTGCATTCAGATCAAAGACCTTATTCCAAAGCCTGTCACAGGGAGCCCTTATGGAGCCTTGAATCAGGTGTTATGTCTTGGCCCTTCAACTTTTCTTTTTAAACACAAAATAATGCATTTTTTTTTAGTTTTCTGAAGCAGTTTTAAGAGGCAGTGGTAATGTCCTACCCATCTGTGAAGGAACAGTTGCTTGCATCCTATTCTTACGTATTTGGATAATGTTCCAGCAGCATGTGTTGAGTAGTACAGCTAACTTGAGTGCAGCCACAATTGTGTGGTTGTAAAAGCTCCTGTTGCGTCAAGTGAACAGTAACACACAAGTACACATGCAAAAAGTCAGAGCACTGGATGTTGGTATCCTCCTGTCCTAGAGCTCCTACATCTGTAATAACAACTCTCCATGTACCAGAGTTCAAGATAACAGTTATAACAAAAACACCAGAGTATAGATGGCACGGTATTTCCCGCCCCCCCCTCGCCTTCTTCCTCTTTCAAATACATGAAACAAAACAAGGCAAGGGGAAATAAAACGCAATTCTGACACAGCTTTGAGAAGAACAGTTTAGGTCCCATCATCAGGACCACATCAGAATGCACACAACAATCAAGGTTTCTCAGAAATCATTGTGGAAGGAATCTATTGCAGCATCATGCGTGTGAGATGTAGACCATCTAAAACACAAAAGAACAGCAGGGTATCTTTGCAGTTCGAAGTCACTTGCAAACGTCTGTTGACATGAGTCTCATGAAAACAGCGCTCTTGATATTGCAGAGATCATCAGCCCAGTGCTTGGTTTGTCGACATAACAATAATTATTCCACAATAACAAGCTTAGCCACAACAATGGGGACAGAGCATCGGGGCGGTAGCGTCTCCAACCTGCAATTTTCAACTTCAGCCTGCCTGTTTGGAGTGGAAACAGCAATGTGTGTGGCATGCCCTCTGACTGATGTACAAGGCCACTGAAAGCAAAAGTGTAGCACTTGGTGAAATAAAAGTTTAGATGAAACGGTAGGTGATATTGTTGGGGCTTGACCACGTGAAGGAAGCTTTCATCACCACATCACATTTTACCAGATGTTCACGAGTACACACACCCAAACTCACAATCTCTTGTCTATTAGGAGGGAATTCATGCCATTTTCCTTTGCTCATTAGAATAGGGTCCTATTTGGACTAGGTTTATAGGAATATTTCAACATATAACAGCTCCTATTGTAGACAGCTGGGAGTGAATACTTGAAAACCTAGTCATCAGATATAATCACTGTGGGAGGGAGGGGAAAAGACCAGGAGAGCTCACCAAACACAGTGCTGCTGACACTTTTATTCAACTGTTGCCGCAATATGAAATGGGCATGGTGAGGAAAGGGAGCTGGGAGGATTGAGGGGACTTTGGGGTAGATGGTGATGAAAGGTCATAGTTCTGAGGGAAGGAAAAGTTTTGGAATGGGGAAGGAGCTTGAAGAATGGGAGTGACGTGCTTGAAAAGTGTCAGAGAACTGAGAAGCACTGGGAGTACTTGAACTCTAGGACAGGAGGGTTGAGAAGTAGAAGATTATGAGTTCCCATCACCCAGTCTCTCATGCTAAATTAGGAGGAGATGGGATTATCTTTAGCTAGCAATATGGAGACCCTCATTAGGAGTCCAGGACACATAGAATTCCATCTAGTTTTTTCTTGCACTGGACTACCGGGACACTCTCCCTCTCTAGCAAGCTGGAAATATCCTAACCTTTCCAACCTCTCTTGGCCATAGGATAGACCTGTCAGAATTTCCTAAGCATGTTGTGCTCTCTGTCTTGTCAAAGAGCTTCTTTGACTATTTCATATTAAGGAATAATGACTTAAACCTGAAAACAGTGCTGGCTATCATTAAAATAATTTATTTTTGGAGTACTTTTGAGGGTGTTGTTTAGCTTTCTGTTTGTTTGTTTCTTTTGGTCCCCACCCTCCACTAGCACAAACAACTGCTGTGACATCTTTCTCTAAACTG
>NW_008794631.1:1213170-1214551 GCF_000699145.1 Aptenodytes forsteri | reverse complement strand
GCACCCTCAGCAAGTTTGCAGATGACACCAAGCTGAGTGGTGCGGCCAACACGCCAGAGGGACGGGATGCCATCCAGAGGGACCTGGACAAGCTCGAGAAGTGGGCCTGTGTGAACCTCATGAGGTTTAACAAGGCCAAGTGCAAGGTCCTGCACCTGGGTCGGGGCAACCCCCGGGATCAATACAGGCTGGGGGATGAAGGGATTGAGAGCAGCCCTGCTGAGAAGGACTTGGGAGTGCTGGTGGATGAAAAGCTGGACATGAGCCGGCAATGTGTGCTCACAGCCCAGAATAGAAGAGCACAACATAAACAGAAAACTGAGTAAAATAATAACAATGTTATTGGGGACAAACGAGACAAAATTTACTTGGAAAACTGTGTGATTGCAATTTGACTTTAAGCACATATAAAGACAAGTAAAACTAAGTCCTATAAAATTACTCATCAGAGACGCATCAAACAAAGTTTTCTTCAATAAAGCAGGAATTCTAAATAATATTCAAGAGTAACTGTGCCTAAAAATGACGGATGTCACAGGAAAAACAAGTGGATGATGGTATTTTCTTCTCACAAAACAATCCAAGAGGCACCTGCTGAAATTATCCTGCAGCAACCTTAGAAGTAAAGGAAGGGAAGTACTTTCCCACACAAATAGTTAAATTTGGGACTTACTGCCACAGAAGGCTGTGAAGGCCAGGAACATGAAAAGAGGTTCAGGGAAGAATTAGGCAAATCTGTAGAGGATAAATCCATCAGTGCATATTAAAGAAACAACGGTTCTTAAATCATCAATGTTTGCAAGTTGGGAAAAATATACCAGAAAAAAGGATCCCTCTCTACTCGTTCAGCCAGCTCGTAGCAGAACAGAGTGCTGGCCTATTTGGATCTTCTGGTCTGGTTCACTGTAGGAGTACTTATGCTTATGGGAGTCCAAAAAAAATCTTTTATATCCCTTATTCACCAACATATTTTTTCCATTTCTTTATCCCCACCTAGCTGTTTAAACATAATGCTACAAAAGCCTGTTAGTAGTGTCCTACTGTCTATATTAATAATTACTAAATGCATGAAAAACAGGTATAAAACTGATTGCAAGGAAAGCCATCATCATCTTTAAAACTGGGCACATAGGGTAATTCTGCAGCATATGAATTCAGCTGCAGTCCTTTAGCATTTGTGTTTGTCACTGTCTCTTTTAATACTCTAGTTTGAAAATAATTTAATCCTACTAGTAGTTTTAGGTTGTAATTTTTTTTTAAATTAAGACTTAGCAACTGAAAAAAATCAGAACAAAACCGAAGAGTAATTTCTTTTTAAGACTATCTTCAGCAGTGCTTCTTTCACACAGTGTCCTGGTTTCGGCTGGGCTAGAGTTAATTT
>NW_008794631.1:1096866-1212185 GCF_000699145.1 Aptenodytes forsteri | reverse complement strand
TTTTCCTGATTCTCTGCCCCATCCCACTGTGGGGGGGGAGTGAGCAAATGGCTGTGTGGTGTTCAGCTGCCTGCTGGGTTGAACTACAACACCCAAAAACACATCCTAAAAAAATATACGAGGAAGGAATGTGGGAGATGAGTAAGTTGGATGACACCAACACTGACTAGAAAGCAGAGACACCTCAAATGGCACATGATTTTTTCATTGTAATACAGTTAAAGTTCTGACTCCGAGATCCAGAAAATCTATTACTCTTCCAGTTAACGACAATTCTTTCCTAAACTTCAGTGCTACACTCAGTTCCACTAAATTAACAGGAGTCTATGTTAAAACACACAGCATCAACTTCAGTTTTAACCAACATTTGTCGGGAGCACTAGACAGCCTGTTAACCACAGCTGTAGAAACCATAACATCACTGCTTGCAAGCACCTCATGTGATAAAAAGGACAGTTCTAGAAAGGGAGAACCAACATAACAACAGATTAAAAAAACCAGCGTAGCAAAGAAGGGTCACCTGCCTTTAACTGTCCTTGGAGGTGCTCTGTGTGTACACCTGTGCTGTGGCAGTATCTGTATGCTGGTGCCTGTTGCATACAAGAATCATGAATGTAGAAGTAGATGACTGCTCACAGAAAAGTTAGATATTTCACTGAGTTATTAGTGCTACACTCCCCTTCCCCGCTTCCCTGTTATTCCAGAAATCTGCTCACTTCTCCATCCACCAGTGCAAGCTCCAACAAGCAAGTGGTGGTTTTCCATGGCCCTTCCCTCTTTAGTACCACTAACCCCACAGGCAACACAGATGTTTCTCAGCCCAAGGACCTCCAGATGAACAGGAGCAAAACAGTCCACTCACTAACCAGGAAATAGTCACATCACTCAACTGCTTTACTCTTCCCTGCTGGTTTTAGCAAGGTTAACACCTGCCCAAGAGTACCTAGAAGGACACCAGGAGCGCCTGAGAGCCCCGAGTAGGTTCCTCATGCCAGATATGCTCTCCTATGCAGGGAAGTGTGTCTTTGTATACAGGTATGGTAGCTCCACACCTGGTAGAGGGATTCTACGTACTGATTTTAAGCTCTATGTAGGGTCTATTCATGAATGGTGGCAGACAGCTTCACCACGTTCACTTATCCAGAAGAGCTGAAGCAGTACTGCACCTGCTTGTCTGTATCTTCATTGGTGATAGAGAAAAAACCTCTTTGCCACCTAGAAGTGGACTACTCGAATGGCAAACTGTGGTCTAGATTGAGACCACCCAGTGGATTTTGTTTGCTGGAACCCTCACCGGTGGTGCCCACATCTTGGTAGAAACAGAGACTGTGTTTCTCATAGCTTTCTTGGTGTTTCTCATAGCTTTCTTGGTGTCTTAGGGGGCTGTTGTGAAGCCACCACATATAATGACCAGTGGCCTAGGACCTGGGTATTTCTTTTGGCTGAGCAAATTTCAGTAAAAGTGCCCAGGAGACTTCAATAAACATTAATTTAGTAGCTGTGCCCTCAAGCTTTATGTTTCAGGAGTTAAACATCCCCAGAGATAAGAAGCTATTTTGTAATCACCACAAACAACGAGTTTATATAACCCAATATGCTACATGACACCTTCTTAGCAACCAGTTCAGCATCAGCTGTTCTCACTTCATTAAATTAAAGTTTTTTAAAGGCCTGTCTAGAGATGGCTGAGAAAGGTATTGCTCATTCTTTCTAACCTATGCTTCCTCAAGGGTTTTTTTTGTGTTTTAGCAAAAAGTCTCCACCAAGAACATCAGTGAATTTCTGAAAAGAAAAAAAAAATCTGTTTGAGAAATGAGAAGCCCACTAAACTAAACTAACCAAAACCACTGCACATCACCATCCATTACTTTGAAAAGGCATTTTCAAAGCAGATACTTTTTTTTGCAGTAGTTGATTTTATTATGCTACCAACTCTAGATCAGCACACAGAGCAGCATGTTGTTCAATTAAAATTCAAGCAGCGTTTGGGGTGGGACCAGTACGTTAGAAGATTAGGCTCATCCCTCTTAGTGGGGACAATATCCACTCCTCTCCACCATGGCACCACTTGCTGCCCATTTTCTTTAAGACAGCCAGTTACTGTTAAAGAGAGAAATAAGAGATTTTAGAGAAAAACAAAATCAAGGCCTTAATGAACCGACAATGGTTTCTTCCTTTATGATAAACAAGTTCTTCTATTCTCTCAGAGAAGGATCCAAAACCTGCTGAAGGTTATGGAGCCTCCCTATTGATTTAAATGGGCTTTGGATCTTCTCTAATTCCCTCCTCACAGTTTTATCTTGTTTCTAAAAGGCCAGATGCTGGGTCCGTATCTGCTCAAATCTATATTTTGCTAATGGAGCTCAGGTTTCCATAGAAAGAAATGTAACCGAGTTCCCCTAATACCCATTGCTGGGTGACTCTAAAAGAGAGACTTAGTTCATCCTGCAGTGGAGAGATAAGAATCATATTTTAAACCAACCTACTTTAAATGAAATTAAATAGCTGTCAGTGTTAATTGAGGACACTTGTCTGTGGAACCAAAAAATCTGACTTTATTTCTTCCTTCTAAAAGAGCTGCACTTATTTCACCTCTCCAAACGGTGAGATAGGGATGACCTCCCAGGAAACTGAGGAGATAGACGTTTGTGCAAACTGCTTTTAGAGAGGGAATCTTCTCTAAGTTTCTGTGTAATTTATGTTTCACTCAGCCTTAGCCAAAATGACAAATAATGATACTTGGACCTTTTAATAATAACTTTCGGCTGTTTGTGGGTGATGAAGTTTCTCTTACCTGTGCAATGTCATAACCAAATTCAAAAAAGATAATTATAGATAGGGTATGCAAAAAAAAATGCTGCAGCTGAGTGCCCTGTACCACAAATGATCTCATGCATGTGACATGGTATTTAACATGCTGGACGATAGTCCTGGCTGAAGCAGGGTCACAGAGCAGCAAAAGGGCTGTTCTGTGGTTTTATCTATAGGTGGTATTATAGACCACTGTATTCTTTGATGTCCTTTCTTTAAAACGTCAGACAGATTAATAGAGAAATAAATCCAAATGAAACAAATACGGAAAAAAACAGTTTAGTTTTGCCGGTAATTTATACTTTCCTTCCAATTACCCATCCTTTAAAAAAAAGCTAACAACCTTTTGTGTTGCTGCCTTTATTTCCAGAAGGTTATCTCTCTCAGTTAACACAAAGTTCTTTGCCAGTATTTGATATTCAGTGTCTGAACTCTACTAATTTGGCAATCTTAGTAGGAGGAGATACTATCCTTTATCAGACCAACAAATGTAAGTGGAAGAAATTACAAGCTTTTGGGTTAATTTGTTCAGACAAGCCACAAGGTACCGTCTTTGCTTATTAGAACAATGAACGTGCAAGCATCTCTAGCATTTCATAAAGGGATTTTCCCTTCAGTCATGTCAAAATCATTCCTAAATTGCCTCCTTTGAATATGCATACCAGTAAAACTCCATCACTCAAACCTTTGCAAGAAGCTATCTAGAAAGCACCTAACATGGCAGGAGAGAATTCACTTACAGAAACACACAAAAGCGTAAAATCTCTCTTTTTGCATTCACTCTCTATATCTGATCAAAGCTGCAGAGCCTAACTGATGAGGTACTACATGCAATTTGTCTCATCTGCTATCCTTAAGACTGCAAAATCATCCCCAGCATAATGATTTCCTCTTAGTTTGGAGCTTATCCCTTTCTGCTTGAGCTAGCTAGTGAAATACATCCTTCTGTATGCGTTGCACTCTAGCTAGCAGAGCTAACCATGAAGCAGTGGTCCAAATCCTGCAACTGTTGTGCTAGGAAAGTTCAGAACTTTTTATATAGCTGTTAATTAAAATAACACCTTCTCTAGCGGCTAGACCATATCCCTTTAAACATATCAAAACAGACCAAGGTCAAAGGTTTATATGATGATCAAAACGGAATGGCCAAATTGTCTACAACTAAACAGAGGCATAAATTAACCTGGGTACAAGTAAAGTGAAAAATTCAGTGAAAGAGAAAAAAACCTGAATGATCTCATTCCATTATATTTAAAGGAGTCAAACCCATTTTGTCCACTGATACTTTGGGGAACAGGAGAACTGCACTTTGTTTTCACACATGGAATGAAATGCAGAATGAGCTCCATAAAGGATGAATACTCAGAGGAGTTTTTTGTTTTCCGGAGTGGTCTCTGCTTTTTCCTCTCTGCTTTTCCCACCTCTTCTCGCCCACCCCCAGTGCTTTTATTCAGACAAACACAGCATGAATAAATAAGACCACCAATAAGAATGTGAAGCATTAGCAGAGGAATCTTGTCATATTTCTTTACTACAGCCACATATAGAACGTGATTAAAAACTAATACACAGCACATTACACATTAGACTTTATTAACGCCCTCCTCCCACTTTTAGTTTTTCCATTTGTTTTTCTCAATTCCAGGCTTTTATCACCAGAGTGGTTTGATAAAACTCTGGCTTAGTTGTGTGACACTGCAAAAAGGATTGTACACTCAAGAACATTCTCACCATTTCTGAAGTATCCAATTTTTGTCTCACTTGTACTAAAGAATACTTGCCCCTTGGGGTGTTTTCTACTCCACTTGAGTGCTGCGGTTTTTACATTTATACATTTATTCCAACTATGTCATTAAGTTAATATTTAATGGATGGCATTTTCCCCCACCTGCCTGGGGTTGAGGTTAGATGAAGTCCTGCCCAAGCACCAGCAATGAACGTTGAAGTTGTTCATATTGATTCCTATCACTGAGGAACACGAATACCTGAATGATTTATAGTAGAGAGTACTCTCCAGGGTTTAGGACTGCAAACACCTGTCCGCAACTTTAAAGGGTGACTGTATCCGTGCTAGGGCCCTGGGTCCATTTCTCCATCCTGGGGTCTGGCTCCGAGAAGCCTCCTCAGGTCTCCCCTTCCCTCCTAAGCTGCACCGAGTCTCAGGCTCCCACCCCGGTCTCTGCCTGAGCTATGTCGGCAGCATGTCCATGCTCGGTCCGTATATCCCCAGCCCCGGCCCCTGGACTAGAAGTCCTGGCTCAGCTGTGGACCTGTGTTGTCACCATGGACTCATACAGTGACCTGGGCTCTCAGCTCAGCCTGGTCACCATCCCCAGACTTGCTCTACTTGCTGCGCTTGGGTACCATGGCACAGACCCCAAAAAGTTTATTAATTAAGGGGCTCAGAGGCATTTTTAGAATAAGAAATGAGCCACGGCACTCATCCTGTGCTTTGTGAAGACTTCTGCAAGTGTGAATCTCTAGCCCATCTGGAGATCCAAATTCTGATAAGCAAAGAAGAGCAAGGAAATATTTCAAGACTTAGCTGTGTTCTAAGAAATCTTCAGTTTGGCTTCATCTAGAACTTTCAGCTGGAAGACTTGAGGGGGGGAAATATCCTCTTTCCTCCCCAGAATATTTGGGACTTACAGATTTCTGTCAGCTCAGAAACAAATGCTGGTGGGGAGAAGTCTTTGTAAAGAAAAATGCTTGTGCCACAGAAGGCAATATTTTCATGAAAAAGACGACATTTATAAAAACACATTATTATTTTGTGGCAAATGAGTACTGGTTTCGAAACCTGCAAGTGAGATTGCATTAAACTTTCCTATTCTTTGTTTTTCTTGTCATTTCTTCTGTCACTGGTAGATAAACCATTTGCAGCTGGCTACAATTTCCACACAGACTGAACTAACCTCAGTTAGTTTGGAAGATGAGAAGAGCCTGTTTGGACCCAAGAGGACCATTTTCATAAAAGCTCAGGCAAGCGCTGAAACTGGTGACTGCAATGGCAGCAGGAAATGGCTGTCAGGGAGAAGACCACCATTTGACCTCTTTCCATGAAGACCTAGTAGGGTTTTGGAGAGCAGATTGCCAGTGGGGTGCCCCTTTTCCCTTCTTTTTCCTGCCCTCTTCCTTCTCTCTTCCTCTCCATCACAGCACGAAGAGGTTCTGACAGGGGTATCTCTGTGGCACAGCTCCCATCCTTGCTGGGTACAGGAAGCAGCCAAAGGGGATTAGGGGAGCGAAAGGGCCGTGCTAAGACACAGGCTGAGTTAGCTTGGGTCACTGCCTCCTAGATGGCTCCAGCCTGATGCCCAGAGCCGGTCTCGGAGAAAGGAGAGGGAGAGCAATGCGGAAAATCCAGGAGATACAGACATGAGCGACCCACGTTTTCTACTGGTACCAGATTTTGCGGGGTTTTGAACCTGAAGTGCTTTACAGCGCTGCTCCATTAAGAGCAGCAGGATGAGGACACTTCAATTCATCAAAGCCACAAAACAAATCCTGGCTTAAGCCATCAGGTTTCACGTGAAAAAAAACCCAGAGAAAACAGAAGCCAAAAACGCTCAATAAAACCACAGAGACAATAAATCAGCCCAGTTTCATGCAGAAAAGTTACCTTTGAAACATCCTCTGGCAAACCTGGTGAGAGCTTCACGTCCCTAATGAAACCTGAAACCTGCAGGCTTGCATTTTTGGCTGTTAACTCGGCACAAGTAAGGGAAAAAACTACCCCCACAACTTGGGAAAAAAAACCCCAAACTTCTCTGCTGCTTCTTCCTTCCCAAGGCATTCCTGTTTTCTGGCACTTCCATCAGGAGACGAACCCTGCAGATTCACTGGGAGCTGGTAGGAGAGAGATGCTGCCCACATTTCTGAGAGTTTTTGGGTCAGGCTTTGGTGCTCTGTGCCCAAGAGATGACACCCAGCCTTAGAAATGAGAGGAGTGGTACCCTCCATCACCCAGTCTTTACCTATTAACACACACAGGCAAAGCATGGGGAGCGTTTCCCCACAGCTGCTCAGTGAGCGATACGGGGATTTCCTCTTCAAACACCTTCAACCCCATTTCTACTTCTTTTCAGCTAGTTATTATTATTCTTACGGTGGAGAGTTTAGTGAGCCAAGAGAAAGTGCCAAAATCGCTACTTTCCTAGGGACAGTGGGTAAAGGGCAAGACTGCCCTGAAATTAGCAGATAAGAGCAGACCTGAACTGAAGCTTTTATCGGTTGTTTGTGTTCACCGAGGCCAGATGATTTTCAAGGAGCCGCTTAGAGATTTAAAGCGCTGATGTGACAGGAACTCTTTGATTTTAATGTTCCTGCCCTCTTCTTGCAGCCAGTGTTTATGTAAACTTGAGAAAAACTGCCACTACTGTTCATCTCCCTCATTTTTCAACCTTAATGGTAATTACATTCCATGCATGACAGGAGACTCAGCATTGCATTCAAGACCAGGGCTGTAACGCTGCCTTTGACATGCCATTACTATGCATTAAGTCACAGTTTCGTAGAGGGGTAAAAATAACCTGTTGCAAAAGCGAGGGCTTAACATATTGTTGATTTGTGTAAGAGGTTTCAATAAAATGCTGTGGCTTGAGATTTCCGGGGGCATCCAACTGATGGAGGCATGACAATCCTATCGGAATTTAAAGGAAGCAAGGCTTCCAGTTTCCCTGGGCTCTATTGAAATCCC
Organism: Aptenodytes forsteri; assembly: GCF_000699145.1. NCBI lineage: Eukaryota > Metazoa > Chordata > Aves > Sphenisciformes > Spheniscidae > Aptenodytes > Aptenodytes forsteri. The sequence continues at coordinate 1,204,675 of NW_008794631.1, read as the reverse complement.
AGGCTCCAAGCTTTCCATTTAAAGTGCTGTAGATTTTTTCCCCAGTCTTCTGGAAGACAGCAAGGCAATCCTCTATGTGTGTAAGGGGGTTATGAGGTGGGAGGCGTGTGTAATGTGGGTTTGTGTCTATGGGTATGGTATACAGCTCTTCCCAACCAAATGCCCCTCGTTTCTAAGCCTTTCTGCATAAGTGCCTCAAGTTTTACACCTAATGCTTTAGGGTTAAAGCTTCTTTGAACATTTTTTTTCATGTAAGAACTTCTTTTTTAGGGACAAAATTTCTATTTGTCTGTGCAAGATCCCCACTGTACCCTTCTTTGCTCTCAGCTTTTCTCTCAGCTGATAAGCAGTGTCTTTTCTCTGCGCCTTAGAAAAATCCCATGCTACCAAATATTTGTTATGTCTGCCCAGTCCCACTTGAACTACAGACCTTAACAAAGGTTGCCTTCTGTTTACTGTAATGAGAAAGGATAGTTATTTTAACGTGATGCCTACTTAGCAAATAATTCCCTCCTCTCCTTCATTTCACCTGCTTGAGGCTTGCTCTTCCAGATACAATCTGGTCAGCTGATAGCATGGAGGGAGGAAAAATAAGTAATGTTGCTAGTTCTCTCCTCCAGATACAATGCTGTCTGCATGAACACCTGACTGATGGACACGTATATCACATTTTTAAGAAAACATAGCAAGCTGCATTGTTAACAAACTCTCACAAGATACAGCTTATGACTGCTTTCTGTGTGACATGCAGTCAGAGCATTGCAACGTACACAAGCATCATCTGAGACATCTCATAGCCATGAGCAACGGGTGGCAGAGCACAGAGAAGACATTTTGGTCTGGAAGGGAAGTTCCTCCTCAAGCTCCCAAATATCATTACCCATCTGAACCGCTCTCCTTCCAGCCACAGGCTAAAGTAAATGGACCACAGTGAGTGATTTCAAGCAAGTCCTGACATAAAAGCATCTTTGACTCACAGTTTCAACCCTGAAACAAAGCCAGCTGCTCTGGGCAAGGATTATTTCTGTAGCACTTCAGTTTCAACCTTGGCTCCAAACTCCTGGAGAGGAAAAACACGATTTTACCTTGAGCAGCAGCCAGGTTATTCCCCCACCCTCGGCTCACACTGACTCTCCTGCCAGCAGCCCCTCCAGGACAACCCCTGGCTGCTCCCACAGCCCCAGGCATCGCGCATCTCCCCTCTCACAGTCCCTACCCTTGCCTTGCTTGTGCAGCCTTGAGCTGAGGCCAGGCCAGGCTGGTGGTCGCAGCACAGAGGTCTGCTATTAGTTTATCTTCTGCTGGGCTGGTTTATCTCCTTGCAAGAGTCGGTAGTTGCATGTGTTGGCAAAAGAGTGCCGTGGGGAGACGGGGGGACCGGGCACCGTGCCAGTCTGGTGTGCCAGGGGGGCAGCCCGGTGCTCCAGCCCACATCTTTTGGGAGTACTGAGGTGCCACAACCTCTCAAACATGCAGGCAGATTCAAGATTATAGCAGCTTTAAAACGGTCTCCATTGAACGAGCAACTTTTTCTCTCCATCTTGGACAGAAAAATATATGTGTGTGTGTGTAACAGGCCAAAAGCTGCATCTGTTACTCTGCAAACACAGATTCCCTAGAGAGAGAAACTACAAAAAAAAAGAAAATAATTCACCTGTATGTTTAATCTAGCCTATGCTGAGAGGAAACAACTGGGCAGTATCCTCCTTCTAATGGAAATGGACTGTGCACCAATTATATTAGTTTTCATTCTTTAAATTACAGATTAGATTTTAAAATTCCACACCACTTCCAAGACCTTTTTAAAGGCCTTTTTCAGGGTTTTATCTCATGGCCCTTACAGAACTTGCTTTAGATTAGATGACACAGAAAAAAAAAAAGAAAAAAAAAGAAAAAAAAAGAAAAAAAAAGAAAAAAAAAGAAAAAAAAAGAAAAAAAAAGAAAAAAAAAGAAAAAAAAAGAAAAAAAAAGAAAAAAAAAGAAAAAAAAAGAAAAAAAAAGAAAAAAAAAGAAAAAAAAAGAAAAAAAAAGAAAAAAAAAGAAAAAAAAAGAAAAAAAAAGAAAAAAAAAGAAAAAAAAAGAAAAAAAAAGAAAAAAACTTAAACCCCAATCGATTGCTCTGGTAATGGAAATGGAAACCCTGCTTGTCCTTATTATCGTGAGCCTTATTACCCTTGTCATCACCACCACCATTATGCCATGAGGCTTTTATTCTCCAGGCATTGTGAGGAGGTTCAGCGGCAGAAGGGGCAAGCACCCAACCCTCTCCCTGCTCGGAGCTGCAGAGCCACGCTCCCATCTGTCAGTGGTTCCCTTAAGTGGCGCTTTATCTTCTGTGCCTAACGACTTACACTTTATTGTATCTGTCTCACGGTAATGCCCCGAGTTCTCTGCTAAAATCAGGGATCCCCTCCAATTACGGCCTGTGCAGACTTACAGTGAAAAGTCGCCCTTGCCTCACAGAGCTTGCAATTTAAACCCTTGGGGCTTTCCAGGCTAGATCCCCAGTCTCTCGTGATGCACAGAGACTGGCCCAGGAAGCAGAGCATGCAGGGCACCAAGCAGTAAAAATCAGTAATTGTCACTTGGAATACCCACCATCCAATTCAGGAACTGCGATTCCCCTGAAGCGGTACACGGAAGACCACATTTCCTATAGATGCAGAGGGTCAAATTCCATTACCCAGCCTAGATGTAAGTCCAGGTCAGCTCTAGCAATGTTAATGGAAATTACCGGATTTTTAGGAGGATTAGTGAGAGCAGGGTATAGCCCACAGCAAATACTTTTAAAAAATGCCACGTTAGTGACTTTTCTGCAAGCATACAAAAAAGACAGCAGGTAAGGGAATTGTAGAAGAGCATGTCGGTAACCTCATAATTTCAGTAGAATTATACTACTGCGATTGTGTATTTCTGTAGGCACAGTTAAGCTGGAATAAGTATACGTTTTTCTCCTGAGTGACATACAACAAACTGAAATTGGAGTGACCGTGCAGGAAGTATAAGGCATGACTGTGGCAATAGGATTAGACCAAAATATTTCCCCTCATCTAGAAATCTTGGCAGTATGAACAGTTCCCTCAGGTTCTCCAAATGATGTTTTGCTCTGCAGATCTATATATTAAATAGAGAAAAATAACTCAAAAAGTGTATTTCAGAAAAAGCATTTTTCCAATCTGAGGAATATCAGTGCTGCTGATACTAATATGCTGCAGGACACAAAGTCCCCAAGGGATTCCATACCTCTTGAAGGCACTGGAATGGGCTCCCACAAAACATGCCACTTTCCTAATACCTCCCCAAAACAGCTGAGGTCCAGCTCTCCCTGCGGTACTGATCCTCATGTGCCACCAGCGCACAAGGAAAAGGGCACTACTACTTTTTGTGGGAGAACATCGGGCTGCTGCTGACAGAGGAGGACCACTGCCTTCACCAGGAGTGGAGTGGTGGGGTCAGGCAGGGCACTGCAGGCACCCAGCCACCATCATTTCAGGGCCAGAGCTGGCACCTCTGTGTCACGCCGTGGTGTGCCACAGGGACTGTGCATATCTGAGCATCGCTGCGAGGATGCTGTGTTGCAAAGTGTAAATGTGGCCGACGGGCTTTGAAGAGAAGGCTGTAGAAGTGGAGGGAATTGAACCTCGATTTGAGCCCTACGCTTGTGTCCTGGGCTCCAGATCCTTACTTCATCTTCAGCTGGCAGCCAGACCATCTAGAAACTCTCACATCTCTCTTTCTCCCTTCTCTGCCTTGTGCACCACTCACAGTCTAATTAGCTATTCCTATTATTGCTACCTTTCTCCCATGACTGCCTTGTTCAGTCCTAACAATGAGGAATGCGACTCCCTGGCAGTTATCAGCTAATTGGGGCTGAAGAAGGTCACTGACTATGCATTATCCTGACCAAACCAAAATGTGCATTGACATTCAGTGCAAACGTTATCCTCTGCATGAAATATCCCAGCTTTAACCAGAAGCATGCCTTCCAAATTTGGCTGAAGCTGCTCTGCAAAACCTCCGCTGTGGTTCTATCAGATCCATGGGGATAACCTGCAAGAAAGAGCCCACAGAGGGAAACGGTGCTCTACGTATTTTGTAAGCAAGTTTTCTGGCAGCCTTATTCACCGAGGCATCCAATGGAGTGACTGTGGTGGAAAGAAGGATCATCACTAGGCACAGTAATCACAGAGATGAACTTCTGCATTCAGTAACTCTCTCACAGCTGCGTGTCACAAGAGTCATTGCAGAGAGTCTTGCTGTGTGTTGGGAGTTGACTTTTTTTTTCCACGGTCTGTTTGACCAGGCTGCAAAACCTTGCTTTCAAACATTAATTTGATTCCTGAGTGGCTGTCCTCTTTAACCTTTCTAGGATCCTGCTTTTATTTGCTAATGGTCTGTTTACACCACCAAAGTTTTGTTGATATGAGTATTTGAGACATGTCTATTAATCATCCTAATGCCCGTATTAATTCGCCTGTTCATGCATCACGATACCTTTTTTGTTATTCCTGATTAATTTTACAAATCTTTCAGTCATTCAATTAGAAAACTGAAATAATACCCTATGACTAAGGTGCCAGTCAGACAGCATGCTTAAGCCACAAAGTGTCTGGCTAAGAGATTTGATGGACAAGAAGTCATGAAGTCTGATGTAAGAAGAAAACGTCTTTGTGCTTTATTGAATATCACTTCCTCTGCTATTGGGAAGCAAGACCCACAACATGGGCAGGTGTCTGCTATGGTTATGTTCTCTGGGAGGAGATCTGGGTGCCCTGTATGGATTTCTTTGAGGATGGGTGAAGGAGTGGCCAGCACAGGGTTGGCAGGGAGAAGTCTTTCACCTTGCAGATCCATGGTGTGACTCCTAGGATGGCTGCAGCAGTGGCTCCACAGTCTAGAGAGGAGATCTCTTAACTACAAGGATGGCCAATCACCTAGGAGTCAACACCGGGTCCTGTTCATTAAAGACCAGGATTTAGCCTTTGGCGAAATGGGAAAGTCAATTCTGTCAACGACACACAAATAAGAATCATAGAATCATAGAATCATTGAGGTTGGAAAAGACCTCTAAGATCATCGAGTCCAACCGTCGACCCAACACCACCATGCCCACTAAACCATGTCCCTAAGTGCCTCATCTACTCGTCTTTTAAATACCTCCAGGGATGGGGACTCAACCACTTCCCTGGGCAGACTGTTCCAATGTTTCACCACTCTTTCAGTAAAGAAATTTTTCCTTCCATCCAATCTAAACCTCCCCTGGCACAACTTGAGGCCATTTCCTCTCATCCTATCGCTAGTTACTTGGGAGAAGAGACCAACACCCACCTCGCTACAACCTCCTTTCAGGTAGCTGTAGAGAGCGATGAGGTCTCCCCTCAGCCTCCTTTTCTCCAGGCTAAACAACCCCAGTTCCCTCAGCCCCTCCTCATAAGACTTGCTCTCCAGACCCCTCACCAGCCTCGTTGCCCTTCTCTGGACACGCTCCAGCACCTCAACGTCCTTCTTGTAGTGAGGGGCCCAAAACTGAACACAGTATTCAAGGTGCGGCCTCACCAGGGCCGAGTACAGGGGCACGATCACTTCCCTACTCCTACTGGCCACACTATTTCTGATACAGGCCAGGATGCCATTGGCCTTCTTGGCCACCCGGGCACACTGCTGGCTCATGTTCAGCCGGCTGTCAACCAGCACCCCCAGGTCCTTTTCCGACAGGCAGCTTTCCAGCCACTCTTCCCCAAGCCTGTCGCACTGCATGGGGTTGTTGTGGCCAAAGTGCAGGCCCCGCCCCTTGGCTTTGTTGAATCTCAGACAGTTGGCCTCGGCCCATCGATCCAGCCTGTCCAGGTCCCTCTGCAGAGCCAGCTGGAATTGCCTTTGGCTTTTGGGATTAAAGACTGTTTTCTCCTTATAGCACTGTTTTCATTTAACAAGGACGTCAGATTCTCAGGGCTGATACCTTCACACAACCAAGGAAGTCTGTAGTTTTCCTAGCCAGTACTACTTGATATAGGTGAATAATAAGGAGCGCATGAGTAAAAAGCCTCATTGAGCCGGGGGGTGAGTGTTAGAAGGGTATACCTGCAGCTCAGGCTGGTTGTACAGTCAGCAAGCAGTGGAGTGCAAATAACAGAGGATGCTCCCTCCCTTCAGCAGCAGAGGAAAGGAGGTGGAAAAAGGGGGGGCACACTTCTCTGCCGGAAAATCTTCATGTGCTGATCGCTGACACTCAGATTTTAGATCTTCTGACAGAAAGCAAAGACTTAACCAATCAAGAAGATTAACAGTGATGAGGTTGAGGTTCAGCTCTGAAATGAAGTGATTTAACACTTGGCTGTGCAAAACACTGAGCAAGAGAGTTTCCTTGTGCCTTCAACCAAGCAGAAAATCTCTGTGAAATTATCTAAAATAACAGCATCCTTTATGAGCTTTCATCCCCGCACCATATGGTTTCAGCCAGCTGAGGCTATTTCCATGCAGTACCCTGCACTTGGTACACACGTGCGGATGCAGCAGTATGTTGAAGATGGGACTGCCCACCTTTCGTACGCAGGAGACCACTGTTTGGGCACTCACAAATTTCAACAGACTGAAATATTCCAGGTCAAATTTCTAGTTCAGGATGATTTTTTAAGTTTCATTTAAAGTCATGTAGGAAGCCTGCTTCAATTGAGAGCCAATTTAATTGAATGGGAGTTTATAACTTCAGTGTTCTTTAGGCTGGGCTTTCAGTGAATAAAAGTGACTTCAGGTTTACTTCAATGTCACTTACAATTCTTATTCAGTCAAAAACAAAGAGGATGGTGATCTCTATCTGTCAGTTACCCTTTCACTAGCCTTCCTGCTTTCTCCCTTCCAGTTGCCTTCACAAAATGAAATGTGCTTGCTTTTGTATCTAGAAGAAGTTGATTAAAAATATACCGCCCTTCACTGAAATGCAGGAAGGGATATTTTGTCTTTCCACGTTTTCCCTTTAATTCCATGGACTGGGCAATGATTATTTTTTGATTGCTTGTGTTGCCTGATACCTGCCAGAAGCAGAGATTGACCTGGGCAGTAGGGGTCCATGCCATGGCCTGGTGGAACCAAAAAGCAAAGCTTTCAGCCGTAAAAAAGGATTGGGCATGCTTGAAGATGTGTCAGTTAAATTAGCTAATCGATACTACACACAATTTGGCACTTAATTCAATACATTCTTACTGTATTTCCTTTTTGGAACCTGGTGTTCTACTAGCTTGTATTTAGGCTACATGGATACCTACTGTTCTTATTCCTTAGGAATAAATTTGGCTATACAACCTTATAAACTTCCTCTGGTAGTGCAGATGAGCTGCCTCACGCAGCTGTCATCCCCCTCCTGCCCAGTCTCAGGATAGAGTGACCCATTTCTTGCAGGACTGTTATGAACTCTGGCCAATCGTCTCTTATCGACAAAGCATTAAATGTAATACATTACATTATGCAAGAAGCCAGGAAATGGGCTGGCTCTTCCTATACTACAAATATTTTGGGGAACAAAGATGACAAAACAATATAAAGACTATCTAGCTTTTAGCAACTGAGACACTGCTTTCATTATTCATTTCCCTCAACATACAATTTTAACAAAAATGGCCATCTCCTGTCTTTTCTGCAAGGCCATGTTGGCCTCTCAATTAAAAAAAAAAGTCAAGTGTGTATGTATTATTTTGTAAGACAATGAGCAGAACAGGTATGAGAATCCAGTAGAGACAGACATTACATGCCCTGCTACTGTCAGCAAATGCTTTTTATAAAAGCAATAACAAACCAAAATCAGCCTAGTTCCTTCTTTCCTACCTGTTCTCAAGGGATGTCAATTTGCTACAGAAAGTTGTTCCATTTCCATTTTGGCCACGCACAGTTGCTCCTCATCCGCTGACACCACATTTGCGACCCTATAATGATGCATTGATAAGCTGAGCTGGTGTTTGGGCAGGGCGTAAAGATGCCCTGCTCCATCCCGCCATTGCTCCCCTGCCGGCAGTGGGCTCTGGGCAAGACATGTGAGTATGATGTGACATCCCGCCAGCTCCACGGCTCCTGTGGGGATGCGGTAGCAGCGGTTTGGGCTCTCTGCCTGGGCACTCATAGCATCAGGAGGTGGCACATGAATTTGGGGATGGCTCGTGTCCCTTTGATGACTGTGATCAGAGCCACAGCCTGGTGTCAGTGTCCTCTCCCTCCCCAAAACCTGGTTGGGCTACTAAGTGATGCTACTGCCCCTCGCTGCCGCTCGCATTCCCTAGCAGCCAGTGGAGATGGGAAATATTTGCCCCCATTTGGTTCCCCCTGGTGAGCAGTGACCCCAGCAAATATCTTCCTTGTAGCGCCGAGGCTGCGGTTTGGCTCACAGTGCCGTAATACAGTTGTTGGCTACAGTCCCCAGATGTCTTTCTCTGTTTACATTTCCCCCTATCAAGGCTTTTTTCTAACACTCGCAGTATCAGGGTTTGGGGGAGGCAGGGCGATGTCCTGGGACTACCTCAGACATCCATTTTCCAGCACAACGGCTGGGGCCTTTTGATGCCAGACAGCCCTGTAGGATGTGGAGGTGATTTTCTCTCTGAATTTGCTCTCCCCCGTGTCTCCGGTTTGATATCTCAAACTCAGCACCAAACTCTTTCCCTGATATCTCTAACTAATGGCTTTTGGGATCCAGGGGGATGTTTTGGAAAGGACAGAGAGTAGTATCTTACCAGGTCAGGGACCACAGAGAGTTTTAGTGATTGGGGGTTGGGTCTCCCTAGGTCTGTGCCCCCCATGTGCTGCTTACACCCGTGCAGATGCACCCTGTGAGCCTAAGCATACTGCCCTTTCTGAAGGAGACCGTGAGATGGGGTGAAGAGGAATGGGGGAAGAGGACACCCAAAAGGCGGTGGGTGAGAGAAGAGATGGAGGGAGATAGCATCATTGCTCAGGTATGAGAAGAGGAGCTCTTGTGATTCCTTCTTCTTTTGTAGTCCAAGTATTTCTTCTAATAAATTCAGTGCAAACCCCTCTACTCTAACAACAGCTCCCAAGAGGTTCATTGGAAAACTACCTATTGACCCTTAGGACCCAAGTGAGTTGGTGTGTCTGCGCCATGGCATCAGATTTGGGTGTGGCAGGGATGACTGGAAATCACGTAGGCACTTCTGAATTTACAGCCCCTTTCCAAAAGCAACACAGGTTCTCGGAAACAGAGCTCAGCAAGAAAAAAAGTACCGGAAGAAAAATACTTGCGTAAATTACAACAATTCTGAAATTGGTATTAGTTTCCAAGTGCTTTAGAAAAAAGAATACAAAAAGTATGTGTTTTGTTCTGACACTTTGGACTACCTATTCTTTGCTTATGTTTAAACAAAACATCTGAAAATGAAATGTCAGTTTGTTTCAGGTTAACCTAAAACCACTCTCTTCACTAGTTCAATCCAGAGCATCTTGGACAAGCTCAAGATGTGGGCCTGTGGGAACCTCATGAGGTTCAACAAGGCCAAGTGCAAGGTCCTGCACCTGGGTCGGGGCAACCCCCCGTATCAATACAGGCTGGGGGATGAAGGGATTGAGAGCAGACATGCCGAGAAGGACTTGGGGGTACTGGTGGATGAAAAGCTGGACATGAGCCGGCAATGTGCGCTCACAGCCCGGAAGGCCAATTGTATCCTGGGCTGCATCAAAAGAAGCGTGGCCAGCAGGTCGAGGGAGGTGATTCTGCCCCTCTGCTCTGCTCTGGGGAGACCCCACCTGCAGTACTGCATCCAGCTCTGGGGTCCTCAGCACAAGAAAGACACGGACCTGTTGGAGTGGGTCCAGAAGAGGGCCATGAAAATGATCAGGGGGATGGAACAACTCTCCTATGAAGAAAGGCTGAGAGCTTGGGTTGTTCACCCTAGAGAAGAGAAGGCTTTGGGGAGACCTTATTGCAGCCTATCAGTATTTAAAGGGAGCTTATAAAAAAGATGGCGGCAAACTCTTTAGCAGGGCCTGTTGCAACAGGACAAGGGGAAATGGCTTTAAACTAAAGGGGGGTAGATTTAGGCTAGATATAAGGAAGAAATTTTTTACGCTGAGGGTGGTGAAACACTGGCACAGGTTGCCCAGAGAGGTGGTGGATGCCCCATCCCTGGAAACATTCAAGGTCGGGTTGGACGGGGCTCTGAGCAACCTGATCTAGTTGAAGATGTCCCTGCCCATGGCAGGGGGGTTGGACTAGATGACCTTTAGAGGTCCCTTCCAAACCAAACTGTTCTATGATTCTATGATCTTTTCTTAGTTGTTCATTAGGCAGTAAACAAAGTAATTTTGTGTTGGTACAGAGTAACTCCTTTTTAAATCATGAGCCCAAAAAAACCCCAAAACAATCATACATTCTTGCTGCTCAGGTTAGTTGCTCAATTTAGAGCTGTCATGGAAGGTCGATGAACTTGGGCTTCCCCATCATGCCAGTATTCTTGAACATTTAATGCACATAACAATATTTCCTTACAGTTCCTGAGTTCCTAAATCCACAGTTTTATTTCCAAATAAACTAGCTTCATTTGCAGAGGGTGTGTGTATCCCCTAAGTGGCTGAAACTCCCACTGAACCTGCTGGGTTGTTGTAATACCTTGGCATCATTGAAAAAAAGTCAAATCAAGTGTGTTTGGGGTAGATGGATGGTTTCTGAGATGGCTTTAAAGACTGCCTTTAGGGCACCAAATTTCAAACTTTAATCCAACTTTAATATATTTGCTTACTTGCTCTGTGTGCTGAAGTACATTAGTGGAAAGGGGATGAAAGAAGGTTGGTTCAAAGCAAGTTGTCTTATTATGTTACCTCCCCTCATCCACCAAGTCAGAACGAGGGTTTCAGCTCATAACAAGCTGCACCTGTTTTGATCAGCCAAAGATTTTCCACAGCCAGAAGCTGCCTTCATCATTTACTGTATAAACTGTGGATTGAGTTTGAAACTGAAACTCCTTGGCTAAAAACTGTTATAGATAGCGCTCAGTGCACTGGGTGGAAGGTGTTACCACATACAATGTGAGCAACACTAATGAGATTGATAACCTGTATTACAAATAGAATTATTTTAATGTCACATGTTAAATTTATCAGGAAGATTTTTCTAGTATTTCAAACTGTAAAGGTTTTGTTGGAAGAGTAAAACATCAACAGAACTAATTACAGTGTGAATATTTTCAAATAGTCCTAATAAGATCTCCTGTGTCCCCCAATTTTTCACCCAGCAGCGAGAAGTAAACATATTTGCACCTCGAGAAACATATGGGCCATTTACAATTCAAAATATTTTCCTTGCTTTCTACTATGACTGAAAAGATCATAATAGCAGATTTGATTTTTTCTTTAATCCTTTTGAGAAATTGAATCAGCTCTGACATCTCTAATTTTTTTCCAAAAAGTGAAATCTTTGAATCAATTTTTAATAAGATTGTAATTGACAAATCCATTGAAACATTAGTGAACATTTAAATACTAATTAGCTAAGCCACTGCTAATCTCTGCTCAGCAGAGCTCACAGACACAAACGTCAATTAAACCTGAGTTTGTCCCTAAGGAAAGAAAGGTCAGAGGGTAGTGTTCAGTCAGCTGTGAGATTATGTTAACACAGTGCTAGGAGTAATAATCTCTGGGGGGAAAAAAAAGCTAAACTTTCCTTTACTTTTTTTTTATAAATAATTACATTAATTATAGGGTGGAGAGAGGAGAAACAAGGGAAGAATTACAAGAAGTGAATCAACAACTGTTGCCTCTTTAGCAACAAACCAACGAACCATCAATCCATTGCCTAAGGAGTTAGGGGACAGTTCATTCCCTGCTTACAGCTAAATCATTGAGTATCTCAGGCAAACTCCTGCTTGTTTCCACCAGGCTAAGATTTAGGTTTTTATTTACTTCGGAAATTGCTGTAAAGTGTTTAAATTTTAGGTTTTTTCCTCCTTTAACAGCGCCCAAAAAAAAAAAATTTTTTTTCCCGGTTCCCAAAAGAAAAGCACGTCGCAAGGTCTTGCTCTCCTCCACCCACTCCAAGACCTGCCAATCTATTTGCTGTCACTAGCAAATACAGGACAGCAAAATAAGCGGTGTGTGCTCACTGCGCTCTCCCAGTTTGCTTCCTTTTGCTTTTCAGAGCACTTTATTCCAGTCCTGCACTTAGGCAGGCGGATGGTTGTGAGCACACAAACAACCCCATTAAAGTCAAGGGACTTCTGCACTTCAAATTACACAGCTCCTTAAGTGCTTCAGTAGACCGAAGCCGTAACTCATTATGACTGGCAGCACAGGGGTATGTTTAAGTATATGCTGCAATGTTTCTGCAGATTATTTATTTATGTTTCCTTGATGGACTTCAGCACCTGTTTGAAGTTAAGCACTTGCTTCCTCAACGAGGGACTCAAATACCTTCTTTTCTAGTTATAACTAGCATCCCTTCTTCCCCACACAATATTCCAAGGAGAGGCTGCCATGGAGAGCATCTCCTGAGACACAGAGTCTCAGAAGTGCAGCTCTACTGATAATGCAAAATCAATCATTTCAAACTAGGAAGGAAAGCACGTGATAGATGATTTCTGACCCCAGCCGCCATCGTGAGAAATGTGTAGATTAAGAGCTCCCTCTTATCGGAATATGATTCTTGTGTCGGCCTGCTTTGTCAAAATCTTATATTTTATAGAAAACTTGTGATAGAGTATGGGCAGCCTACAGCACGGTAAAGTTGAAGTTAGAGCCGATATAAGGGCACGTGGAAAGTGCAAACTGCTACGGGAAGTGTTTTGAAAAGCCAAAACCACTGAAGTGACATAGCCTGGTGAGGCCTAATGTGCAACATATGGATTCTCCCTGCTCTTGGAAAGCTTTAGCATTAGAGCCTCTTAACTGTGCTTAAAAAGAAAAAAACCCAAATCTTATAAACCATTCTTCCAAAAAACAAGATTAAAAAATCCCCAACATATTAACTTAAAAAAAAAAAAAAAAAATCTGTTCATGTACCATGCTGGTTAGCAAGTTAAGTTGATTTATTTAGGAGCTTTGGAGAAATCTCAGCAGAGAAAAATATTACAGCTTGCTGTCATAATTTCCTAAAGTTTAAGTGTTCATAGATTTGTAATGTTCCAAGCTGGGAGGGGCCACTCTGTCATCCAGTCTGACCTGTTATATATCACAGGTCATTACATTTCACCAAGTTACCTTTGCATCGAGTCCAATAAATCGTGTTTTGCTAAAGACTATCTCCAGAAAGGCATCCGTCTGGATGTAAAGCCGCCCCTAGTGTGTTCCAGTGATTAGGCTCACTCTAATAAAAACACGTGTTATTTTCAGCTTAATTTGTCCAGCTTCAGCTTCCAGCCACAGATTCAGGTTATGCTTCGCTTCACTGGACTGTAAAGCCCTTTGGTGTTCAGCCTTCTCTTCCCGCAAAGACGCCTCTCTGGAGGACCTTTATGGAGGATAAACACGCATAAGAAGCTCCATCTAAGTCATTTCTCTCCAACCCTTGATTTTGTTTTACAGCTGTTTCTGTGCTTTTTGGGTATACACCTTCTAAGCAGAACTTGCTGAACCTGCAGTATTTCAGTATCATTCTCACCAGTCCCAACCACAGACAAACTCAGAGCTCAGTAACATCTTTATTCATGCAAACATTAATTGAGTGTTGTGCTGCAATCCCCTGCTTTCCTTCTGGTCCAATATAACCATAAAGCCTTTTGGTTTTGAGGGTGCAGCCCCCTGTCTTGTAGACGAGGGCTGTATTTTTTATTCTAAGGTATAAAACCTGGTATTTTAATTGTACCACTTCATTTCACTGGGCTATGCTTACCAAGTCATTCAGACCAGTTTATATCACTGCTTAGTCTTCCTGACTTTTACCATTCAGACAGTCTTTGCCTTATCTCCAGATTATGATTTTACTTCAACTCACAGATAAAGATGTTAAACTGCCAGGTCAAATATGAATTGCCACTGAAACAAAACCAGAAAAATCCACATTCAATTAAAATTCCTCATTTACTTACAACTCTTTCAAGGTTTAGTCCATCTAATATATACCTTATTAACAATGTGTAATGCTAATTTATTTCTGATAAATGGCATGCAGAAGGTAGTGTGATAAATACCTTACAAAATTGTATTACTTCTTCTAACAAACAACTTTGTAATTCCAGCAGAGGAGGACATCAGCTTTGATCCAAGAACTGATATCAATTCTGTTCCTGTCCTTGAATACTTCATTAACAGAGCCTTGTAGAAATTCATTCGTTATTTTGACTGAGCCTGATGTTTGGTTAACTGGTTTGAGTTATTCCGCTTACTCTTTGTGGCTACTGACTGTCTATTTAATATGTAAATTTTGGTAGTTTTACAGGTCTTCTGTGGTCCAAAATTCAGATGAGATGAGCCTAAGCTCACATATTTATGGTCTGAAGATGCCTATTTTGCAACCGCTTCAGCATCCAAAGAACCACATTCACGTGGCCTCGCTTAAGTAATTTATGGGTCTTTAGCAAGAAAAGGTCTTGAAACACAGTCTTTTAAAGCCAAAGAAACCAAAACCAGAGGACTCTGAAAGGAGTAAGGTGATGCTGCATGATTAGTACAAGTGTAGATTATCCTCACTTGAGAACACTTACATCCTTCAGTCATTTTACATGAGAAACGGCTACTGAGTAAACGTGGCTGCCTGAAGATGCTATCTGTGCACGGGAGTCTGTAGGTCTAGAGAAACCCTAACAACTTTACCCCAAATGAATTAAATCCACTGCGGGGTATCTCCAGGCCAGGAAGACACATGCACGTGCTGAAATGTTTATTTTGCCATTCGTTCTGATGCTGGCAGCCCCGAGTGGCGGAGCCACAGAGGACTTATCAGCTCTTCTCCCACTTGAATCCCACATGCCAGCAGGGAGCACATCCGCGTCCCCATCCCATACGGCTGCCTGTTGCCCTGCAGTATCTTGTTGGGTTCCAGGCTTTTCCCTTAAAATTATCACATTTCACTTCCAGTCACTGCGGGTCTAAGTCACGCTTGCCAAAACTGATAGAGTTGCAATTTTGACATGTCAAAATTGTTACACAAGCAGAAATCTCCTTGTCCCTGATGGCTTCCCCTCCAGCATGGACAACGTTCTGATAAAGCCTACATTTGCTCCAAAACTAAAGTGATGCAGATGCATTTTATACTGCGCAAGAGAGAACACAGCTGTAAGAGTTGCACAAAAATCCTGACTTCAACTCTAATCTTCAGATAACGCCTGCTATGTAATATGCTCAGCACCAGGGGAAATATCAAAGGGCGCTTCCAAATGATATTTTCACATAAAAACTTGCTAAATGGCAGACCAAATCCTCAGCTGGCCTGTATCAGTGAAGCCACGGAAGTTTATCTTGCTGAGAATCTGGTTCAGCATCATGTACATAGAATTAACATGGCTTTGCTTGCCACTAACAAGTAACAAAATAAAGAAGTCTGCAGGGCTATAGCAAAGTGTCTGGGGATTTACCTGAAGCACGTGTTGATCTTTTAACTTGTGCAGAAACTGGGGCCTGAGATGATGGCCTCAGTGTGGAAACGTAGATTGATTAGATACCTAATCTGCAGCATGTCTTTCATCCCGGAGTGGTTTCCAAACAGTATTGTCACAGCTTGCTTTCCCTGACAGCTCCCCTAGTACGTGATCACCCTGTTTCCTGGAGGCCTGGGCTACAGTTCAGCATGGCTGGTTACAAATGTACACTGGGGACATCACTTCAGCATCAGGGCTGCAGTTGGAGCTCTTTTACATTTCCTAGGCACATACATTTCTGGATCCACAAACTTTCGGGGCTTTGTAGGACAGGATGACCTGGAGCACTCAGACTTCAAGCACCAGGAACTGGCATTTTTCCTGTCTGCGAGAAGTTTGGAGGAGGGGGAAGCCCAAGCAAGTGGAAGCCCAAGGACCGGCCGTCCCTACTGGACCCTCCACGGGCAGTGGGGATGGATAAGCTAGACCGCAATCCCTGGCATCAAGCCCTGAGCTACTCTAGAAAGGGGGCTCCATACCGCCTGCACATCATATATAACAGACACTAGCGTGGACACCACCAGACAGGTCTCTCCCCTCTTCAGTGAGCATCCTCATCATCAGTTGTGCTCTCCTTACAGCGCAATCAATGTGTATTTCATGACACAAGAGAGACTAGGTGCCCAAAACAGGGCATGGGTTTTGCTTAGCTGGGCAGCATCCATACATCTTTAAAAATGTAAATCAAGGTACTTTGTAGATCCCAAACTTTTCATCCCTGACACTCAATAGTCCAGCAGAGCCTAGACAACACTATTATATTTTGAATATTTGCCCAATATGCTAGGAACACATCAGTTTGGGGGTTTGTGTGAATGCAGCTGATTTTATAGTCGAAATTTGGACACTTGCCACCACTCCTTTCCTTCTGCTGTCCCTCCTTCCCCTCATTCCTGTTTGACCTTTGCTATTGCCCCCATTGACCGTTTTGGTGATGAGCCCTGTGCACCCAGTGCATCAGCCCCACAGTCTCCAACCGAAGCCAGAGGAGCCCTCCTCCTTGATGGGGCAGCTGCTGAGCATGGGCAGCTCCGGACCCTCCATCAGCTCCCCATGGCGCCAGGGCCATGCACTGCCTTTTCTCTGCAGAGGGGGCAAAGGACCACTGCTGTGGGATACACAGAAATCTCTTTTGGCGCATTATTACCACGCTAGCAAGCTGCAGTCTGCAGCAGTTCCCACATCCTGGATAAAATTCCCTCCCTCCTCTGATTACTGCTAACTCATACTTTCCAGAGCTGATTTATCCCAGGCCTCGTAAAAATGCTTCAGAGCAGCCAAAGCAAGTTGCCTTCAGAGCACACTAGATTCCTTCCAGCACCAGGTATTTTAAAAAGACA
This sequence comes from Aptenodytes forsteri, assembly GCF_000699145.1. NCBI lineage: Eukaryota > Metazoa > Chordata > Aves > Sphenisciformes > Spheniscidae > Aptenodytes > Aptenodytes forsteri. Next base: position 1,187,772 of record NW_008794631.1, on the reverse strand, counting down.
TATCCTCGGGGAGGATGCCTCTCCCGGTCCAGCTCCTACATACAAAGGCTTCACATTTACCTTAAATCACACAGGGTGTCAGCTGGGCTGAACTAGCATCGCTGCTATTATTATTAGCACTGGCAGGGTCAAGACTTGCTTATTCTGGTCCCTGCCTCTTGCTCTGAATGGGCAAAAAAGAAAGGAAGGGTGGGAGGAGGAAGGAAACAGCTGAGCTTCTCACAGGACCATGGCAGGAGAGTGGCAACACCTGGAGTAAAATGTTGGACTTCCCCAAATCTCTGCCTAGCACCCTGTGCATTTGGTCACTGACTTGCTCTGCATCTCCACAGATGTCCTGCTTCTACTCTGCATCTACTTTCCAGGAGCCATAGGTACTTAAGCGAGGTGCAAGTCACTGTAGGTGACTACAGCACAGCTACGCTACCGTTAGCCAAACCTGTCTTTGATGAATAGATACCTTCACCTCAGTGGGCCAGGGGCAGGCAGAGGAGGTCACCTGCCCATGTTCAGCTAGGACTAGGATGCACTACTCCTAAGATCGTGCCTCCAGCCCTGTGTTCTCCTTGAAAGCAATGATGCCAAAAAATTGGGTTCACCACTCACCCTGACCAACTACTTTCACTCTGTCCATTACCAGACTGTTTTTAGCTGCTCTCTGTTTATTGTAACACACTAAAAAGTGGACCATTGTCTTTCACTGGCATTACTCTACAAAAGAAAAACATACAGAGGTAGCAGTATGCTAAAGCAGAGCCAACCAGCAGTAAAACATCACCCTGTTGCACCCCAGGGAAAGGGTCTGCAAAGAGGCAGTAAGCTGAGCCTCACCTGGCTTCTCTGAATCCCCCAAAAACCTTGTCCTGTTCTTTCAAAGACTCCACATTTTGTCTGGAGAAACGAACCAGAGAGAACAACCAACCTTAAATGGTCCCACATGTAAACACGCTCCCATAACAATGAAAATGGAATATACCCAGCAAAGCCCTTGACTTTCTCCTAACTTGGCTGGTGGGAAAACAGACAGGCGGTGAAAGAAGAGTAGAATACAGATCCTTGTTTTTCTTGTTTCCTACAGCCCCGACCAGCACATCCCTTCCACCCCCGGCAGAGCAGTATCATGTACGCTTGCCTGTTGGGGCTGACACCCATCACACAAGGGGCTGTGCATACACAGAGGAAAGGACTAGTCCCTCCTCCAGCCATTTTATGAACTAAGTACAGTTTAGACATTAAAGTTACTTATTCCTATTACTACACCTGCTTTTGAGGGGTAATGGAGATGTGTGTGCCCTTTTGCTTCACTTTATATCATGCAGGCACACGTTAGTCTCACACAAATACAACAATGCATACATTAATTTAAGTAGGTAGAGTCATCTACTTCAAAGCATGTTAGATACAGTCCTCTGAGTATGATTAAAACCAGTGGGACTATTCCGTGGACTCTGGATAAAGCCCCGCTTTACAGGGTTTCTATGTTGACAGATCAGTCCGGCTTCAGCAGTGCTTTTCTCCCCGAAACAGCAGATCCCCATCATTCCTGACACCAGGCAGGACACCATAGCAAACAATCAGATGTCTGCAGTGAACGTCTCTCCCTAGCCAAAAAACCATCCCACAGACTTAACATAATAAGTTATTGTCTTCTTAAAAAGCAGCAGACACACTGATCACCCTCATTAAGGAAGCAGGACAATTTTCTTCTATAAAACTTCAGCCTTCATAAATGTTGTAACTGGTCCAAAGGGAGAAGTGGAGTAGTTTAGTAGCCAGAGGACAAATTCACAGTTTCCCCATATGCTGTTGCCCAACTGGGGGAAAAATGAAAGGGGAGGGGGGAATTTGCAGTGCTGATCTTCTCTTTTTCTTCTCTTTTTCTTGTTTTCCTTTTGAGAGCACTGCTTTTGCTGTGGGGCAGTGGATCACTGGAGGGATGGTTTTCCTCCCAGCAGCCGGGCTGAACACATCAGTTCAGCTTGCTTTCCAGGCTCCTGGCACAACATCCTCAGCGAAGGCCCTTGGCCTTTAAAATTCACTGCCCCTAAAAATCTGCCAGGGCTCCTGCTTGGCAAGCTGCAACCTGTATTATAAGGCTTTTTGGCTTAATCTGATTATTAAATATGTTTTATTTTTATTTTGTTGCCACGAGGGCAGGCAAGTGCTTAACGGGAATTGATCCGATGGGGCCGTCTCTGAGAGTGAGTCGGATATGTTTGTTTATATTGAATGGCAACATGCTTCCCTACATCTGCAAGAAGTACAGCTCTAGATGCATTAACAAGTAACCTCAAAGCTGCCTGGCAGTCCAAATCACTTTCCCTACTTTGTTGTTTTACATGCATAAAGTAGACCACAGACATGCCAACTGGGGACAGGTAGGGGATGCATAGGAGAAAAATGAGCAGAGATGCAAATTGGGAGCTTTTCAAGATAGGGAAAACCAGGGAAAGATGACCTGAAAACACCACCGGACACTTCGTCTAGCATTAAAGCCAGCAAAACATTTGCTGGAGAATTGCACGTGACCCTAATTAGCACAGGAAGTCCTGGATGGAGGGACGTACATCTATAGCAGTCAGGATCCAAAGCACTTTGGCTGCCTGCATCGCACCACAGCACGACCACATGCCCATGTGGTCTGTAGGGTGTGCAATGCGGGGCGAGCAGTTCCCTCACTCAGGAGGGGCCTAGAGCGTGTGAGGTTTGTCAAGAGAGAGTTTCCCCAGCCCAAAGAGGATGGAGGGACCACAAATTTTTAGGAAATGGTGCTTGCCAGTGGACATCCACCAAGACTTTGGGTTACTGAGCACTCCAGCAGCAAGCCAGCTTTACAACCCTCAAGCAGAGATTGGGTCTTTCTCCCAATGTTTTCCCAGAGGTTTCTGGTGAGACTCCAACCTAATAAACATAATGGTGAAGGGACTGAGCCCAAACTCCCACCACCATGTAATTCCAGTGAGTAACAGATGCTCTGGCGTAGTTTTTGTGGTGACCAAGGAAAATGAATGCACCGTTGAAATGGTGGAGACAAGGACCAACTTTTGATCCTTTGGCAGCTAGAAAATTTATGTATGGTGATTATTTAACATGGGATTAAAAGGGATTCCTTGTTCTACCCTCATACACCTTATGTTTTGCCCATCACTGAGATATCATCGTATGACTAATTTTGTTGTCTGAAGGAATGAATGCATGACAGGATGCCAAGCCTTATTCTGAATTAAATCTACAAAACCCCATATAGACTAAAGATGTTCAGTGTGACATTGTTTTACATTAATGCAATACAGGAGCAGCTGTACACCCTGAGAGTTAGAGAGATCTTGAGCTATTTAAAAAAAAAATTACATATAAAAAAGCCAACATGCCCATACATCTACAGCTATTATTCTGCTTTTTTATACAGCCAAAACAGCTAAAACTGTTTCTAAAAGTCTAAAAAAGATCACCTGTTAAAACTGACCACCCTAATTTGTAATATAAACATATTATATCCCTTTTGTGCATAATGCAGAAGTACACATCCATTCACTTCAGCTTAACCTTCCAGTTCCTTCTTCAATCTCCTTCTTATTTCTCATGATTGCATTCTATTTAAATACATATATACACATACACCCCTGTGTTAGCTTCTGTTACAGTGGGAGCATAAACACTTTTTACTAAAATTTCACCATCTTCCTAACAGCAAGGGTTTCTGGGGGACAGTAACAGCAGTTTTGCAAAACCACCTTGAAGTGCCCCAACGGTACAACTGCAGATCCATTTTATCCAGTGATTACATTGTGTTTCCTCCAGCTTCTTTGCTACATGTCCTGTCGGATAAACACATTGCCATTTACATTTGAATCCCTTTTGCTGGTGGTTTTAAAACAAAAACCTCAAACCAGAAAAGGATTGACACATACTTTACTTACCTGAGCCATACAAAAATTGCTGGCATTGCAATACCAGCAATAACCAGCAATTCTGTGTCCTTTTTCTTTACAGTGTTATTCTTGGTGCAGAAAGACTGCTGGCTTTGAGACTAAACTTTGCCCAATAGGGTTTCCATCTCACATAATGATCTCCTCTTCTCTTTTTCCATTTTTTTGTTCTCTTCATTAACAACTAATCACACCCAGTATCTGCAGTCTCTCAAGCACAGAAATACTCATATTTTGCCACAAAGTCATGTACCTGGTTATTCCAGCTAGCATTTTCTGGATCTGAACGCATAAAACTTCTGAGGCCTGATGCTTTGTGGTTGCAATGGCAATCTAACATTGAAAATGCCCCTTGGGGAACTTATGTCTTTTACTGTGTCTTTGTTTACTTGTTTATTGAACAGAATTGGTTTAATTGTTAGCTATTCAGATTTATAAGTTACACTGATCTAAATAATTCCCTAGCCAAATGCCAGACAGAAACCCTGAGGCTCTGGGCTTTGGTGAGATTAAATCAGTTGTGTATTAACTGTGTTTTAAAGCATTTGATCAAAGTGCATTCAGTAGACTCCCCCAAAGACATCCAGCCCTCCTGCTCACCATGCTCCAGTCTGCTGCAGTTTTCTATGGGAGTGATGGTCGTGTACATCTACGATAACTTAAAGTTGTCCACCAAGCATGCCTGTGTAAGCCCTTTGCTTGAAGAGAACCTTGGTTTGAAAGTGGTAACTCCAAAAACTGGGCACATGAAGTGTTTCCAAAGCAACAGGGATGCTTTTTTTTTTTGCTCACTTAAAGTTTCAGCATGACCAAATCAAGCCTTCTCTTACAGCATTACTCTTCAAAATATAAATCAGAATTTCAGGGAGCGTGTTGCCTATTTATTATCTCCTTGCACCCCTCTGCTCCTTTCACATAACAGCGTATTTTAATCTGCTTTTTGCCTACTTGCCATACAGCTGCTTTCCCCAAACTGCACAGGCAGCTAGTGCTAGTGCCTCATAGTGCTACTTTTCTGCTTTTACAGAAATTATAGCACTTTCACTGTCCCAGTTTAAAATAAGCTAGACCTTTTGAACAACTTCCAGGCATCAGTTTGTTTGCAGGTATTGTTTTCTTTCCCACAACGTGCACTCTCCCAATTCTTCTGTTTGCAGTTTTGTACTAGGACCAGAGAACTAGAAGGGGCATTATCTTTAAATGCCTCTATCCAACTTTATAAAACATGCTACACAGACCTATTGCATTTACATCCTCACGAAACAGGAGCAGCATCCCTGAAATAGCAGGAAGAGTGGGGGAGAATCAGACACGTAGCATTAAATATTGACTGCGCTGATGTATATGCGTGTGTGTATGAATCTGCCCAGCTAGAGCTTCTGTGGTATTTGAAAGGACAGTAAACCCTGAAGAGCCTGAATGTTCACAGGGGAGCTTATCAGTTGTTGATGAGGCCCTGTCCAGCCTTACAGACAGCCAGTTTCCTTCTGCACTGGGGCACTAGTTTGCTGTGGAGCCAGCAGAAAGGTGATAAGCTGCGGAGAAGATTTTTTAGGAGTCTTGCCTATCTTTCACACCAAGTGGCCAGAGCACATTTTCCACAGTTGCCACTTACAGATAGGCTGGCTGCTCTCGGATAAGGTCAAGAAAGAAATAGGAAAATGGGTTCCAGTTTGCTTCCTCTCACAGTCCCCCCCCCTTTTTAAATATATAAATCTCCCAGAGCTTATAACTGTGCCAGACAAGGTAGCTATGGAGTTGACTCAGAGCAAGAGACAGATTTCAGTCTGGCTATCAGCAATTCCCTGTCTGCAACTGCCAGGCAGGAAAAGGCTGCAACTTCTGCCAGTTGATAGCAAAAGCCTCAGCTAAACCGAGCTGCAAAACTTTTTCAACCCTCTCAGAGGAAAGGGGTTCTTACAAAGGTTACCTTTTGCCAAACCGTGAGCAACACTTTTTGGATCGAGCACCGAGGTAAGGGTGACGCAGAGCAGGATGATGTCGCCGCTTCACCGGGAAGCGGCATGCGATGCTCAGCTCCAGGACAGGGCAGCCTCATCCCTTGCTCCCCAGGCTGCTTCTCTAGATACCGTGGGAAAGGCAAATATGGGGTGGCTGAGGTTAACATTCAGGGGAGATAACATCAGGAAGCTCCATGGGGGGGCTTAAGCTGATGTCTGAGGTTGCTGTATCTTCATCTTTGAATCTTGCTCTGAATGTTTGGCACCTTGCAATTGCTAGAAGCGTGCCGGAGCTTTATCCCGGTCACTGCTTTCCAGGGTTGCAAACTTATACTTGCAGGTTAAAACATTTTACCCTCAACTTCTGATGATGACAAGAGTAATCTCAAGTTATTTGCATATATTTTTAACAGTCCCCTTGGGATAATGCTATTAGCACATAACAATACACAATCACTATAAATCTGACATCCTGTAGGACTGTGGTAGTATTGCATCGAGCAGCAGTTTTCTTTTACAGCAGAAAGTTTGCCAACTGCAACACTGCATTAGCCCCTCTCAGCATCTAAGCGAGCCATCCTTGTTATTGCCTTCCACCAAAGAGCATCCCAACAGAAGAAAGAGTTTTGCACAAAAGGCTACGTGATACTTCAAAGCTGAAGCATTAGCTGAATCTTTGCTGCTCTAAGGCATAAATTTGAAATAATGGAGAGTCCTGTGTTTGAGCACTGCTGTGCCAGCTCTTTCGAGTATTGCCAGTATTTTGGGGTCAACGTGTTAACAAGGAAATGGCTGAAGGGGAAAAAAGGATTTCAAAAGCTTCATTCCCAGTTCAAACTATCTCTGGAGTCCGAGAACTGAATTTTCAAGCTGCCCGTGTGCTGCCGTCTCTTCTGTTTCGTGAAAGCACTGGTATCTTCCACTTCTTGCGAACACAAATCAAACACCTCTCAGCCGAGCTCCTCTTCCTACAAGCTACTGTGACAATTTTGTCCTGCTGATACACAGAGGTTGTCCCCAAAACATGTTCACATTGGGCTCGTGCAGTGCTAGGCACGAGGTGGCCTCGATGCGGACCAGAGAATAGCTCTCCCGCCTCTAGCCCACAAAGGGAGCAGAAAAGGAGCTTATTTAGATTTTTCACATGGTTTCCACAGGTTCTTGCAGCCCCAGACCGGGCTTCTCCCACCCACGCGGGTGCAGCAGGGTGCTGCCAGAATCCTCCGTGGCTGGCACCCACTGCAGCCCCGGCAGCTTCACCCCGCAGCGTGCCAGAGGCTTCGCTGCCCCATGCCACTCCTTCGCAAAGCGATAATGCTTCTAATTAGCGCCAAGACCTCCTGAAAGGGGGGCAGAGGCGGGATGGGGGGACACTGAGGTGACTTGGCTGGGGCTGCCGTGCTCCCGGTGGTAACGAGGCGCTGGGGCTGGAACGAGGAGAAGCCGGGAGATAAGAGAGGGTAAGAGGGGAATATTTCGCTGACAGAAAAGAAATATGCTTGGGACTAACATCTAGTGCCAGTGATATTTTAATCTCATTGGTAGGGAGCTGCTTTTCCAGGAGGGCAGAATTAATTTGGTGTTTTCGGTGTCTTCCCTCAGGTGCATGGGCAGATGGAGGGGCACGCTCCCTCTGCTGTGCGCCACCCCAGCGCTGGGGGCAGAAAATATTCCCTGACCTGGCAATCAAGAATTCATTAAGGAAAAATAAACTCGAGGCCCAATTTTCCCTTGGGGTGACCGTTATGTCAGTGTCACCAGTAACCGCAGTGAAGTGGCTCCTGAATCCGTGTGGTGCAAAGAAGGGAAGAGCCAAGCCTGCAGACTCATGGGCTCCCGATCCTATTTAGCAGTGGCAATTAATGAGGCACCGCTACGGCTGAATTGCTCACTGCAAGACCACCTCCATGACCCCTATGTCTGTCAGCAGCAACAGGAGCACTGACCTGGCCAAAACATTCTTGGTGCTACCAAGAAAGCTCAGCACAGGGGTGTAAATCCATCATTCAGAAGGGCCCAACACCAGAAGATGGTATTCCTGTTTTATGGTCCGCAACCAAAAAGGCACCATGTGCAGGATAGAAGAGATTTTTTTTGCCCTGTTGCTCCTCCAGATACCCAATGGAGCCACACACATGCACAAGGACGTCCCTTGTAGAGCCATCCATGTCACAAGGACAGACATCATACCGTCACAGCCACAGCAGTGTTTTTCTACATCCCCATTTGCAAAACACTTATTCCTTGCAATACCTTGATGTTGTCCTTGTGCAGCATTTCCCAGTGACGCAGAAATAAGAAATCAGCACCAGCTTCTCCTACAACAGACCCGCAAACCCCTTCCCCAGCACAAAGCCATGTTATCTGACAAGCTAGTTTTCTGCCAGGGAGATTTTACTAATTCCTATTTTATACCTGATAAGAAAATAGCTCAAAATATAGGGTGTAGGAAAGAGGAAGCTTTTGACTGAATTCATACCACTTTCTACAGTTCCTAATTTGATGACTGTCTACCAATTAAAAAAAGTAGTTGTGTAAGTTATTTGGGCAGGCTGCTTGCGATAGCTGCCTGACTTAGACCTGGGACTATTAAAGCAACTCAGTTCACCTACGGTGATAAGAGCAATTCAGACCACGCCTTCTACATGGGTGAATCAGTGGATCAGTCTCAGTGCCTACTGCTAGAACCCAGTTCAGCCTTTATGCCTGACTGCAACATTCACCCAGAGTATTTACCTGGCACAGCTAGACGAATTCTCGTTATGGATGGACAAGTAAGAAAAAATATGATTTTGCTCTAGTTTAATTTCTGGAACATCAAAGGGTCATCCAAGGGAGGAAAAAAAAATGTTCAATTTACCCTTTGCAAGGTAAAGAAACTAGTCCTGGAGACATGCTACTTTAATTTGTCAGTGTATCGCATGCTACTATGGAGAGCTTTCACTGTAAAGAGCCTCCAGTGTGGTCCAAAACAATAATGGGGTATTTGTCAGGCAGGAAGAAAATCCACAGAGTTTCATTATGCCAAGGGACACCAAAAACTGGAGAACAGACAGTGGAAAAAACACATTACTGCAGCCTGGGAGCAGAGGTCTGCCAAATCCAGAGAGTGAAAAAACAAAAGGGCTGTAACCTATACTGGATAATATCAGAGACTACAGTAAAAAGGTTAAAAGAAATCATCCCTTTCTACCACATGTTTATTGCCTGCCTTTGTTTAGGCTTACAAGCCTGAAGGCTCATTTTTCCCTCTCGATCACTAGCTTTGGGGATTTTTTTGTCATCGTTTTGTACAAGATGTTGCTTTTCTTCAAAGAGCTCACAGAGACTTCAGTGCAGAATTAGGATGTTGGTCACTCCAGGAGAGGAAACACCGAACGAGTATACAAACAGGGGGAGAAAAAACACATCCCAAACAAGACCAATCCAGCAACAGAAACATGGACAGGCTCCCTTGTAAAATGTGACAGACAATATAACAAAGAGAAATTAAATTCCTGCCAACCCTCTGATAGACATTGTGCATGCTGGGCCTGCATATTTCCTCCTCTTCCTCTCTGCCTTAAGAGGGGATGTTATTTGAGCCAAACATGAAGCTAAGCCTGTCAATAAAGATTTATTGGCTTGCTGACAAAGTCTACCAGTTGCCGGCAGCACCACCACGGACTCAGGGAAGGCAGGAGCATAAGAGTTGCTCAAGAAAGCATCACTCAAACTGATGGGGGCTAAGCATTGTGTATCTTTGCCTAAACTACCAGCTAATTGAGGTGGGAAATGACTTCTCAAGAAGACGGACACTCCTCCTGATCTTGATTAACTCCCTTTGTATTGTGGTTTACAGAAATATGTCAGCATTCTCCATCAATCTGCCAGCAAGTCTTTTCTCTAACATATTTCAGCTTGCCACTTGGCCTTTCACTGCGGATAGGTGCTGCCACAGCTGATATAGCTCCCGCATGACATCAGGGAGCAGCGCTACCTCTTCCCGCTGGTGCTGACCTTCCTCCTTTGCAATAAAAATGAAGCAAGTCAGCAACTTCAGAAAAAATGGTGTCCTGGAGTAGTCGTAGTTGTGGATTTGGAAGTTAATACTTCTCAGATGTCTTTTCAAATCTTCCCTAGGACTGAGAACAGTTATAAAAAGTAAGTGTCGAAGACGATGCCATTGAAGAGTATTGATGCTGCTTTGAACACATATATATTAGTATCATTTGCCAAGTACTATTATATTTTAACTCTTAAAAATATTTTTCTTGAAATCTATAGGGATGTTATGTTATCTCAGTAGGGCAATTTACATTGCACTCAGGAAGAACTGAAGTTGCAAATGCAGGTTGGGAAACACCTGCTGGGGCAACCTAATGGGAAAGGAGGTGGGACTTACAGCTGACCACGACTACTCAGAAAGCAGCAACGTGTGCCTCTGTAGACTGCTTGGCACGTCACTGTGCCCCCTGTACCCCTGATAGTGCCCCACTGGAGTACTGCATTAGGTATCAGGTGCAGTACTTCAGGCAAAAGTAAAGATTTCTCAGCTGTGCAGGCAAAATGCAAAATGTTACAAAACAGCTTGAGGGAAAGAGAAAAGGGACCCAGGATGGGGAAAGCTGGGCTGAAAGTCATTCTCTTAAAACCCTCTTCTGCCTCTAGACGCTGCCACTCATCCTCTTTTCCTAGGGCACCTTCCTCTTTCTGGACCACCACATTCCTCTGCTACCTCAGCAGCAACCCATATGGGGGCTAGTGGTCTGCTGCAAGAAGAGGTGTGGACTGGGGAGTCTAGAAGAGGGCATAGAGGGAGCAAGCAGAGACTAGAAAATGTGGCTTTGAAGGAAGTGTCAAAAGAATCAAAATACCTGCTGTGTTAATTTAAAGAGACACAGGGAAGGGATATTTAATTTGCTCATTGCATATCAGAAATGATGCAATATATAAAAAAACAAAAAAGGAGAATGTTAACTAAGTCCGTACATCACTCAGATTCCTAATAACCTTGTGACTACAACATATACTGGTTTCAGGTTGGGTTGTCAGACGAATGGCTCCTTGTGGATGTTCTGTACTGCTTCTTTGGGAAAGACCTCCTTTTACTGTGTCTCTATACAGCATCTAATTCAGTAAGGCCCTGCTCCAAAATGAAAGTCTAAAGGCAACAATACAGAAGTCCACTTAAGAAAAGCTAGCCAGTTTTAAATAGCTGGAATAATTGACAGGGAATATTCTACTTGCTTAATCTGCCATTTGGTCATCACTAAGTCTACATAATATTCAAGATCCAAAAGAAAAGCAGCCTCAAAATCCACATTGGTTTTTTTCCATTACCCTGGAATTTGGTTGGCATTTGAACTTCACACATATATATATGCCAGATCATTAAGAGATAAAGACCAAGAAAGCCTCAGTTAATATGCAGAGTGCTAGTAAGCTAAAACTTTTGCTATGTTTATTTTTTTTTTTTTAAGTTCATCGAAAGAAAAATCTTTCTCATTCCTAAATGTAGCTATATAGCCAAATATTAATCTTTTATCTTCTTCACCACTGCAGAGTCTGTGTGTCTTCCAGCTGTGCCATAGAAGGTCCAACTACCTTTTCTCCTCCCTCCCCTAAGGGGAGGATGTGCATGCAAACTGACTCTGCATGAAAGATATCTGCTGCAGTGCTCCACATGCTAACATTACTGTGAGGAAGGAGCGTGCAGAGAAAGGCGAGCACACAAATGATACATGAAAACCAAATGGAAAGGTTTCTAAGCTGGACAGTTTATAATATATCTTCCTAGTGGGTAAATTAACAGGTTAGGTTCTCTAAACTTCTCAGAGTAATTCTGTTGCTTCATGCCTTAGGCGGGGTGATTTTTAAAATGCTGATGTTCCCAAATGGCTTGCTTGCTTTGTAGGTGACAGAGCCAAAAGGTGCATAAACAATCATCTTCAATCATCTTACAACCTTGTTGTAACAGAGAGAGAGAGGATTTCTCATTTAGAAGGAGGAAGCAACCAACCTTAATCGATTGTGGACCAGCCTGTGAATGCGGCCTTTTTTTTTTTTTTAAATGGCTTGCTTGCTTTGTAGGTGACAGAGCCAAAAGGTGCATAAACAATCATCTTCAATCATCTTACAACCTTGTTGTAACAGAGAGAGAGAGGATTTCTCATTTAGAAGGAGGAAGCAACCAACCTTAATCGATTGTGGACCAGCCTGTGAATGCGGCCTTTTATTTTTTTTTTTTTTTTTAAGATAGGATGGGTTAATTTCCCAGTTCTTCACAATTTATCTGTGCTGAGCTGGAAGAGTGTTGAGTGGGAAAGGGTTTCATTGTCCACTAGGGCCTTATGGCTCTTCAACACCCACCACTTCTGCCTCATGTCAAAGAAAAGCAAATAGGTTTATTAAATAGCTGTCAGGCCGAATGAGGCTGTACAGAGAACAAACAGAAGGGAAATTGGATTAGAGGCAGAGTACATGCCACACTAAACAAGGGTACAGATTTACGGCTTTCTCTGCTCAACTGGACAAAGGACTTTGAAGATGAGTTTTGGGGATGGGGGAACTGAAGTCTGGGGAAGTAGGGGCAGGTGACACGCACAGCCCCGGCAGGGCAGCAGTCGTCCTCCTCGATAGCTGGGAGCACAGAGATGAAGGAACCCCTCCTCTTCCAAGCTCCTGGCTATATTTCTCCAGCACATCCTTTCAGCATGTGAATAGAAAGCATACCCAGGCTGTCCCCTGCCCACCTCCCTCAGGGAAGATGCCTTCACCCCGACCTTCCCAAGCGTCAGTCCTATATCACACCATCTAGCCCAGCACAGCCAACAAGAGGGAAAAGTAGTCACAGCAGAGCTACAGAGAATTAAACTTTCCCCGATAAAAGCTTTGGCTCACAGGCAGGCTCGGAGAGGTTGGGCTCTTTTGCAAGTGGCTGATAGTTATTCCCAGAGAGACCCCGGCCAAATTCTCACTGCGGAGGATGAAGTGCTGAAATATTTTCAAGTTGTTTTTAGCTGGAAGAAAAGGGATGAAAAATGCAGACATACTCACCAAAGGGACTGCACAGGCTGGTAAGGTCAGAAGGATCGTAATGCGCCAAGCGATGTAAGGAGCTATGTGTTTTGGGCTGGAAAGCTGCAGACCTCAGCTAGTTACATGTGCAGTAACTGGAACTGACTACCACCTGTGTTGCTATAGCAGCCTGAACTTTTCTTATACTGAGTGAGGAAACTGTACCACATCACCCAGAGCACAGTAACTGACTCCACCATGAGAAGAAGCAGGTCTTGAACTGTTTACCCTTGCACCCAACTTCAAAAGCTGTGTTTTTGTCTCCTACAACCAAGCTGGAAAGCAAAGCACTAGATCCCAGGTGCTCCTCCACACTCCCTGGGCCTTTGTCTCAGCAACCCACATCCAAACCCCATCAGGCAGGTTGGGTTTTCTTCACACCTCCATCCCAGCACAGCACCATCATCTCAAGAGCACAGGGTTACATGAGGGCAGAGCCCCTTCATGTCCTCATCACCTTTACAGCTTAACTCCAGTCTCCGTAACAGTGCAGATAAATGTGTTGCTCGGCTGTGCATTGACCTGCATATTTCCATCACCAAAGTGCTTATAACCAACATTTCTAGTAGTTCGAATTGACTGGCACTGGGATTTCTCCTGATTTGCTAGCATCTGCTAGTAGAGACTGTCCAATCCTCAGGAAAGGTAAGAAAACATGGGAGAGTGAATGCATAGGGTGAATTTTCTATAACAAGGTGTCAGATTTTAGTTTTAGAGTTGAATTAATTGCTTCTGAGCCAAAAGAAATTCCTACCTCTTTCCACCAGAAATGTGCGATAAAAGTGTGAGCAAGTGCAACCCTGCACTTTCCTACAGATTTCCAAGTTACCATTCTCCTAGTGACAAAGTATCTTTCCATGTCTTCATTCATTTAGCTTGAATTTGTATATCATTCTCCGAGTCATTTAAGCACATGGTGGCTGTTGTGTTTTCTTCAGCGCTTGACTGTATCACATGCTATGATATTTCTCACAGACAGCGATTTCAAGGATCATTTGTCTTCGGATCAGCGTGCATTTGGAGCTATTCTTGATTATTTAAATTGCAGGAATTTTACTGTGAAGAGCAGTTGTGAAGATTGACACCAGGCATTAAACACATTATCTGTAATGGTGCAAAGACACCTTGACATGATGCTGCAAAAAGAAGGGTCTTCACTCCATGCATGGTCCTTTTACCATATTCTCCAACCCAAGCTCACCTAACGAGGTCTCAAAGGTTTAATATAGCATAACAAGACTTTAGCTGATCCGTTTTCAGTCACCTACATACAGCATCCAAGATATAAACCTTGGCTCTTCTGTACTCCAGCAAAAATCTTGAAGTCTAACAAATGAACCAGTGACATTCTTTGAATAACTACTGTATTAACATCTGTCAGATAATGGTTGAGAGCATGGGGAAGCATTCAGATATTCTGGTAAATAGAACAAGAGAGAGAAAATTGAAGAGTTTGGGTTTGGGTTTTTTTGAAGAGGGAAAGTACAGTCAGGACTGCTGGTACTAAAATCTCTGATATCTCAAGGTCTTGGCCTGAAAACATCAATACTCCTTTTACCGTTAGGGTCTGGATCAAGACCTGTATTCCAGCTGACCAAAACATGAACTAGCTTAGGTCCTTAAGCAAGCACAACATGTCGTCCAACTAATAAGGTCATTATAAAGATAACCAGGTCACTTGAGGGATCCTGCCAGCAAGAGCAACAGTTTGGGTACGAGTGGGACTACCCAAACAAGTCGGCAATATTTTTCCCTTCTCCTGGAAGGAGGGAAATGCCCCAGTCATCTGATCCCACAGTCGGGCTTGGCAGCCTCCCTGCACCGCTGTGCCAGAGGAGACGGGGGTGAGAGATACCATATGCCCGGCCCCCAGGGCGCTGCTGGCTCGGAGGGGGGACAGCAAGCTGTCATCCCCGGCACGTTATCTGCCCTCTAAGTGACAGGCGCCTGTCATCAGCGGCCAGGCAGAGCCATTGCAAGTGCTGATCCTCATGGTCTGGGGACTGCTCGTCTGAGGCACCGATCGGCTTTGGCTCACCGCAGAGGCCAAGTCGGTGCCTCTCTGAGCTTAGTAGGTGTTGTCATAAAACACAAAATGCAGCATTATGGTGGAAAGTGCTTTGCACAGCAGTCACATAGCTGTGTGCAGTAAGGATGGTGTGCTACGATGGCAAGAGAGCCCAGGCAAAATCCATCTTGGGACAGCTCAGGGATCAAGAGCTAATTTTGCTTACGAGAAGCCAAGTTTCTTTTGCCTCAATGCTGTGAAAATGCAAAAGCTTCCTCTCCTTCTCCCCACCAGTTTGTCAGGAGCCGGCACTATTGTTACCAGAGAGCGGCTGAAAGTTTCCCTGATGTACCACAGGAATTGGAAGCAAAAGGCTGGTTTCAAATGTATTTTTTGCAATGATTCAGTCAGTCTGGTTTGGGATGCTGTGGCTGTGCTTAATTTTATGGTCATATTACATGCTGATAGATCTTACTTTCTTTTATTTCACTAACAGAAAGCCTCAGTATCTTGCTCATGAATTATCTAAACAGTTTCCGCTCCCTTGATAATGAAACATAAATCAGAGGGCAAGTTGATTAGTAGCATGCTTGTAAAATATTGCACATATGCCAGCACTGGCAAAATAGCATTCAAGCATTCAAGAGCATACAAACATTGTAGGCTTTAGCTTGTTTGCTTGAAATAAAACAGCTAGAACTACACACGTGAAGTGTTAATTACTTGTACCACAGCAGCACACACAGGTAGTAGCTACGAAGTAGGTCAAATACAGGGGTAGGAGGCCAGCCGTACTTTATTTGGGGCTGAGAACAGGATGAATCTATATTTATACTGAGAAAGATTTTGAGGAAGTGATGACTGTTGGTAAGACTCTTTCCTCGTCATCAGTAGTGAGACTCATCCACTTTATTAAGAGCAGATTTGAGCCTACATAAGCTTCAACAGAAAAAGGGTTAGGTTAATAGCAGTCCCTACTGAAAATCCCAGCCATTATGCATACACCAATACTGAATTAGCGAGCAACACAGTAAAATCACAATAAATCAAATAATGATGCAAACACAGCAATAAATCTTATGTTACACATCATTATGAGTTTTAAGTCTGGCATTAAACAGAAAATGTATTTAATTGAGATCACAGTAGAGCTTTCCTCAGAAGCCACGAAACTGACAGTGTTAGTGTTACAAAACCAGGTTGTGCGTAAGAGTCACCAGGCCTTGCTTTTTCTATATGAACTAAAAAAATCAGCAGATAAATGTACCATTAAGTTGCTTTGTGGCTTTGCCTGACCAGAGATTTTGCCTTGAGCAAGTTTCCTGCACAATCGGGCACGTGATAGGCCTGCAGACAAAAATGTTGTGCTAGATACGGAGAGCAGGTTTGGCTGATTAACATATACTACAACATAGAAGCAGCTATTAAAGTGTTTGGAACATGGTAGAAGGAGCAGATTGATAAGCTTCCAAAACAAGCTGTAGATGATGTCCAGTTTCTGGTAAAAGTATGGTACAGAAAAAACGGCCAAACCCCAGAAGCCACTGAAAGCCTAAACCGACCAACCAAAAACAACCCACGGATCGAGATAGTCAAGTTTCAATGATCTGTGAAATTACTGAAGCAATGAAATGGAAGCAAGTGAAACGAACAGGCACCGCAAGTTAAAATCTTAGAGAAAATTAAGGCCAGGTCTGCAGTAACACTGCAGTAGGAGGGGATCTGTAGAGCAAAGGAAGCAGTGGTGAGAACCCAACTTCCACACTGCACGCAGCTTAGGGGGTGCTTCAGCCTGGCTCTCACCTGGTTCCCCCAGACTTAGCACCCGTTAGCTGGAGTGCATCAGGCACACATCTTCTGCTTTCAGTCCACCCAGAAGACACAGAGTTTGAGACCTCCAGGACTGCCCCACAACACAAACCAAAGCATGCTAAGTGGGGATGTGTGGGAGATGGACTTCAAAAGCACTCCTGCCCTACACTGATATGCTAACATAGGTGCAGCCTAGCTTATCTAAAAGTATACCTGCGTTGAAGAAATTTTCTATTCAAACTTTGTAACGTGATGTTTTTTGTTCTGCAATGGAACTTCTTTTAGGGAGTGTATTGATTGCAATGTTCTGCAGTAACTAGTACCAAAAAAAAATTATCTTGATGTTAGACATCATGACACATGCTTTAACTTTTGGTCAGCCCTGAAGTGGTCAGGCAGTTGGACTAGATGATCATTGTAGGTCCCTTTCAACTGAAAATATTCTATTCTGTTCTAGACTTCATGATCATGCCCGAATCTAACAAGCTGGAGAGAGCAGATTTTATAATTGTGTCTCTTTCAGAAAAAAACCCACTGAATTGCTTGATTTCAGCATGTATGGCAGCTGGACTGGTGCATGAGCAAGGCAGGACAAAGTAAGCTGCTGCAACACTGTGCTGACTACAGCAGCAGGGATGCACGTGTCCGAGATTCATCACCCGGAGAGGTTAGAGCATTCTTCCCACCGACATGCACAGGGAAGTTTGCTCATCATGCTAACCAGACTGCTCATGCTAGTTTACCATTTTCATGGCACATTTGAACTACCACATAAGGAAATAATCTAGGACCAGCAGGAGGAAATATCTGTGATCACCTCCTGGTAAGCAAAATTATTCCACTCTCCACCAGCAGTTTCCCCCCGCCCCCCGCCTTTTTCTAAGGAGGGACTGTTCCTTCTGAGTAAGAAGTAGGTATCAAGATACACCAGGCCAAATTTAGCCTTGCAGCCCACAGGTTCATACAATGAGTTTGTAGACAACCATACAGCCTGTTGTTTCACACCAGCTTCTATGTTTCAGGTAGATGCTATCAAAAAAGGCAGCTGGTCTCACCATTTTCTCTAAGCAGCCAGACTGTGACCACACCAAGCAGTCTAAACCCGTAACTAGGAATTTCTGAAAATAAGACCATGCAAGCTACACTTAGCTCTCTTACAAGTTTTAGAGCAATTTGCTCATCCTATGGCATTGAAAAGATGTAATGCTGAACTAAATTGTCTGGATGTCTGTAAGGTGGTACTCTGTCATGCAGACAGACACTATTTGCCTGTCATCCTTGGGGGGTGGCCTATGGCTCATGGAGGATGGATAGGTCTTGATACTGGACTGCTCTGAAACCTCTTTCATAACACAATGATGGAGGAAAGCTGGTTAATGCCAAAGGAAGCCTTTCTTTAGCAGTATGGTTCTTTTTTTGCATGGATCTCACTTCAACTTTTATACATCAAAAAAATAAACACATTTTAAAATAATCACCACCAGCTCACTGGTCAAAGACAAAGTGAACCTCCCAAGTTAATTTAACATAATTCTGTTCGATTTGAAGTTTATCTACTATTTGATAAATCATGGCCTGTCATGCTTCAGGGGTGGTTACAAGAAAAAGAGGTCCTGAGTGACAGACGGTGTCCCCCGTCCTTCACTCTCTCACCTTCCGGGCTCTCTGGACCTTGAATTTTGATCTGAGTCTCTTCCCAGCTGGGATCAAAAAGGCAAAAGGCTTTTTCTCAGACTTGATAGGCAAAGTCCCAGAAAAGTAGTACATTAAACACTAACCTGTAGCTCCAGAAAAAAACAGGACTGGTAGTTGTTTGCAAAAGCCTGAATTAGAGACTAGCGACTTGAGATAAGATAGGCAATCAGCTCTGACTCTGCCACTGCAGACTTCTGGTCTACTTGCAAGAGAAGGCATGTCATCATTTCTCTTGACAGTCCCCAGGATTTCAGGGAGATTGCCTAGCAGTCGCAGGAGAAAGGGGGAAATGAAAACAGGACTCTTAAGGAAGAATGAAGGACTTCAGGAGAGAAGGTCTCAGCTTTATATTTAACAGAGTCTACACCAGCTCTGAGTAAGGTTAGATATGGTTACATATGTCATCTCCAGATCCTTGGGCAGGGAGACTGCGACATATTGATGTAACACAGATTTTGCTGTTGCAAGAGTCCCTTACATAAGGGTCACAGTGTCAGAAGAAGCCTGAATAGAAAGGAAGGTCAGTTTATTTTTTGTACTGTTAAGTAGTTACTTGAATAGCATCCTTTTTTTAATCAGAATTTCTTCCTAATCTTCCTATGCCTCATGTGCAATTACATTGGCCATCTTACCACTGGAAACCCATTTTCCTAGACACTTTATGTAGAAAAAAGGTGACGTACTACATTAAATCCACAGCTTCTGTCAGAAGAAAATGGATCACAAAATAAAACTGTCAGTTGTACGTTCAACTTAGCATTCAAACACTGAAGCAGTAGGACTGAGGTGGTGAGTCCACAGGACTGGTTTGCTAGGCATGCTTCTGAGGCTCGCATTAACCTCTCCAACGGATCGGCAGCACGGCAGAACCCTGGATAGCAAGTGCCAAATGTGAGCTGCTAGCACTGCAGCTATGCAGCAGCTCCTTTAGCTGTCAGCTGTGGCATGCTCTATTGCTGATGGCTAGCTGCATAGAGGATGAGAAGAGAGGTGCTAGTCCATGAATGGTTGTAAGCTGAGGAAAAACTCAGCTGATATTCTTTTCTGCAGCACAAATTCATATGCAAGCACGTGTCATTAAAGAAACAATTGTTCCACTACAGTTTCTCAGGAGGCTACAAAAATACATCATGCCCACGTCTAGTTATTAGAGATGGTACCTTATTCCATTGTGCAGGAAAAAATGTTTTAGTTAGGATCTTCTAGCACAGAAGTTTCACTTGCCCAGTTGTTCTTAACTGGTTGAGATGGCCACTGTTCTCAAAAACAAGCGTCTACTGTCAGGGGTACCCAGAGAAATACAATACTGCTCATCCATAGCCAGACCATTCCCTGGATTCGTACCAAAACCAGCAGAAGAAAGTGGTTATGAATCACAAAAGGGTTTAGTGGAGATAGGAAAAGGCAGAAGGGCTGTTGGAGGGACTTTCCACCATTATGGTGCACGGTTGCAGTCACACAGAGCACGCAGGTCTCTACCTGGCTGTGTGGCCCCCCCATTTCCCAGACTGATACTTGGAAGCTGGAGGCAACTATACTGTCACTAAGTGCACCACTGCTTTCTCTCCTCAGTACTCATGCTACCAGCTGTATAGTTAATTTGTAAACCTCCCTAGCCCAAGTCTAGGCTGCTTCTATCACCTCTACTTATGTGAGGGCTCTAGCTGAACCATTCATCACCAAACCCACTGCACCTGTCCCCAGGCTGCTTAGTACCTGACTCAGCAAACACTAATTGAATTGGAAATTATTCACAGGAGGGTTCTCCCTCCCTCCCCTTTCTTCCCCAAATGAAACATCTCCTCCTGCTATATGCTCTCTTTAATCCTGACACTATTCAGAACAGAAACAGAGGAAGCTGTTTATTGATGCAAAGCCTCTTCCTTCTTTCCAGAAACAAATAAAATGAAAAGTTCAGAAGTCTCTTGGTTTTGGTCACAACCTTCAGGCCAGTTTACCAGGAGGCGTATGTAGGTACATTTTTATTTTATACAGCCTTTCTTCTTCCTTCCCTCAGAGCAGTCCTCTAAAGACCACACAGTATGCAGCAATTGGAATTTTTTTTTTTCCCCCCTTCTTTTTTTCCTCTGGAGCTCATTCTAAAGTGCTTCCACAGATATTTTTCTTGCTTTGTGTTGCATTTCCTCTGTAAGCCTTAAAAGACTTGGCAACACAACTTCCCTGGCTGGTATAAATACAGCCATAGATATTTTTTAAATCACAAAAGCAAACCTTCCTACTCCCCCTCCCTCCTCCCCAAAACCCATATCATGCAAGCATCTCTGTCCTCCTTCTGATGGAAGTAATTTCATTATTTTAAAAGCACTTATGCAACCAACAGAGGCGACACCATGTGCGTGTGCATACACAAGCCTCCTCAGGAGTCAATATGATTGTGCCCTCTCCCCTCTCCCTACTTTCTCCTTTCTTTATCCTTTATCAATATTAATAATTTTCTTTTACATTTTAACTAGGTGCAGGTTGATATCCACTATATCTATCTTAAACATGAGTTTCCAATGTTCAGTGTTAAACCCAAGCAGGTTGCTACCTTCGGTGGAAAAGGCACAGAGAATGCCCTTTTGATGACTTACACGAGTCTGGTTTCATCATGGAAGTCGCTTCCTTTTAACAGAGCAATGATGCCCTGACCACTGGATTAACTCTGCACACCCCCAGCCCCTGTGCATTCCTGGGGCTCTTCATTTATTGCAGTGGCTCCCCTTACTCTGTAGCAGATTAACTATGGTGTCACTTCTTCCCAGTGTTTGGAAAAGGTGTTTGCTGATTTTTGGTTTGGGACTGTTTTCAAGTGGGGAGAAGAGGGGAGTGGGTTTTTTGGTTTGGTTTGGGGTTTTTTTTGCCTTCCCCCCCCCCCTTCAATTAGAGGGCAATTATACCTGCTGTTTCTTAGTTTTGAATTCAGCACCCCTCACATAACATTGCTTCCTACTGAAGGTATCCATATTCTTGTCCATGAGTTACTTTTTCTGAAATCTAGTTCTACTAACACACTTCCAACTAACAAAAGCAGTTACCCACACTATATATGCCCTGAAAGGCAGCATAATAAGCAGTTAGAGACAACGTTGACATAAACGAAGTGAAACACCCCCCCCATCACTGAGCTAGGGCAGTCTACCAGAGGCTCTGGACTGAGACAGTCATTCCAGATACAATACTCCCATTTCAATACTTGGTTGTCTCAGACAATCCATTTTCCCTCCCATCCCCTGAATAGTTAAGCATCCTGAGGTAGGAGAGGCTCTGGGGTTTTTTGGCCCTTCTCAGTGACTTTTGTCAGGCAACAAACAATCCCAACTTCGGGAAGGAAATTTTTTGTACAGCCTTTCTTTTGTTATAAACAGTTGTACTTAAATGTAGACTTAACAGGAATAGCGTGACAGGCGGAAAGGGGAACTGTGGTATTCAGCAATCCCACCTTTGTCTGGTGGGCTATGGGGAGGAAGAACTCTGCTGTCCTCCTCTCTCCAGATGTCAACATCCCCTAATCAAAACTCCTCATGTCCCTGCAGAGCAGAAAGATCTTGGCATATGGCGACAATATTCAAAGAGGGCAAAGAAAGAACTGTGCACTATGTGTCTTAACATCCCTCATTACTTGAGCTTCTTCAGACTAAGGAACTATAAAGGTAGCCTGAAAATGCCAAAGATACAAAATTAAGATTTCAGGATGTTAGAATTTCTTGTAATTTATTTTTAACAGAGGAAAAATATTTCTTTTAAATATACTGATTCCTCATGCAATTCCTGCTCTCAGGTGTGTTTAGAAGCAGGTTGCTGGAAGGGCTCTATAGAAGCCCCTAACAACAATTCTCTCCTCCCTGCTTTGCTCTGTTTTGCAACCCTGCACTGCATGGAGTGCATGATCCCCACCAAGGGAGCTGAGCGATGTTCCTCCAAGAGCAAGGGCCTTGGGCTAATTGGTAGTTGCAGTAACCTCAAGTGTGAGGGAAGAGTCAGCAACACGGTGGTCACTCAGCACACCCTAGCATACATGCTCCCCTCCCCATCTCATTATGCACTTTAACGTCCATTAAGTGTTATCAAGTCCTGTCACACTCTGCTTTGCTGGCCTCAGAGTTTCTACTTCAACCAGCCCTCCCCAGTACTGGTGTTAGTTGTCTACTTGTACCCCCAAGTATTTGGGCTTCCTCTCTTCCTCCGGACAGTTCTCCTACACCCATCATCTGTGTTCTGTATTTCCAGCCATATAGTCTGAGCTACCTTTAAGCACGTCTGAGTCTCCCAGGCTCCAGAGCACTGGAGGAGGCAGGGAGCAGCGAGGGGCAGGGCTCTCCAACATTAGGCTTTCGACCAGCTGTGGGTCAGCCTCAGGAGACCAAAATTCAAGTTTGACTATAAGCAGAGCCGGCACACAGCTATGGCGATGAATCATGTATGCTGGAGTGTGCTTTTTCCCCGAATGCACGCGGCTTCCCTGCTGCGGGAAAGAGCCATGGCTGCCGGAGGGCAAAGGATACTGTCAGCTGTTTAAAAGTCTTACCATGCATCTGCTAACTTTTATTATTCAGCATGATTTCAAACAAGAATATTCCATTTTCATGGGAAATTACGGATTTTTTTTTTTTTTTGTAAGAAAGACAGAAGAAAGTCTCTGTACACCTCTCCCTGTTCTCAGTGAAAGAAGGAAAGGTGGTGAGCACTTCTTACCCTGTCAAGGAAGAAAGAAAAGGTACCTCAGAACAATGAGGTCACTGCAGCCTTTAAGTATAATTTATTCAATTTCTTTGCTTCAACTTATTTTTACCTGACCCAAACAATGCTTTCCATTGTTAGAGGAGTGAATTTAGTATTCAGGTTATCTTACAAATATTACAGAAAACACCTACAGATTCTATAGTAACACCTTATTTTTCTTAACCCTTGCAGTCTCCAACAATATTTGTTTGCTTATACATTGTCAAATGTACAAGTAACACTGAAAAGACAAGAACAAATAGACGAGCAAATATTACAGGAAGCAATTGTCAGCGTGAGACAAACTCCATTTGGAGAAACAACAACAGAAGATCTGTGATAGACCTGCAGAGGCACGGTATCGATATCTACTACAAACCTGTGGTAGATATCGAAGGGCTCAAACCTTTACCAGGACTCCCATAAAGGCAGCATGAATACTGTGCTACTCCATGGGGCAAAATCCTTCAAGGGAAATGAGCAATACCATGCTATTAGCTCATTTTCCAAAGGCAGGCTTGGCAAGGGAAGACTAGCTGTGGAATAGATGTCAAGAAGAGTAAGAGCTGGGGAAGCAATGGCAAAACAAACATAAAGAACTGCCTCCAGATGTTCGGGCAGATCCTCTTTCCTCTGATCAGAGTTGTGGAACAAAACTGCAGCTGCTCTTGTGTCTGCTCAAGATTTATATTAAAAATGAAAGCATCAGCATTTGCCCGTCCTCCTTCGGGGTGTGCTAGAGTCACCCAGGCTCCAGCAGAACATAATCTGCACGTGGAGGTTAACATGGTTGAATCAATCTGATCACGGATGAAAATTCAGCTGCTATCGATTCCCCGCTTACACTGATTGCCCTTCCCAGGTCAGAATGGAGACCCGTCCCATTGTTCAGTGAATACAGTATTCTGTTCACTACATCAATTACCCTGACCCCAGGGGGTCCAAAAGCCTCCCCCTCACCCATTTACAGTGACAGCTGTCATGCTAATGAATCCACATTGACATTATAATTAAACCATTACACAAAGTGAGGCCTCACTCTCAGCTGTACAGCAAACACACACAAGGCCACTTTGGAGAGGCTGCCTATTAGGAATGTAGTATAATAAGATGAGGCATCCCTCAAGTTTTGGAAGATGAAAAATGCAGGCAGAAGATGCAAACTTAAAGAGGGATTAGAAAACAAGGACAACCCTTGAAGAAGTGACTTTTGGTTTCCTCTTTAGGGTAGCTTTTGCTTGAAGAGGTAGTTTCACGACATTAACTTCCTGACAAGTCTCTTTTTGGAGTACATCTTAGAGAAGGAGTACTTCAGGACAACAAGCAGCTACACAAGCAGAATCAGAAGCACAAAAATCCCCAAACCCTCTGCAACTCACCTCACCTGAGCTAGAGATCTCACATATCACAACCAGTCCAAAGAAAAAAAAACACAACCCAAATATACACCAGTTGATGTATATGTTTGTCAATTGGCCAAGAGGAACTGGGGGCAGCCAGGTACCGCATTTGCATTCTGCTTCGCAGAAGCCCTCTGCTTCACAGGGGCTGCAACTACACCCAAGCCATAATCCTCCCAGAGTTCCTTTACATCCATGCACCCTTTTCAAGTTTGGCCATTACTGACTGACAGTTTCACCTTAGAAAGTGGGGGCGGGGGTTGTGCTAGTAATGAATGGGGTGGATAGAGAGAGCTTCATATCATTCAAAGGGCTTTTGCTTTTTGTAGACCTAAATGTAGGAGCCTGGAGAAGGTTGAAAGGGAAAAATACTGATGTTTAAGAAAAAATTGCTCTTTTGCTCTATCCTGTGAGTACTGATCCTCCCAAATAGTATTTTACAGTTATATGGCAGCCTATTACATAAAACCTTAATAGTGACTGAAAGATTTTCTTCTAAGGAACTATGAATCACATGGGTGCAACAGATAAACAGTGCTCATCTAGATGTAGAGTGTGATCTACAGAAGGCAGTGTTATGGGGAGCATGGAGGTAGGCAATCTGATAGTTTGAAGTCACACAGTCTGGCCTCAACAGCACAAAAGGGTACTCTAACCATATTTAGTTTATCAGAAGTCTCTCATTTCAGTCTGAGCACTAGAGGATTTAAATGCTGTTTGGTTTTTTTTTTTTAAATACAGTGCATTCAAGTACAGGGATAAGCTCTGTTACTGCATGTTGCTATTTGGGAGCAAATCCTCATATTTGAGTACTGAAAAGCACTCAGTACAATGCTATATCTTAGGCTTTCAAGTTTGGTAAATTTAAGGACACAGCTGTCCTTCACCAGAAAGGATTACCTGAACTTACTTTGAGGCCTTTGTGGTCATCCTGAAATGATTTTGGATCTATCAGAACAAAGAGGAATCGATGAGTTTCCGGGACTATCTAGAGACTTCTGTGTCTGTACTGAAGATGTTTAGCAGAATTCATCTTCCACATAACCCAGTGATTCATGGTGGCAGATGATTAAGCTCTGAAGATTTGACTTCTCTGTCCTGTCAGGTCATTAAGAGCTGCCCAAAATGCCCCTTGTTGGTTTCTACTACTGATGAAGGTCGTATGCCTTCTGCATATACCATGTTAAAGATGTTTCCCCCAAAGCAAAACCTGTGGCAAAGAGCCCCAGTTTTCCACACCGTCCCTGGCAAAAAAAGCTGGATTTTATATTCTTAATTAGTCTGTCAGAGAATAAATTCAAAATTTAAAATAGAATAAAAATCTAACCAGAAACCTTTACTTTTACCTAGAATATTCAGATGTCCTACAATAGATGGAGATGTTCCAGAAAGACTCACTTTCCCTACAGAAAGAGAGCAAACTTCCAATTATTTTTATTTAGAGTTACCTTCTCCAACTGATAGCCACCATGTTTCTTTCCTCCCTTCAGCCCCTCACTGTGACAGATTACACCATATCCTAAAGTAAAAAATAGAAAGGAACAGACATATAAGGAGGATCATGGAGCTAAGCATTCACAAGTTGGGAAGTGCCAGAACCATGGCTACCCTGTGACCCTTATATCAGCCCACGGATGCGAGTACATCACACCATCTTTAACTCTGTGCACTTGCACAGAGCCCATTCAGTACACAGGGTGCATACCCAGCTATGCAGCAGCCATCGCTAGAAGAACATTGTTAAATTCTTATAAATCACAGGGAGAGCTGAGGAAGCGCACACCGGGAATATCCTGTGGCATCACGCAGTCTTCCACACAGATGATCAGAAGAGCTAAAAGTCTCAGATCCCCCCATTATCATATTAAGCCAATCCAAAGCAAACACTTAGTACTGGAAGGGGATATAACCTGGCAAAGCTATGGGCAACTGAGAGTTGGAGCGTGGTCAACAATTTCAGCAATAGGTTACACTTCTGGTCCTACTTATAACACTGCTGCAGATGAACAGAACAAGATCTTAGAATTTTATTTTATTTTTTTAAATCAGCATAGTTCCTTTGCCTTCCCTAGGGCTATGCAAGTCTACAGAAGCTGAAGACTGCCTATAATGTATGTTGTGTTATTCTGGTTTCCTAAACTGTACTTTGAATGATGGATAGGAGGCTAAAGCAGCTGATAACAATGCTAAATGGTGAGAGACCAAATATGCACCAGTAGCTCAGCTGAAATTGCGTAGCTGGCATAGAGCAGGGCTTGGGCTGAGAAACAGATGAAGTGTCCTGAGAGCGTGTCAGCCCTGGAGTCCTAAAACCAGAGTTTTCTTCGGCAAAACAGCTTTCTCTTGGGGGATGGGGCAGAGGGAAAGAGAGGGACTTTTAAAAGCTATGAACATTATGACTTTTAACCAAGGATGCAATTAATATATCAATAACTGAAGTGATACCAAACAGATCAAAGGTACATGCAATGAGATCCGTGTGCTCCTCTGTGGAAGGGGAAGCTGCACAGATAGGGAGGGCATCTGCTTCCACACTTTGTGCTACTTTGTTGTGCCCAGGACAGGTCCACCTATACGTTTCAGTAGGAATTTAGATCTTTTTAAAAAGACCTGACATTTTTACAATCAGGTTCTTCTCTTCCATGCTCTGCATGCTGCACCTAGATGAAAAAAGGCTCAGGAGCCCAGTTAGGTCCAGCTTGTCAGTCTCGCTTTCTCAGGGCTTGAATCAGGTGTCCCAGAGGCTCCTTTATAAAGACCTGTGTGCTGCAACCATTGCAGCCCAGTGCAGCAGCATTATTTCTCAGTGCTAACTCATAATTTCAATGTATGTATTTCACTAGCATATCTACGGGACCTGTGGTGTCTATCCTCTGGTGGGACAATTTGCTAAAAGCACCCCAAATCTGCAAGTATTGACAGACCAGAACATTAATGTTTTCCCCATCAGAACCTCTTTGCATGTGGATAAAACTCAAAATATTTTTACCCAGCTAAGTATTTACAAGTGCTGGAACACTGGCTAAAAAGAGTTTCCCTCTGCCTTGGTATATTTAGTAAATTGTGATGGTAGGAGAGACATCAGTGACCAAGACAACACAGAGCTTTGCTGGGAGATAGCTGGTCCCAGCTGAAGCAAGACAACTTGAACTGAAAGGCTAAGTTATATGGAGGGAAGAGTTAATAGGACTTCAGGATAAGATACTCCAGCAAATAAATCCAAACATGAGTTTGTAGGCTTGCTTTTCGGTTCTTAATATTTTAAGAACTAACATTATTCAAACACAGCATTTACTAATTCAGCATGTTTACACAACGCCTGAGGCCTCTGGACACTTCTGCACTACAACCAATCAATGATATCTGGATTTGGGCATTCAGTCAAGACAGGCGGAGAAGGGGGCAAAGAAGTCAGTAGGTTGAAAACCTCGTTTTTGCATTTCAATATTTCTCCTCTATTCATCTGTGCCAGTCTTAACAATGAAAAGAGCTGCTTTTCAGTGCCCTGTCCCTTCTTACAGATGGGTCCCAAAGATCCCCCCAGTGTAATCCCCACTGCCTGAAATTTTACAAGATCCCCACAGCTCTTCAATTACCTTCGTTGGCCTGTCAAGACTCCAGCATCTCAAATTCAGTTAGCTGGTGTTTGGACCTCTGCCAAGGGCCAGCCTTTGCTCCTAATGACAGCCAGCTGAGGGGACACTGAGAGGGGCTGAATTCAATTTGCAGGTCCTCTAATCTGATTAGGGGAGCAGGGTTTTTATTTTCTCCAAAGTTTGCAGTAGCCAGGATGAATGATGGCCAAAGGATGAGCTGTCAACATCAACAAAGCCTTGGAGACAAAAGAAAAAAAATGAGAGGCTACAAAAAAAAATTTTTTTAGAAGAGAAATGAGTCTGCTCTGATTGACAACACAGCGAGCTGTTGAGTGAATTGTTCAGGTGACAATGTTGTGTTTGCAGAGTGTCACTCTGTGTTGGCTGTTAAAGCAGGAATGGATCCAGCAACCAGGCAGATGTCAAACAAATTCCAAGGTGAACTTTTATTTTTTTTTCTAAATAGATCCAGTGTCCAGCCTCTAATAAATATTGCACTATTCTCCCATCCTGGTCTAAAATATGTAACACTTTCTCCATTTTCTACTTCATGATACTCTATTACAACTACTCAGCTGCAATAAAAGCTTATTATATAGCCACACACACTCTTAATTTTTCATTCTTGCACATCTGAGGGTTTTGTCTTACTGAGTGGACTTGAGCATCACTCAGCTAAAGGCAGTATCTCTTCACATTAAAGCACACAAGTTTTAACTGTATTACAAAGTGAAACAAATATGACAAAGTCTAACACCACTCTTCCACTATGGTTTTCTTAATGTTTGAACACCTCGCTTTTCATAGTTGCCCACTCAGTTGATCTTTAATGATATATTTTTTTGTATCACCAGGACATGAGCCTGGAGGAAGGCAGTGGAGCTATGGCATTCTGCAGGCTCTGCTCTTCCTCTCGTGACTCCCAGCATGGCACATTCAACACAGCTATGGGTTCCCCTACTAACTCTGCACATGTTTATTTCTACCCACTTAAGACAGATCCTGGGGACAATTATTTAAATAAAAAGCCTTCTCTGATGAACAGGCACAGAGCAGGCTCAGACACCAATCCAGTACAAAAGGCTCCATAACACAAAATAAGAGATATTCATACACTCAGGATTTCCATTCAGAAAGTTTTTGTGGTCCAGAATCCATCCCATAAACCACAAGCAAAGTGAGTAGATTCGGAGAAAGAGATGCCAGGGGAAGAACTCTGGTTCCAGATCTGACCCTGCAGTGTCACAGCTTCATTGACTTGGGTATTTAAGTGACACCAATATGATTCACAGCCCTACAAAGACCATGATGACTTTAGCTATCCATGGGAACCCCTAGGAAGGTTACATTTTTCAGAAACAGGACTTCTGAATCTCGCAACTGGAAAGGTAAGAGTCTTCCAGCCCCTCAGAATACCTCCAAGGCAATATATTGGTTAACAAAAGACCCAGCTCAGATGGTACGTAACACCACCTTTTCTCATTACCCTGTAATATCCACCACAAAAAGTCACTCTCATCCTGCGAGCACATCAACTGGCAGAGCAGCATGAACAGACAATTCTGGGTATCAGACTTGAGCAGAGGACTTGAGAAGAGAGCCTGAAGGAGCAGCAGTGTAGGACTCAAGACGCCACCACCACAGCTGCTTCACCTGAGAGCAGGAAGACAGGCATGGGCTCAGAGATGACCAAGCAGGTGCTGGTCATGTTCCAAGAGCTATGCACCAGCCACAGGAGAAAGGGAGCCCAACATACTGCAGGTGAGCAGCACCATAGTCTTGTGAAGGGGCACAAAGCAGTTGCATCATTGCTGTAGTGTCTGAAGGCCTGAAACTGGGGGACTGGCATTAAGATGTCTTAGAAACAGGCTTCAAAAGGAGAAACAAGCAGAAAACCCAAGGAGTGTTTATGATGGAGAAGGGACTGTTACTGAAACCACAAAGAGGCAGAGACAATTAAAACAAAAATGGTAATAATTCTCCTTCTATTCTCCGTAGGCAATATTAGAAGGTGTGCACAGGCTGCCTTTCTAGCGGGAGGCTCACTTTGCTAGCAGTTTTGGCTCACTTGCCATCCTGAAGTATTTCTGGGCACTCACCTCAGGTAAGACTTCCCTTAACTTTGTATTTTGGTGATGGAGAGCTGGTAAGGCGGTATCTCTCAGCCACGTGCAGAGCTCTGAGGTCTCCTGTGCTTGAGAGTGGAGGCTTAGCATTTGGGAAGTAGCTTGTTGTCTCATCAAGGATATGCTTTCTGCCTCTGTCCATATTCAAAGCCTCTACAAAAATAAATTAGTGTTCACAAATGCTCAGCTGGAACCTATTAGTTTGTCTACAAAGATCCCTGATGGTCCCTTGCTCTAACCTTCCTCAGCTCTTGCATTCAACTGGATTAGGCTGTCTCCACAGAACATCCCAGGGCTAAAGGGCCAAGCAAAATGTTTCTTGAAATCATTCTTCCCACAGTCTTTTCTCCTGCCTATCTGGGGCCTCCA
Source organism: Aptenodytes forsteri (assembly GCF_000699145.1). NCBI lineage: Eukaryota > Metazoa > Chordata > Aves > Sphenisciformes > Spheniscidae > Aptenodytes > Aptenodytes forsteri. The sequence continues at coordinate 1,157,095 of NW_008794631.1, read as the reverse complement.
TGGAGCAAGACAGGAGATCTGACAGCAGGGGAGCTGCCTGTGCTGTGCCCTTCGCTTCCCTTGTTAATGCTCTGGCAGAGAAGAATGGGAGCAGCCTGACAAAGGTGCAGAGGGGTGAATAAGCAGAGAGGAGGAAGAAGAGGGAAAGATGAAGCTCAGATGAATGAGGAAAGCGCATAGGAAAGGAGATACAAGAAAGATAGGAGCAGATGTGGACACATAGGCAGGAAGGGCAGCAGCTGGGAGGAACAATTTTGGAACAGGAGGGGTAAAGAGAAGCCACACTGGCCTGCTAGAGCCTGGAGTCAGCAGCCCAAAGTATTGCCTTTCCTCCCCTGTCAGAGGATGCCTGTGGACATATTACTACCCTTAGCAGTCTAATAGCAATAATAGAACTCTGACCTCTTATAAGTTACATCTTGAGCTCAGCTAGCGCAAAAACCATTGCACAGATTTACAGATCCCACTCCTGTTGTGGGGAGCCAGCAGCGAAGTCAGTGCAATGGTACATGATCTCATTTTACTATTCTCAGTACACTTTAAATGCTATATGGGTAGGAAATTACAACCCAAATGACATATCGGTTGAAAGGAAAGGCTGCAAAGCCAAATACCCTAACATTAGAAAGTGGCAGAAGTAGTCATTCATGTTTATGATAAATAACCCATGCTCTCTCAATCTGAAAAAGTCATAATGTTTTCAAGAAAGCAATATCCTTTATGTTGAAAATAGTACTATATAATGGCAAAATAGGGAATCCCTTTCATGGCTTGCTGAGGTCTTTTGATCTAAGCCCCACGATAGCCTGTGCAATGAAACTGTCACCTGTGCTTGTTCGTTGCTTTGCATCTTTGTTGAGAATAAACTGACCAGTAATGGGTGCTTTGCCTTTGTAATGGCATCCATCCATTCAAAAACACTAAAAAATTACAGAACAGTACCAGCCCATTAGTAATGCTACAAGTTAGATGCCAAGTGGCCATTCCATATTCTAGATCTACCTTTGGAGTCTAATAAGACTCCAAAAAGCCAAGCCAACTCCACCAGATAACGAATGCAGATGGAAAAGGCAAAAGCACTGAACATCCTAAAAAGCCTATGGATGACAAAAGTTCAAAAGATGCTGCATATGTTTACATCTCGTTGGAGGCCATTAATGCAGTTACACCATGGGAACATTTGGCCCATTATTCATAACATCCAGAAGATGAAGAAGAGTAACACACTTAATTGAAACCCTTGTCAAAATGAAAAATTAATTATCCTCCAAAGATTCTCTGTCAAACTGTCTCTTTCTATTTGCTACACAGGGGCAATATCAGCAAAATAGCTCTGCAAGTCCCTGCTACTGGCAAGTATATTATATTATGTACAAGTAACGAATGCAGAAGGAGCCAAGTCAGGAATTCTGTGATGAGGAACACTTTCATCAGAAAACGCCTACTCCAAAACCAAACCCGTTTTAGGAGGGTATGGGAAAAGCATCAGGCATTGCAGTTTGAGCATGGCTATCTCTGCTTGAAAGTTCCTGAGGCAGGAAGGGTCATCACAGAACTACAAGATGGTCCAACAGCCCAGGCACTCTCCCAGCTAGGGAAAGCCTAGGCTCTGCTTTGAGTAAAAGCAACAAAAATCTATGCTGAAAGGAAGGACCGTGAGGTCGTTGGCTGTTTTGGATTCCTGCTGCCTCTGCGAATAGTCCAGAGACTCTCCAAGGAACAGAAACCAAGGAGATGGACTTTCACATCTCAGGAACTACTGAAGGATGGTACAATCATTTCGCGTCCACCCCTTTCCTTAACCAGGAAAGCAACAGCAGCTCAGGCAGGGCTCACACCCCTCCAACTCCATGACCCCTTTTCCACAAGGATGGATGAGAGAAACTAAACAGAGCACTTTGATAGCAGGCACAAATGACTCAAGATGGTGGCCGTCTGCCCAGACCCAACCAGAAATATTCAGTCAGTTTCTAAGTCTTCCTTGAGCGAAGGCCTACAGTTTCCAACCGCCCAGGTATTTGCTTTCTCCCCTGCCAAGCACTAGCCCCAAGACAGAACGAGAGAGAGCAAAGTCCCAAGTGCCTGTTAAAGGCCCCAGTCTACCAAACCTAGAGCATAGCTACAGTGGAGAAAGACCCCTGGCTTTTTTCACTTGCGCCACATTATCACAGAAAGGTGGATTAGAAGTTATCTCAGCTCTGCTTTCTTTCAGAGCTCCTTGGCAACACAGCCACCAAGATATAAATATGCACACACAAAAATTTGCAGCAGGCATGTGTGCACGCACACACACAAGCCAATAGGAAAAAGCATTTCAAGGCATGGGGCAGCTATGGCCAGGAAGGCAAAGGACTTCTGGAAATTCTGGGAAGAGAAGAAAAATAAGGGAAGTTTTTTTTATCCTCAAGATTTAGCATTTTTTAAGGGTAAAAAAAGAAAGTCACCTTGGAAAATAAAAAACTTCACAGCTGTCCTACATACCACCAACGAGCTTCACACAAATTGCAAGGGGCCAGCCGCAGTTTCAGGCCTGTATTGTGTAAAATATAATTTAAATGAAGAAGACCTAATCCTGACTGAAGTAGGGCTGACAAAGGACCATCTTAACCTGAGTACTCAATACTACACTGAGCAAGGGGGGGTATGCAAGAGAGCTCCCCATTCCTGAAGGTAGTAGACAAACAGCATTTCATGGTCTGTTTATCACTTTTCTACACATTTGGTGGCCATTGGCACTTGCACCAAGGTCAGGGCCAAGAAGCATAACACATTGGTATTACCATTTGTGTTCAGCTATGGTAACAACACAGGAGAACAACATACGCCAGGCACGCATGCAACATACCTTAGGTGTCCTGTGCAAGGGGGAGACCAACACGCTGCTGTCACTCATTACGCTAATACCCAAAAGTGGCAAACAACCTCACCACACCAAGCCCCTGGGCACAAGTGGCAGCCCTCACCTCAGCGCGTAGCACCCTAAAGTCCTGAAAGCTTTTTTCAAAAAAGGCCAAGATGAAGGCTGGTTACCACAAGCTTCTTAAAGCCTTGCTTTCCTCCTGGACAGCTCTGAGGAACAGGGGGCCCTCCCCTCCTCTTTGGGTGGGAGTTTTCCCACAAGTGATAGGTGTTGATGCAATCAGACACCTGGAGCAGATGCTCTTTCTCCTGCATCAGGTGGGACAGGGATTTGGCATGGCATTCTGGTATCTCCTGGCTCACAATTCTTGTCCCCAGATGCAGGGGAATCTCTATCCATTCCCTAATGGGCAGCACAGGGTTGGGAGAAGGAGCAATCGTGTCAAGAAAGCAGTGCTAGGAAGGTCTTTGGGCTTGTGCAAGCTCTTCCCTCGCAGCGGGCAGGAAGGGATTGTTTATCAGCTGCTCCTGTACCTCTTTCTTTCTTTATGTGTGTGCAAACTGTTTACATATTGAATGTTGTGCAATAAGATTAAGAAATATTTATTCTGAGATGTCTATATTAACCATTCTTAAACCAAGAGCACACTTAATTTTGATCCAGGCTCTGGAAACCCTTCTGTGGCTCAGCTTTATTATTGTGAGCAGTGTTTCTGAAGTCCACGTGGCTCCTGTGGTCTTTGAGGACAGGACAAACATGAGAGTTTGCAGTGGAACGTGAGAGTCCTGCAAGTGGAACACGTTCATCAGGAAACCCAGGCTCCAGGAGGGCAGAGAGAGGGAAAATCTTGCTGATTGTGGTTTACCAACACAGATTTTTAGAGAGCAAAGAGTCAAACAGAACCATATTTATTGTGAAGTGAACAGACTCTCGGTCCATCACTTGGAAAAACGTGCAAGAATTTCCCCAATTTTACTGCTTTATGACTTTTTTCTTTCTACAACCTCAGAAACCTTCATTATTTACATTCATTTCAAGGTTTGAACCTTGTATTTGAATCCAAGTATCAATACTGACTGTGAATTTGATAGGGCAGAGGGCAATTCTTTGGGAAAAAGTCATTACAGTTTTCTCCTCGGCTCACTTCCTTTCCTTGCCCGTGCAGCCATGCCAGGGTCATATGTATCTACTCCTGGATGTTTTTTAGGCAGTCTTTCAGACCATCATCCATCTCTTCTGAGATACCTCATGAACTGCCATTTCCAAATGTTATTACTGCCCTCTAACATGCTTCTTTCTGGTCCTGCTGGTCCCCAGGGTCTCAGTCAACATCTGGCTGGTGAGCTGCTCTGCAGTCCCTTTCGGTTTGTTTTGTAGGAGCTGATATCCTGCAGAGTTGATACTTCACCATGAAAGAAGATCAGACTCTTCCCCTAACATGAGTCTTCATTAGTGAATTGTTGTATCATGGTCCTTTTATGTTTAATCTCCTCAATTAGTTCAAATAATGAATTTACTGCCAGGAAAGTTTACAAAAGCAGATGATTTTAAATAAATATTCCCTAAGTAAGTAGTCACTAAGTGCACTCGAACCCTGTATGTGCTCACCCCAGCAGGCAAGAGCTATGCAGGGGAGTGGCTGCAGCCACTGCCCTATTGCTGCTGCTGCTATTTCTGTGCTAGCCAAGGGAAAGGAGGGCTCCAAGCTTCGGTAAATCCCTGCTTGTTATTTGGAGGTGCTCTGCTTTACTCCCAGCTACCTTTTGGTATCAATATCTAGGCATTTGTAAAGAGCTATCAATAGTTCATTCCTAGGAGAGCTGCAGGTTAGATATTACTTGTGTACATTACCTGTCAATTTAAATCTCATCTTCCTTAAAACTCTCACAAAAAGCAGAATATATTTTCACAATCATCTGCAAAGGCAGAATGATTTGGATAAATTAGGTACTACCGTTTTGTCTTAAACCAGCAATTACTGACAAAGTAGTGCATTTTATTTCTGTTTTGTGCACAGACCTTGGAGGTAAGCCATTTTCAATGGCATGCTTTCCTTACAAATCTGGCTTAAGTGACAATGAATTCTTTCAGGAAATATTCTTTGTTCAGTTAAACAGTTCATCTTCCAAAAGCTCTGAAATTACTTGGTATTTTGGAAGATGTTCATTCCACAGTGTTGATGGCATGCTTGTCTTTCTGCAGGTTTTTGCTCTGATTCTTTTCTTTTTTTCTAGAAAAGCAGATAATTACATAAATTTTTAATGTAAGGTTTTAACAGAAAGACTAACATTTCCAGTTTAAACATCTTCTTTGAACAGTTAAAGCCTTTTCTCTTCAAGGAATAAGAATTAATACCTTGAGATTTATTTCAAGCAAGAAAAGAACAACAGAATAAAATGAAATAGGGAAAAATATTTTTCATACTTCTTTACTCTTGTCTGCTAGACTAATGCTGGAAAACCACAAGAAGGTAAGGGAAACAAGAATTTTCTACAGTCAATTGTCTTATAATTTTCCTGTGGGACCAAAGAGAAAAACACTGATTTTTCAAATGTTCTAAATGGGGATTTTTCAAATGAAAACTCCTATTTTTCCAGTAAGGTCTACTGGGTCTAGTTCAGGGTAGGGTTCCTATAACCTGTTATGATTTTGTACATAGTGTACATTTTGTACACTAATGTCCCAGTGGGCAGCTTTCTATGTGTGGCAAGACCTCTAAGGTAAGGGAAACAAGAATTTTTTACAGTCTAAATTGTCTTAATTTTCCTGTGGGACCAAAGAGAAAAACACTGATTTTTCAAATGTTCTAAATGGGGATTTTTCAAATGAAAACTCCTATTTTTCCAGTAAGGTCTACTGGGTCTAGTTCAGGGTAGGGTTCCTATAACCTGTTATGATTTTGTACATAGTGTACATTTTGTACACTAATGTCCCAGTGGGCAGCTTTCTATGTGTGGCAAGACCTCTCTAATCACTGTAGGAAGTTTGAATGTGTTCATGTTTTGTAGACCTGGACCATCTTCCAGGTTTGACATGTTCTTTTCAAATAGAATTCACTTTTTTCTAAGGGATTTTTAGAAATATATTTTAAATATCATGGAGCAACACAGAGCATTGAGGCCTTGACCCTACGAAGCACTCCATGGGAGAGGACATATAGTCCCCCAGTACCTTGATGGGACATCTGGATGCTTCAGAAGGGCCCTGCTCAGACGTCCACGAATAAGAGCAAGACTCGGGACACAGCACTTATGTCCTGTATCTAAAGTCTAGAAAGATGAGTGTGGATTCAGAAGCAACCCAAAACCTATCTCAGTAGTACCGTGGATTTTAAGGGTAGCCCTTAGCTTGTGGATTTACTTGATTTTTATTGAAATTCTAATGCCAAAAACATTAGGAAACCTACTTGCTGTCTCCTAAGTGCTCCTTCCAGCCTTGGAGGAAAGGTCAAGGTTATTATCCCTTGTAATCCATCATGAGGAATTTTCAGACATTCGGCAATGACGCTTTTGTCATTTTTTGTGCCACCTTAAGCCCTACAACTGCATATTGTTTTCCAGGCAAGGATAGCAAATAAACCCATTAGTTCAAGTACCTGCCACCGGGGTCAGGAAAGCTGCATCTTCCTATATACAAACCTACATATATATATACATAAATAAGAAAGAGGGGGCGAGACAATTTCTCAGTGGCTCTCGGAAGAAAGCTCTTTCGTGATGAAATTTTTACTTAAGAAAAGCTCCTAAATCAATTGCTCCCAGGCGAGGAGGGGAGGAGGGAGGATGAAGGGGGCTGCATTTTCTCCGCTCAGCAGTTTCCCATCGCCCTCCCCTCCTCCCTCCCCTCTCCATCAGCAGGTTGCAGGCAGTGCCCGGGACCAAAAAAAGAGCTGGCCCCACAGCGAGGCCCCTCGGGGTGCTTGGGCGGGCAGCAAGGGCCTCGGCTGGTGATGCCGAAACATGTAGTGCCGGTCCCTTTCTGCCACGTTTCCTTCCAGCAAGGCGAAAGCAAGGCTCCCATATCAGTTTAGCATACCAGAGACTTAGAGGGGCTTACCAGGCTGCTCTGTTTAGGGGATAAAAGATGGGAGCTTGGCAGGAATAAACATGTCACTCGGGGAGCCTGTTCCGTGGGGCCTGATTTCCCTCTCGTGTCGTCTCACTGCTGGCGCAGCTCCCCAGATGCTGCAGCACTAATCCTGATTTATGCTGAGTTTCAGTGGGCGTGGGATCAGCCCCTGCGTAGCCCCCCAGGCACGCTGCTCCCCCTTGCCTGGGCACTCACTGGCACTCAGGAGGAGGGAAAACGTGTCCTCCTCATGCTGGCGGGAACAAAATGCGTAATTAAAGCAATTTTCTAGCTTCTTAGGTGGGGGCACATGGCTTTGCACGTGGTTGTGAAGCATCATTTAACACTGCTGGGACTCAATGCATGTGGCAGGGAGCCTGGTGATCCCAGTGCTCACCGGGATAGGGAACCGTGGGGGTGAGCTCTGCTCCTCTGCCGCTTCCCTTGAGGTTAGGTTAGCAAAATCAGCCATGATTTTGAAGCACCCCTGGCTAGAAACATCTACAGTGCATGCTCTTTGGTGAGTGGACACCTGGCACTTTCTGCTGGTGAGGTGGCTCACGGTGGCTGCACCGTCCCTGAGATGCATGCCATCTTGTGAAGCGAGTGGAGGACTGCTCGCATACCTGCCTGGCAGGAGTATTGGGAGAACGAGGCCATTTATTTATGGTGGCTCTGAGATGCTCATAGGAGAGAGAGCAGAGCGTCAAGCTGGCCCTTAGCAGTATATCTGCTTTCAAATCGCTAACTTTCCATTTACAAAGGGAAGGCTGGCACTGGTGTTTCCATGTTGTTTTTTGCACCGCTTTTGGCTTTTTGGTCTGTCCCTAAAAAGAAGTACAGGAGAAAAAAAAATTCCCAAGACTTCACAAAGGGTCTTAGTGGGCTTCCCAAAGACATCTGCTCAACAGGACCAGCAGTCCTTCACCACCAGCCCGAGGTAGCTGGGCGCACGGAAACAACACTTCATCCCACTGTGTCCATTGCACAATGAACAGAGCAGCGTCTCCCGCAGATCTCGATGGGAAGTCCACCAAGGGCAAAGCCCTCCTGGAGTTTTTTTTGGAGGGAAGTTATCACTCTCCCCCTTCCCCGCCCCTTCCTTCTGCTCGGTCGTGGTGGTGTGATTCGGCTCGAGCCCACGCTCCCCGAAAAACTGCAAGCTCCCTCGCAGATGTTTGGTAACACATCAACAGCATGGCCCAACACAATGTAATGAAATTCCCCCCCAATCTCCCCCAGACATTACCTAATTGATAAAGTGGCCGCCCCGCGCCGCAGCAGCTCCCTCCCCAGCTCGTGCGACACAGCCGGGCTCTGTTCCCTTTCGCCATGACATCATGCCGGCACTCGCCGCCCATGCATCATGCTGCCTGCAAGCTTCCTCTTCCACCCAGATAAACACGGCCGAGACAAACTCCCTCAGCAATACAAGGAAAAAAAAAATACACACCCCCCCCCCAACTTTCTGTAGCTCCTGCCCCAGGCCCTCGTTCCTGTCCGGATCGCAGGTGAGAGCTGCTGGCTGGGTCCTCAGACGTGGAGCCCATCTGCGGTGGCCTCTAGCCTCCCGCTGTTTGCTGGCAAAATCCAAAGAGGGAAAAAGCTCAAAACCGCAAAGGTTTCTGCTATAACTTCCAGACACGAATACCAAAGTTACTCTTGCTTATATAAGTGCGCGCATGTCAGCGGCGTTTCCACGGGGTCAAGTATTTGACTAAATGAGACCGTCAGGCTCAAACTGGCAAAAACCTGGTGTAACTTGGTTGGCAGGGCTATAGCTAAGTTTGCAATAAGTTTGGCTTACTGTGTACTGCACCTAATACAGAACTGGAAAACAAGGTTGTGCACAGAGGAAAATGTGTGCAAGTATGTTCAGCATCAAAAAAGCCATTTCAATAAAGCCATTTTCTTATTTTCTTATTAGTAGCTTTTGATTTGAGATTGCCTCCCAACGTTGCCCCCCTCGACATATAGTTTACAATATCTTTTTGTAATGTAACCTCCTCCATGATTTGAAAGCTGAATTCAAAGTTATCCTTCACTGTCTAGTCTATAGATCTGTCATGAAAAAGATAGCTGTGAATTCCTTATCGTCCTTATCATCCTTATCCATAGTGGGTCTTAGCAAAGTTTTCACACTAATGTAATTACTGAAACTTGCAGTTATACACTGACCAAAATTATCTATAAAACCCTGTGGAATTTAGCAAATAAGGTCAGAAAAAATGGATCCAAATGTCTGAAAAATTTCCTTTTCTAAATTATGTATTTTAGAAACGGAGGTTTAGTTTTTAAAAAAGTTGGGTTTCAATTCAAAATACCATTTTGTTTCAAAATCAAACACGCTTTTTCAGTTATAAAAGAATCCCCCCCAAAATCATGCAATATAATGCAAAATATGTATATTTGCACATGTGCACACACACACACACACAAGCATGCAGAGAGAGACACAGAGAAAGTGGGAGAGAACCCACAAAGAAAATTAGCTCCTTTTTATTTAAGTCAAAGCTAAGCCTGAACAATTTTTCCTTCTGGTTCCTTAGTTCAGATATCAAACAAAAAAAAATAGAGTTCAACTATTCACTCCTAATGCTTACACACAATATCCTCTACTTCCTCCCCTGCCGAAAAACCCACAATGAACACCCAGGCTCTAAGGTCTAAATCTGTATCTACGAAACACAGGAAATAGTAAAGTTTTGAGCTTAAAAGCAAAAAAAGAAGAATAACAGAGGTTCTCTTCTGTTAATGCTGATCATGTAATTAATGCTCAAGCATTAATTACAAGCATCAATTGCCACGCACTTAATACAGGGCACTGTGGGGTCTTGTGGGAAGTTTAATGAAGTGGTTGCTCAGTCGCCATAACATTCCTCATCCCGCAATTTCTCTGGCTGCAGAGAGCGAAGCAGTTTTGCATCCAGGACTGGGTTGTCACAGTATTTCTCTTGCCTCCTTACAAGAGCGAGAAAAGGAGCCAGAGCTCGGGGTTGGGCTGCTGTAGGCAAGCTGGTAACACACACGCGAGCAACAATGTTTTCCTCATTAATTAATCCTTTCTAGCGAGAGGAAAATGTTTAGCTGCGGATGTGGGTGCGGGTTGCTCCGAAGCAGGACCCGCTCACCCTCAGCCATGCCCACTGGGGTACAGGAGCTGGCTGCAAAGCCCCCTAAGATGGAAGCACCGCAAGGAAGAGCGCTGCATCTGCTAGCATCTTAAATCCCTTGGTGTTATTCTCTTCCACTGCAGGAACACAGGACAGATGAGATACAAACAAGATTTTATTTTCCCCTCTCTCTCTCACTTGAGGAGAACATGGCCGTAACTCCACCGAGAATAAACAACGCCACAGCTAATCTTCCCACTCCTCAGGACAGTTTGTTGAAATTAGTGAAAGGATGCAGACGTTGCGCAGACTGCTTGATAAGAGTTATAAGCACTGGTTTGTTATTATTAAAGAGAGGGAGCATAACTTTGCTGTCTCCAATGATTTTAAAACACAACATTCTCCCTCACAGCTATCTTCCCTACCTACTCTATTTACATTAAGTAGATGCGTGAGTAAGTGTGGGGATGTGCATATGGAAGGAAAATAAAGCTTCCAAGGGGAGGGTGTTTGTCTATTGTATACACTTTTTGAGGATGTGGCAATATAAACCACAAAATCAAAAATGAGAATGACTCAGAAAGCACCACCAGAACTCAAAAAAACCCCAAACAAACAGCAGAGCCTGGGGGTACGGGCAGCTTATTTTCCTTGAAATATCAACACAGATGTCAATAAGGAAATACAGGTATTGGTTAACAACGTGCATCTAGGATTACCCAAGCTTGCACATCAAGCTTCACGTAATGAATGGTATGGATAATTTCACCTTGATCCTTCTCAGGTGCCCCTGATGTCAAAATCAGGCTGCTAGTTTATTTGACAGTTTAACTCAAATATTAGCTTAAAGGTAACACCAGCAGCAGAGTATCACCAGTGCTGCTTTAGGAGTAAGAAATCGATGTCTGTTCAGACAGGTGCCCCATTGCACCCCATTGCCTAGGGCGCTACCGATGCTGACGGGGGGTGTTGAGTATGTGAGCACTGGCATGATCCATTTTCCGCAGCTGTCTGCGGGGCGAGATACGTGACGCGTATTTAGGCTGCAGCTGCTCTGAGGCAGACCAAGAGACTGTCTCTATATTTCGTATCACCCCAAGCACCGCAGGATCCCTGACCAAGGCTCCTTGGAGCTGCGGTAACAGAGATAACGGGCTGTCGTCATCTCTGTTGGCTAGAATAGACGTAAGTGGAAAAATCCTTCGGCTAACGTTGATCTGGCACTTGCGGAATGTGCAGGAAAGGTAGAAAGATGGAGGGCAGCAACTAATGATGGGGGAAGATAAAAGTAGGGTTTTCCATTCTGATTTCACAGGATCCTGATGGCTTTTTTTCTTTCCCATTGGCTTGTCAGTGATTTTGCTACATTTATTTATACCCTAAAGAGGCAACTCTACTGCTGCCATTTGTTCTTCGACCAAACAGCACCTAAAAAGGAACTTTGTGCTGTTGTTAAAATTACTGTTGAATTAAGTACCAATTAATTACAACAGCTTTATTAACTATGGCTATGGTTTTGGAGATAACTTTGGGCATAGATGATTCCAATTTAGTTTTAGGCAAATTCAATACCAATTGTAACTTCAATACAGTTGAAGTTACAAAAATCAATCTGTAACATAAGAGCGGAAACAACATAACGACATTAAGTTTTAAAATCAATCTGTAACATAAGAGCGGAAACGACATAACGACATTATGTTTTAAGAAGAATGTATCTGAATGGCAAAAGATTTGGAGTGAAAATCGAGCAGAAACTTGTCTGCCTTCAAAATCCAAAATTTATAGTTAATGGCGTGTGTGTAAATCTGTAACGGCTGTTATTCTTTAAGGCGTATAAAATTACTGAAAAGTACATATCATTCTGTCCAGCAGATCAGTTGCAAAAATATTGCAGTGCAGTCTTTGTAACCACACACTTCTGTGTGGCTTTTGCTGGTGTGGCAGTGTGGGAGCTGGACAGCAGGCACTGCACACCTCACTGCACACCTTGGTGCAACACAAACCAGTAACACAGTATTTCTTATCGTGTCACACAACAAATTATTATTTTCTTATTATTATTTGTTTGCTTTTTGAAAGGTAAACATGAAAACAATGTAGTCTGAATTGTATGGGGTTTGACTTTATACGTAAAAAAATGATGGATAGCTAACATATTAATTCTGCACTTTCTGAGAAGCGATGCAGGTTATCTAGCAATCAAGTGCATGAATCTTGCCACAGTTCCTGGGATTTCACTTTATGAGCTTCTTTTTTTTCCATTATTTCTTTAATATATTCTAAAGTATTTCTTTCACACAGGCAGGACAGTTTGGGCCAAGTCCTGTAGATTATTTAGAGAGTCTGACTATAGCCTTCTGTATGTACTGGTACCATAGAAATATATGCAGGTGTGTGCATGTGCATATACATATTTATATGTATTTGTATGTATACACACGTAGTGTGTGTATATACACACAGACCCACATGCATCATATATTTTATTTTGCAATATTAAAACAATTTATTTGTAATAACAGAAAGAAAGAATGTGATGAGCTATTTCCTTTCTGTCCAAAATAAGCTACAAAGGTTGCCTTTTTAAATTTTGTTGTAGTGCTAGTTACTTGCAAGTGTTGTCATCTCACAGAACTATACAACTGGTGATACACTTTCAGCATAGCATACTTGCTAAGCCCGTCCCTTTTGTATGCCATGCAGTCATGTGTTTGTAATCAGAGGTCCATGGAGCTGGCAAGAAAATCACTCTCTTTCCAGCTGTTCTGTCCTTTAACCAGCATCACATTTGGAGAGCAAACTGTAAATAATGAGGAGTTGATGAAGCTTCCATAGCTAGCAAATTTCCAACTTCAAAAGCTTTTCGCTTCTGAAGTTAATGGATGATGTCCCTCTGGGTTCACTTTTCATGCTTTTACTATATGCCATTCTAGACCATTAATAACTATCGGTGTTTGTGGCTATCATACAAGGACTCAAAAACATATGACCATTCTTCATGGTTCAGAGTTGCAGATGACAAGTGTGTTCATAGTAAAAGGCTAAATGAGTGTTTCACAGCAAAGTTTTTTATGTTACAAAACCACTCTCAGATTTAGAAGATGCAAAAACCCTTCTTTTTCAATAATTGCTGAAGATTTCTGGAGGTTTCTGGACATTTAATATGAGACAAATACACCCAGAATCTGTGATAATCAAGCCCTTTCAGGTATGAATAGCCTCTTCAGCATTTAAGCTCTGGGGCTAAACTTGTGGAAGCCGATGGACCTTCTGTGTGAAGATCTACTTTCCACTCAATGGGACGTGCACATCCACACTGGTGATGAGGCAGCACCCACCAGCTACATCTCTTTCTTTGCTGCATGCAAAGCATACTTGGAGGTTAAAGAAGAAGGTTGGTAGGGAGGAATTTGAAGACCATTGGGGATGGCGTTGAAAGATTATCTTCTCTAGAAGAGCAGGATTTTGTGGCAAGGCATAATATAGCCCACTATTTAAACTTCAGATGCATAGACATCAAACACATTCACTTCAGATTCAAGTATCAAGTTTCTAATAAATAATATCAGCAATATTTTTAAAACAACACCTATATCCCTAAAGAAGAAAGCCACACTTTTTTTTGAGTTTTAAGTTATCAGACAACACTAAACATGTATTCAACTTCAGAGCTACAGAGTATGAAACATGACCACATCACAGAATCACAGAACAATTCAGGTTGGCAGGGGGCCTCTTGAGATCATGAGGTCCGCCCCTGCAGCTGAAGCAGGGTCACCTAGAGCAGGTTGCCCAGGATCGTATGCAGTTGGGTCTTAAATGTCTCCAAGGATGGAGACTCCACAACCTCTATGGTCAACCTGTGCCAGTGCTCGGTCACCCTCACAGTAAAAGAGTGCTTCCTGATGTTCAGAGGGAACCTCCTGTGTTTCAGTGTGTGCTCATCGCCTCTGGTCCTGTCACTGGGCACCACTGAAAAGAGCCTGCCTCTTCTTCATTCCCTCCTGTCAGGTATTTACACACATCAATGAGAACCCTCAAGCCTACTCTTCTCCAGGCTGCACAGTCCCACCTCTCAGCCTTTTCTCATATGTGAGGTGCTACAGTCCCTTCATCGTCTTTGTGGCCCATCTTGTACTGGGGAGCCCAGAACTGGACCCAGGACTGCAGCTGTGGCCTCACCAGTGCTGAGTAGAAGGAAAGGATCACCTCCCTCGAGCTGCTGGCAACACTCCTCCTAATTTAGCCCTGGATGCTATTGGCCTTCTTTGCTGCAAGGGTGCACTGCTGGCTCATGGCCAGCTTGTTGTCCAGCAGGATCCCATGGTCCTTCTCTGCAGATCTGCTTTCCAGCTAGTTGCCTCCCAGCACGTACTGGTACATAACTTCTCTCCATTGTAGATAGATCAGATCAGGAGAGCGCCATCTCCTGTGTGCCAGGTAACAGCTTGCCTCATTGAGTATAATGCATGACTGAGGACAATGTAGAGAGAGGAGAGTTGACCTTGCCCACACTGAAGACAGTGGGCAAGATCCTGCTCATTGACACCAGAAGTTAATCAAAAGTAAATCCATCCTGGAAACCAGACCCTTCCTTTCATCATTGATTGATCTTTGATGTCAAGCAGCAAAAGGACAAATGCAAATAAAAATCTCACCCTGCAATGTTCTTAAAGTGGACATAGCCTTTACAACTGAGATCACCTGTGAACTAAGATGAGGGTTGGCACTGCGGGCACAAAATAGGAGAAACTCGTCCTGAAGTCTTACTACCAAATCATCAAGATAGTTCAGCATTTAAGCCAACATCTCATAAATGATTGCTTCTTTTTCGTGATAAACAAATAACCTTCTCACCTTTTGGTTTCTATTCTCTCTGATCTTAATAGCACATCCAAGCATATCAAACGCCCAGGTGAATATGTTCACATCCCTGTGATCCAGCCCAGATCTGAGCATGAAGCCTGTCTCAGCAGTTCTTCAAGAACATCTGCTGAAACTGTTTACTAAGCTGAGTTTCTTGATTGCTTTTCTTCTCCCTCACATCAGGCTATGTTTACACAAAGAATTTCAGCAGTTAATACATAAAATCTACATATTTACAACTGTAAACCAGTTTGGGACAAGGAGCATAACAAATTCTTTCCAGTTTGCTGTTTTCTTATTTATTTGCAATTCTGCCCACAGAATCCTTGCCTCAGAGATGTAGTGTCACCCCTTTGCTTATACTCTGCACGCATACAAAAGTTAGTAAAAATAATTTAGACAAATATTTTATCATTGCATTGCTCAAGATAAAACACAGAGTGAGAAAGAGAACAAGGCTGTCAAGCCCTAATGATCATCGACATTCAAACACAGAGATAGTTGTTTTCAAGACTCAACGGACAGAAGTGGCTCAAATCAACTCCCCTTGCATAGGCACCCAACTGACATGCCCCAGGGCACCTGGGACGTTAGCACAAGGCTGGCAGATATAAAAGTACGGGAGACCCAGGCCGATAGAGTGAGAAAGAGAACAAGGCTGTCAAGCCCTAATGATCATCGACATTCAAACACAGAGATAGTTGTTTTCAAGACTCAACGGACAGAAGTGGCTCAAATCAACTCCCCTTGCATAGGCACCCAACTGACATGCCCCAGGGCACCTGGGACGTTAGCACAAGGCTGGCAGATATAAAAGTACGGGAGACCCAGGCCAAGTGACCAGCAGCTGAAACCCAGATGTGGTGCCCTGGGGACATATCACACAGCATGTAGACATCTATGAGTGAAGAACCGAATCAAGGCTGGCCATCTCACAACTGCCTATAGCCAGGCAATGCGTGCAAGGAACTTATGCCCTCAAGTTCACCAAGTGGTTTTAAAGAAAGCACTCTTTGGTCTCTATCCTGTTACTTGAGCACATTTGAATGATATAAATTCAAATCACCAAATTATATGTTGATGCAGGCAGAGATTATCTTCCAGTAGTTTCTGCAGTTGCTTTCCACCCTGTATGAAATAGTTATGTAGTGAACGAGACAGGCGCCAAACAAATGCCTCTCCTAAACTACTCCCCACGTAGGTGAGTGCCAGTTCCCAAAAAATCTAGGTGCTTTATGCAAAGCGGAACATAATCAAGGGACAAAATTAAAGAAAACTTTCCCCAACTATGCCATATCCCTGCAGCTGGGGCAACTGCTCTGTGTGCCTGCATCCTTTCTGGTTACAATGACCATTGTAGCAGGTCCTGAGTTAAAAACTACCATTGCCATGAGACTTCATTTGCTTCTGACTGAAAAAAAATAAGGAAAAAAAAAGAGACTAATTTCTTCTGAAATAAGTAACTTAGTTTCAAGCATTTTTAAGGGAGAAAAATTAAAATATGTACATTCATCACCATGAAAACGTAAGTTGTTCTCAGCTTTTTGCTCAATAACGAAAATCCAAATCAAAACAAAACAAAAAAATTGTTCACACAACCCTTTTACATTTAGATTAAATTAAATTAACTTACGATTAGATTAAACTAAATTGGATGTGTCTTCTAAAAATGGAAATGAAACAAAGGAAGCAGAAATTTGACCACAATTACAGAGAAGCTAGTGGTGGTAAACATGGCTTCCAAAGATGTTTGGGAATCAGATATCTACAAAGTTTCGTATTCAAATCTGTGCCAGAGCAACAAGCTCTGACCTTGATAAGACTCACTTAGGATCCTATCTGTTCAAGACAGTCTTTTAAATACAAAGGTGAGAAAGAACAGAAGCAGAAAGTGGAAGAAACCACCCTACATATTTTGTTGAGTAGGTCACCTTCCAAAAGTTGGCAGTTCCTGTCTCTCCCTGCCCCCCCAAAAAAGTTAC
The DNA here is from genome assembly GCF_000699145.1 of Aptenodytes forsteri. Taxonomy (NCBI): domain Eukaryota; kingdom Metazoa; phylum Chordata; class Aves; order Sphenisciformes; family Spheniscidae; genus Aptenodytes; species Aptenodytes forsteri. The sequence goes on along the minus strand of NW_008794631.1, from coordinate 1,140,203 downwards.
ACAGACAACGTAAGCAGGAGGTCTCATGTTGGGTTTTGTGGGGAAAAGTGTACATAACAAAAGATGACAGGATCTGCTAGTATACAAGGCTGTCAGCAGACATTGCCAGCTCTGAAGAGGTATATCTCACAGTGATAGAGCACACGTTTGCACATTGCAAACGTCCATGAGCATATCTGTTTTACATACAACAGAAGACTTGTATTTCAAGACACTCTGGCAGACTAAAGCAGACGTTCCAGTGAAAGTACGTTTATCCAAATAATATTTCTGAGTATGCTGCCACATCTTTGCCCAACACCATTCATGCAACAACCATGACTAAATTTATATAGCAGTTATTGCTACATCTTGCATTCTGCACGTAGTTGACCAAACTGCCCTATGACTCTTAAACATCGATGCATTAAGGCAGCTTTCCTGCCTAGCTGCCATTGCATGTGACAAGACAAAAATAAAACCACGAGCCTCTTGTAAACTTTAATCACCATATTAACACCCATGAGAAAAGCTTTGGGTGATCCCAATCTTGTTTGAGAGGGTTCAGCTGTAGATACTTACAGGATGTTCTGCCCCTGCCGATTGCTTATTATCCAAAATTAGCTCTCAGAGCAGTCTTTGCCATAGTGTCTGGCAAAGTGGAAGCTGGACCTGTTTTCAAGAGCTTTTGACATTCTCAGGACCTCTGGTCTTCCAGGAATGCATGCCTTCGTGGAGCAGGATGTTACACAACTTTCTGTAGGGAGAAGTCAGGAGCATTGTTCCTCAACAAGGAAATAAACTCCTGGAATAACAGCGCAATGATGATTTTGTTGCTTTCCTGATATACTCACCAGTTTATTTGGGTTTTGGCTCCAGCTTAATGGATTTCAAGGCTAATGGGTTAAGGCTCTGTAATAGGTCCAATGGGTCTTGGACACAATAGGTCCAATCTTGTAGGCTTTTTGAAAGTAAAATTCCTGTTGATCTTAGTGATGTTCTCCCACCATTCAGAGAAAAAATGGATCACTTGTGCTTTCCTCAGAAAATATACCTGCACCCTCACTGAAAACCTTAGATTACGAAAATGCCCTCAAAATGTGAATACGCATGCCTGCAGAAACAACAGCTCTTCAGTCAAAGCAGAGCAAAAAACATACATCTTTTATATACATAAAATCTCTTCAGTGCATCTTGTATAAATTATTTTAGATGGTAATTCAAATTCCTGTTAAGGCCAGGCTTACATTTTCTAAGCTCTGAAAACCTGTAAAAACAAATTAGGTTTTGAGGATTTCTTCAAACTTTTCCTTAGACAAATGGAGGTTACGGTAGCTGTTGATTTAATTCTAGTAGGATGATGTGCTGATGTAGTTTATTTATTAGCTATAACAATTTTCAGTGACACTTGTGGTAACTTTGAGCTGATAAAATGCTGGAGAGGTTTTTTTCTTACAGAAAAATGCATTTTTTGCCAAACCTAGGATATTTCACAAGATTGCTCATCAGTAGAGATCTGATTATTTTGTGTCAAGTCTTGTTTTGGCATTGTCAAAACATTTACATTTGTGTGCTTTTCATTTATTGCTATATTATAGTAAAATATTTATTTTATATATGTTATATATACATTGCATACTACCTTTAACAAAAAGAAACCTGAGCCAAGACTGATCAGAACAGCAAAATCAAAGTCAACATTTCTCACCTTTTCAAGATGAAGATCTGGTTTTCCAAGTGAGATATTTCAATTCTTTCACACGACCTTTTTTTTCGTGATTCTTCATGAAAGTTTCCTGTAGAACGCTGTGCTCCCACTGGCTTTGTGATAGGAGTGGAAATATGCTCACTTTGAGCACTTAAAAAAAAAAATCACATCCTCCTATTTAATTTTTTAAATTTTTCCTGTTTCTTTTCACTTCATATCATTAATATATTTTTTTTAAACTTTGTGGTAACCGTTGCTTGGTATTGTTACATTTTTCCATATGACAATTTCTTTTAATGTGGCCATTATGTAAATAAATATGTCTAAAATATACTTTGCTATGTTACAAAATGAAGCCTTAAAACATATGCTTCTTATAACTCCTATAAAAATTAATGAAACACTCATTCTTACACAGTGGGCCTAGCTTAGCTTTGAAAAACTATGTGAAAACACTAAACTTAAATAAATGAGATTGCTGTTAATGTAAAATATACATTTGAAATGCTTTGGTATGTAAATTTAGCTCATTCAGCCTCTGGCATATGAATCTGGAAATAAGCCAGTTTCTCTTAAAAATAACAAAGTACTATGCAAATCCAAAATGGATCATTTTGGGGCAAAGCTGTGCTTTTATTGCATCAACTGTCTTTGGGTGTAAGTGAGGGGAAAAAACTTCTTAAACATTAAAATCCTGTTGTAGCAATGCCAACAAAAAGATTTTTGCTTTTCCAGTTGATTCTGTCTGGCATTTCCCGAATCCTGACAATTGACTCCCATGGAAGCTGTAGCATCCACTAAAACAGCTGTAATTAAGAAAAGCAATTCTGGACTGGTGCTGGTCCCAGCCTGTGGTCACGGCACAGCTGGACGGCAGCAAGGAGCCCAAGGCAGAGCCGTGCGCAGCTCCGGGCTGCACACACCGATCGTCCATGAGTTACACGTGCAAAGGGCTGTTCCTCCAAAACACAGAGGAGCTGATGAGCATGTCCAGCGGCACCAGGAGGTGGCTGTGTTGGGGTCCCCCTGGTCCTGCAGCCCCGATGCACCTGGGCAGAGCCAAGCAGGCGGGGAAGTGGAGTCCATCTTGGGGAGCAAGCAGCGATCCTGCTCACGGTGGCTCTGCCTCCCTCGGCATAATGGGGGGAAAATGATGGTCATCATGGGGTGTCCCTGAGGTATGAAAGGCCTCAAGAGGTGCCACTGCCATCCCACATTTTATGCTGGACCTGAAGACCTACAACAGGTCTGCACGGGACTTGCCTCTACGGGCAAATTGAAAATATTATGGCAACTGCACGGGTGATGGAGGAGCCATAGTCACCCGTTCTGGGCAAAAACACAGAGAGAAAGGTGGGAGAGAGATGTGTGGCTCTCCAGTGATAGCACCAGACAGAAGAAAACCCTACGCACTATTTATAAATGAGCAAGACTGTCCAGTGAGTGTCTTTCTGACTGTGTCTTTGTGGTGACTCATCCGGCAGCCCCTAGGGATACCCCACAGCTCAGCACGGTGGTAATATCTGTGGGTGAAGCACCCTGTACAGTGTGTATCAGAAATACATGTTTTTCTCTGCTTGTACAAAAAAGGCAGAATAAGCAACGCATTTGTTATCTGGCAACTGGTGAGGGAGCAGGTACATAGGGGAAGAATTAAGGACAAAGTGCATGAAAGAGGAGCAGAGAGGCTCGGTTCAGCTTTCCCCGCAGAAGGCAGATCTCTGTTTTTACACTCACAAATGAGACAGGAAGCGATACAGCCTGATCAGAAGGCAGTTTGAACCACATACAGCTTCTACTTAGAACAGCCTGCAACCGGCCAGCCCTTTCCAGGATCAGATCAATATTTGGTGCAGGCCACTGCTGTTTGCCTTCACCTTGAGTCATTAAGAAAGACCAAAGTTTTTCAGGTCATATGGACAATTTCTCCCCGAAGGGAAAGTGAAAAACATGAGTATTTGCCAAGTTGAGGGATATAAAAATGACATAACATTGTAGTTGTTTTACAAGAAGCAATTTTTCCAAACATTACACATCCATATTAGGAACGGCATTAACCCACTTAGAAACAGTACCCTACATCAACGTTCAGGCGAATTTATTCTTGATCAGCCTGCTATTATCTAGGACACTTCTCGAATCAATCAAACCCTCTTGTAATGGAAATATTCCATAGCAAAGTGTGTCATACCTTGTAAAAAGGGAAATCCATTTCACTGCTCAATATATCACATCAATAAAAAAATCACTTATCACTGGACAAGAAGATAGATTTTTTTCAAAGTGGCTGGGATTTGGGGGCAGGGGGGAGAAGCAGAGGTTATGGTTAATGTTATTAGATTAGGACCACTGTTTGCAACTTACCTTTTGAATGAGGTATTATGTTACCCAATGAAGCAAATCTACTGTGGCTTTCATCAGTTTCTCTTTTAGTACTAACAGCAGTAAGGATGAAACTCTGCATTTTTGTAAAGAAAAAACATGAACAAATGAAAAAAAATTATAGCTTACGCATTTTTTTTCCCTACTATCTTTGTTGGTGTTCCCATTTTTCCTCCAAAGGCCCAGTGATGGCCAAAGATGAAGGTTGTACCTGGGGACAGGACAGCTTCCCCCCACCTTTGCATCAGATGCGCAGGGGTGGTGATGCCTGTGCTCTGAAAACCAGTTTCTTACGGGGGCTTGTGGAGACGTGGTAAATCTTCTCTTGTGGCAGTGTGGTCGCTCAGAAGCACAGAGGTGGGAAGGATGGAGGAGTCTGGCTGGTACAGGCATGCTGAAACCCAGGCCCAGCTCTTGGACAACAACCGAAGCAAACCCAGAGGTACTAGTTTCAAAAAAGACCTGAGAGCGTCAACTGTGTGCCGCACAGGCACGACTGCTGCAGAAGTTAGGTATGAGCTGACCTGAGAGGGGCAGTCACGGTAATTCACCCTGCCTTAACTTGGTGCAGCGCTGGTGGAGGAGACAAATGCGTTTCAGGATAAATAACCTGCTGTTTGATTTAGCCTCTCTTTCAGCACAACAAGGCAGATTTTCCTGTCGGAGGTTTGAAGCCGCTGTCAAAGCGCACAGAGCATCTGCCTGGGATTTGTCCGGCTTTTCCCAGCTCCTTCCATGCCAAGGCTAAAGAGGAAAGGCTGCGCATATTTGGTTACCTCTGCTGGTGGGGGCTTGCTAGCACTGTGTGGCCTGATCTGTTTGCTCAACATCTCCCTGGTGCTCTTTGGCAGTGACAGGCTGGCAGATACAGGCAGGTAAGAGGATACTGCGCTCGGTGCAGGCAGCGGCAACTGGGTAGCTGGGAAGCAGGCAGCAGCCCTGGAGGGAGGGGAGCAGGACTGGGGCGCTGAACAACGGGTCCCAGTCGAAGTCCCGCTTCAGCACTGGGCACAAAGAGGAGCGGAGGGACCCAGGCACGGAGGCCAACTGTGCAAAACCCCTCCTGCTTGGGGAGAGTGCCCTCTCTAACGATGCAGCTACAAGGCATTTGTAAATTGGTACGGGGACAGACCTCCCTTACAGGACTTTGCCTGATTAAGGATTCGTCCTGCAGCAAACTTATCACACAGCACCTTTTTAATCTAGGGCTCCCCTGCCTCCAGTTTTGCCTGGATGCATCCTTCTCCCTGTTTCCCTCCCAGCAGATCTTGCGTGTGCAGATCCCAGGGGGTCACAGAGGTCGTCCCATCATGGCAAGAGCATGCAGTCAGTTCAGTGCGTGCATCAAAGGCAACCCTGTGTCTGGCGGGCTCTGATCCAGCCCTGGCCCTGCCTGTCTGGCACATGCGTAGGAGGGCACGGAGATGCCAGGTACGTGTGCTGTGGATAGCTGGGGAAACCCACGCAGAAACCGAGCAGCTCTACTAGTCAGAAAAAAACCTCTGTGGGTTCAAATAAGCACAAATGGGGCTGGACCCATCCCTAAGCAACGCCAGCTTTTTGCTGGGGGGATGTCTTGCTGGGAGCCTTGCCAAGAGGAGCATCCTCAAGTGCTTTAGGAACAGGAAGGCTGCTGTGAAATTCAGAGCTTGACCTGCAACGTGCAGTGCTTTAAGGCAGAGCCAGCGCCGAAAATGCTCCACAGCCGAAAAAGCTTCTCCTTGTTTAGCCCTAATACCCTTGTGTGAGTGTCTCAGGACTCAGCGTGGCTGCTCTGGCATGACCAGGGGCTGACTGGGAGAGCAGGAGACTTGTGCTCTGCCCTCTGCACCTCCCAGCCACCAGCGTCTCGTCTCTTTGGTGGAGGAGCAAAGCTGAGTGGTAAAACTCTCACACAGGCCTTGCATGGTGATGCTACAATGGCTTTTCAGCTAGCTGGCAAAGGTTGCCTGAAGCCCCTTGCCAATGCATGTGGGCATCTCTCCAAAAAAAAGAGTGGCAGGGTAGTGCTGCGCGTCCTCTCTGGCTCGCAGAGGAGGACAAGGGAAGAGGGGCGAGCACAGATCCTGGCATTTTACATCTCTTGATATGAAGTTAAGGATGAGCAGGGTGAATGTGAAATACTACTAAAAATTTCATGTCAACCCCATAGAAATAATTTGACATTATAAAATGATTTGTTCTCATGAATTCCCCCATAAAACGTTGATAAAGCCTGTAAGTTCTTACAACATACTGAAATTCACGGATCTGCTCCTACAATGGAAGCTTCATCAAAACTTCTTCACTGGCCCTTTTTTAAACCTTGTGTAGCCCCATAACTGAAGACTTAATTCAGGTGAAGCCTGTGACAAAACTGAGTATTATGGAGAAGCTCTTTCTAGAGAGGGAGATAATTTAAATTCAGCTCCTCCACGGTTACAGGAAAAGCAAGAAATTCCGGAGAACATCCTCTCGCAGTTCTTTGTTCTCCCTAATGCTTTTAATTTCCATTCAATCATTAGGTAAAAGAAGCAGTTTGTGAAAAAAACAAGATAGGCACAAATGCAAATTCACCCAGAAAAATGATTGCAGAAAACAGACTTTTTCTCCCATATAAGATAGAGAGTCCAATCTTACCATCCTTTTTTTCCAGCAAAACTCTCCCTGGAGCTGAAAGGAGCACAGGATTGGCCCCCAGTCAAGGCACAGCAATCCACCCTACTTTTACTACCTGCTGGATCTCTCCCCATTCACTTCAGGACCTCAGTTCTTTGGTGGTCTTCTGTTTTGACATCTGCTTACCCTTATCTCTAATCAGTTTTGCTGATAGACATTTCCCCTGAGTGCGGAGACACTGCCTAATAGATTTTTTTTAAAACCAACTACTACTTAGTAGTCAGGAAATTATCTTTGTGGCCTGCAAGGGTGAGAGACACCGTTCCTAACATTCCCATGCAGACAGCTAAGTCTCACTCAACTTTATCTGATTTGCTCTATTCTGCTCTTTATACTCTCATAACATAATGGCATAATGACTGCAATACATTTTTGTTAAACCTGCAATTAGGCAGAATGCACAATATCCCAAGGCACCAAATGATCAGGGAATGAGCTGTAAGTAATTGTTAAATAACATGGTAATTTACTACAGCTTTTATCAAGAGTTACACCGTTTGCCAGACCAAGGAACTGAACTTGGAACATGTTGTTTAAAGCGAGGAGGAGCGGTTGTAACAATTTGTCACTTGATGCAAAATTCTTCAGAAAAAAAGTATCACACATCAAAGGTTTTACAGAAAGAGAAATGGGAAAAATGAAATGTTTTGTTCTCAGTTGATACAAATGCTTACTAGAATATGCAGCAGCCCACATTTTGCTCTGATGGTTGTGCAAAAGGCAGTGGCTCTCCAACAGATATAAATGCCATAGCACCCCATAAAAAGGTACGGGTTCTTGTTATTCAGCAATGGTACATTGAATTTCCAGCTAGACAGCTATTGTGTGCGATGGACAAAAAATAAAATAAAAAGTGGTCCCAATGCCTTCCAAAACCTTAGAAACCATAATGTAAAGCAGAGTACTAGAAAGTATACTGCGAAGAAGTTATTATGCATTGGCAGGATGCTTGAGAAAATCCCTGACAGACGACTTCTTGTGGATTTTAATAAAGCAAAAAGAACCACACAGATATGAGGAACTGAGTCCTGGTGATTTCGATTTGAACTTTCAATGGGAGTGGGATGGTAAGGAATGTCTGCATCTGGGCTTAGAGAAAGCTAAAGAAAGGCTGCTGGTAGCCTTTCTTTAAAAAAACCCAATTTCTTCTGGGTCTATCAAACGTAATTTTTATTGAATTTCCTTCTGCTGGTTTGTTTTTATTCCATTTCAGTGAAAACAAAGAGCACACACTTGCAAAAACATGTCTGAGTCCAGACGGTCAGTGCAGGAAATTCCTGCAGTTCTGGTGAAAACTGGGACTGGAGGGAGGAGGGGGGCACATACCCAGTGCCCCTGCTGAAGGACGAGCTATAGCACGACTCCAAGAGACACCTGGCCATTTCAGATCTGCCCTACCATCCATGAGCACACAGACAGGTCAGACTGCCAGCTGGTGAGAGCTCAGGTGTGGTGACATGGGCTTTTACCCGATGGTTCAGGTGAACGCAACAGCACTGTGCTAGGAAGGTGAAAACCCTAGCAAACATATGCGGGGAGTAAGCTGAAGCTGGGGCTTCGAGGCAGCACTGGTGCAGGAATCCATAGGAAACCTGGAGTCCCCAGTTCCAGTGCCGCAGTATAACTTGTTTTCACTTGTTTCTAAAGCATCGTGCAAATCTAAAAGCTGTTTATAAATTCACATATCTATATTCATAACTGAAATGACGGATGATGCGGACCCATACAGCATCCCTGAAATAACTCAAACTGCTCCTTTCCCCAGAATGGGTAACGACTCTATGCCTTGCTAATTACAGTTTATAAGCTCATGTGATTAAAGTAAGTAAATACAGCAAATCCAGGAATGCAAAGCCTGTGCTAGACGTTCGTGTTTTGATGGCTCCTCATCTCTGGGCCTTATCTGCAGTCTTACCGGAACAGCTGGCAACCACCGTCTCCAAAGTGCTGATGTCTCTGTGCAGTTGCGGATAGGGAAATAACATCAGATCTGCTCCCTGGGAAAAGGCTATGCAGAGCCCCAAATTGTGCGGCCAGTTTTCTTGTCACTCCTTGCAAAGCGGTGATCTCATCCTTGCTGTCTCCAAATTTTCTATCTCCAGTGTAGGAGAGGGAGGCAGCAAGGGACAACGGGAGAGGGAGAGGGAAGCTGCAAAAAGAAAGATCCCATTGTTAGAGTGCTCTTAGTTGTGTGAACGCTTGCCAAGACAACAAGATTGGGTCTGATGACATGAACTCAAGAGTCAGTGGGGAGCTGTGCAAAAATGCCTGAACTCCTTGTGCTCACGATCCTTAGGAAAAAAAGCAATTTCCAGATGTGAGCAAGCCTTCTTTCAGCCATCCAGTCCCCTAAGCCTACCAGATTATATGGCCTGAAGACACCTGCACCCATTTGCGTGGCTAAGCAATTGCAATATTTGCCTAGGAGGGAGAACTGCATCAAAATCCCAGACCCAACCACCAAAGCACTTCAGGTGTGTTGATATTGAATTAAAGTTGAATTAAACTTCAGGAACATGGTCATAAAGGACAGGACAAATCCAGGATCCACCCTTAAGAAAAGGTTGGGAATGAACTGCAAAAGCCTAGGGCTGTGGTGTACATCTTCCATGAACTGTATGCAGGGATCCAGCCTCTCTCCCTGTCTAAAAGCAAAAACAAGACTGAAAATATTCAGGTACTAACATCTGTCTCCAGAAAGTAACATAAAAATGTCAGGTACAAGCCCAGTGTCGGGCCCAAGTAACTCTCTTCTACGCCATCATCATTTAGGAGGGAATTTATTCTGAGTTCAGGTCAGTTTACACCCACTGAGGTTGTGCCCACCCCCACATCCATCCATCTGGGTCTCGCCAAAAGCAATCACAGCTATCAGGGGAACTTTTTGCTGATGGGGCTGATAGGACGCATTGACAAAGCAGATACAGTGCCTGCAAAAGCCAGCATCATGGGTTGCACCCAGGAGGGAAAAGCCAGCTCTTATTCCAACTAATGCTTGCTAGATAGTGGGCTCAGAGGGGACTGCTGACACTTAGTTATTAATTTTAAAACAACTCCAAAACTTGCAGTGCCTCAGAACCACTCATCTGTGCACAGCTGCCAGTGAGGGGCATCTGCCTTGGTGTGACTGGGCAGACAGAGAAACCAGGCCCCCACTCAGAGAAGCCTCTTGAAACCTCACCCTATCCTCAGGAAAACGATTCACCTCATGCTTAGCACGGGCAGTACAGCTTCATTGCCTACAGCTGGGCCCAAGCCTCAGCCTTTGGCTGGAAAAGAAAAAAAAGCTCTTTTTGCGTAATTTAGTAAAGGGAAAAAGTGTTAGGTTGTTTTGTTTGTTCCCGGGTTGTTGGTGTTTTTGTGGTAAAGCATTTTTTCAAGAGCTGTTTTTGCAGCAGGTGCCCATGACTTTGCAGTGGACAAGCCAGTCTGGGTCCAAGCCACCTCCTTTCCGCTCAGCCCAACACCGCCTTGTTTCCTCAGCTCCCTCCTTTCCGAGGGTGTGATTGAATGAGTGCTTGTGAAGGCTGTAAGCACTTGCTAATTTGGGGTTTGTCTGGTAATAGTCCAGTGGGTCTGCATTTCCAATGTCTGTGGAGCCCAACTGATGGTTAACTTGTACTCCTAGTTTTCCCCTCCTCTGCAACTTTTTCCACAGCCTGTTTCAGACATCCACCTCCCTGCAGCCCCTCTCTCCAATTCCCCCCCCCCTTTTTTTTTTTTTTAAATCGACCTGGTCTTTGTTGTACTAATTAGATTATCTCTGCCTGAGGGACCCAGCGAGCAGCCCCAACAGAGCACAGCCTGGAAAGACAGGACACATAATCCCTGTTATCAAGGGGGCTGTCATTTGGCATGTAGATCAACTAATTCTTGCAATACCATGGGAGCAATTGTACATCTTAATATTGATTTTCCCCCCCAAGATATGATCTCCTACATTCCTCCATCAGTCTCACTTGCCTTGGCTAAAAGGCTCCATTTATTATTAGGCAATACAACGTGTGCATACACGCCCCCCAGCTTTTTGAATTCACAAATGAGAAGGTGCTTCATGGGGAGGGTGAGAGAGCGAGCAAACACAGACGAGGCAGGTTAACACAACAATTTCAGGGAGGAACAGGGAATAAACCAAACCTACTGCACTTTCACTTTGCATTACGAAGTAATTAATTCAGAGCTGACTGACATCAAAGGCTGAAGGCCAGTCATGGGAAGGGGCATTAGCAATAAATCATATGCTAAAAGCAGTAATGCTTTAAGTCAAGCCATGTTGCTACCATTCAGCAGCCAGCCTGTTAAATAAGTTTCTGCTTGTTTCTCTTGTTCTTCCTTTCCACCCACCTCAGTATTAATTTCAAGAGGTGCTATTCATATTTTGTGCTCCATACAAATCACCTATAGCTAACTGCAAAAAGGAGAAACACAACAATGGAATGACCTTCACTTGAGACATCAAAATGCTTTAAATGATAATCAGCAAATCAACTTGCACAGGCACAGACCCCTTCTTCATGATGCCCCTTTCAAGGCTAACCATGGATAGCTGGATTCTCAAGGTATTGTCATTTCAGAGGACTTCTACAGTTGGTGCAACAGAAAATTTCTTAGCTTTAGGTGCTCTACATTATCTTCCTAGAAATGTATGTCACTAAACAGCCTATGTTCAAATGCTTGCATGTACTCTTTTTTTGTACCAAATTACATTTATATCATGACTCTTAAAAAGCAGGTTTGGATGATATACTTCATTTTCTACACTCAGCCAAACTTATGTTAGAAGCAAAGAGGAAAGAAATAATTCCCAAGCAAAGGAAGAGGGAAAAATTCCTGCAGCTCCACCATCTAAGCAGCTCTCCTGACTTACACCAGCTGAGGACTACGCAGCTTTAACAAACAAGCCTGATGTTGGCACCTGTTAATACCATCCACAGAGCTGAACACATTTTATTGCCAGACGGGAAACTTTATCCACAGCACTGGGATCATGTCCTTCTCTTCCAAAAAGTGTCATAGGATCTATCACTTCCTCCTGGACAGTCACCAGAGCCAGAAAAAATAGGACCTGGGTCCAGTGTTTCAGCTGAAAGCAGCCCTCCAGCAGTGCAGAGCTTCCTGTAGAGCCCGTACAACTCTGCCAGCATCAAAGACAAATACACGTCGCGGTCTGAGGACCATTCTTCTGTTTAAGGGCTCCCTCTGCTTCAGTTACCTCCTCTCCCCTCCCTACTAGCCTTTCCACTTCTGCTTTCCCAGTACCTGACTTTTTCAGCTAAATGTTGGCCTGTTTTTCCAGACTGCAAGGATCCACGCACCTAAATTATATTCAGCATGTGACCAACACATGGTCCTCTACAAATATATATATATATATATATAAAAAAATCACAGATGTTTATACTTGTGCGATGCAGAAGGGTGATAAATCAAGAAAACACTTTATGTCCACCACCACGGTGGATATCCACAAAAGGCAAGTTCATAAAACAGCATAATGCCTTCAAAAATCAATTCTGGGGTGATTTCTCAATGGGGAAAGAAAAATCTTGGCAAATGAGATATAAAAGTACCCAACCTGCCTGGCTTTTCCGGTCAGCAGTGTGGTGGGGATATGCTCCTGTCCTGAGAGACACAAGTTCTCCCTGCTTCTCTGGCAGTGGATGGAAGTGTTAGCAATTCAACAGCACCCTGTAAAATAAGAGCATAACAGACACACAGGGCAAAATAGAGGCTCAAACCCCAAAGGGCTTTCAAAAGCAGGGCCAGAGGCAGATGCAATATTGATGGGAGAAGGAGACGTGAGGCATTTCTCCCAGCCCCTGACATAGACTACGTGTGCTCGATGGTGCAACTGGAGAAGAAACGGGGAGAAAAAGCAAGAAAGGTGAGGAAAAGTGAGAGCTTACGTTGTCCCTCCGTAACATTACCTCTAAGATCTCTGGGGTTGTTGGCTCCTTGTCCCATCCCAAGCACCAGAAAACAGCATTGACATTAAACAGCTTCTACCGACTGCTAATTTCTCCCCATTGCCTGAGCGGAAGGATGGAAAATACTTTATATATCATGGCAGTAACTCAATAACAGTATTGAATGAAAGGCATCATTTTTAGAAGGGATTTCAGGCAAACAATCGCTGTGACTGAAGAGCGCTCTTAATCAGTGGCTTACTTTTGACCCAGGAAGGATGAGAAAAGGGAAGGTAATGGCAGAGGGACTCTCTTGTCCTTTTTCAATGCATGGCCACAGCCCCATTCATTACAGACTTCAAAAAGGGGATGGAAATCTATAGGTGTTACTGAGGGATCAAAGTGTGCAGGGGTTTCTGGGAGCCAGTCTCTTAGGAAATTATAGCTCTGCAAGCACTGGGACCAAAGAGAACTGGTTTCCTATGGTTTTGCATCTTGCAGTTATATTTTTTGGTGTCTAATGAACTGAAATGGTCCCTAGTGTTGGGGGGGTGTGCACTTTTGAACTCTGTGGTGCCTATGAAGGGTTGAGTTCAGCATTTTCCTCAGTTGGGGCACGAATAGGTTGTCTATCCTCTAATCAGATATTTACTGCCATGAGATCTGTAAGGATTAAACATCTTTGAACTGTTTGTTTACTGCTGCCCAATGATTTTGAAAGTTATTTTTGAGGCAGAGGTAGCCATACACACACCATACAATGTGCACCATGAAACTCCATGTACCACGTTTCCTTTGGGAGTCAGGCTTAAAAATGGGTTTTGCATAAGGAAGCACAACAGCAGCTGAGAGAGATTTTCAAGTTTTTTCTAGTTTGTTGTATTTTGGAAACTCACCTCATGCAGATATTTAGGGTTGTTTCCACACAAATTAAAAACGATGCCCAAAATCTCAGTGAAACTCCAGAATCATGACTCCAGAAAGACTATTGTCACGATAGCAAGCTCTTGCTGCGCCTTTACTTTGGGGCTCAAGCCTGCCCACTTTGTCCAAAGTTTGAGAGTCTCCACAGCACAAGGCAGAGGTGTCCCACCTATTTGGAGACTCCACAGAATGCAGGGGCCCTCACTGCGGTCCTGGAAGCAATGATATTTCTGTGGGTGCAATGCTGTGTCTGGCTAATTAGTGCTTGTAGGAGGAGGACGCATTATCTTCGTCTCCCTTTCCAGTATGGTGAGGGAAGTTTGAGGACCTTTGCATTACCCTCCAAGGGGCTGCACAGATACATCCGATGTTTCTTTGCAAAAGCTCAGCCCCCCCACCACAGTGCCTGGTGCCCAGAGGCAGGCAAAGTGCCAGGGAAGGTCCCTGGAGAGCCGCAGGGGAAGACAGCTTTCCATTACACCTGCCAAGTCTGTGGTCCTAGCAGAACTCTGCCAAGGAGGGGAAACCTGAGGAAATACGTAACAGCACATTCTTCAGCATCGCCTTTCCCCTCCCAGGCTTGCACCTACTGTGGCTCAGTGCCACGCGGCCATCTGGGGTGGGGGAAAGCTGCACTGCACCTTTGCAGGATCCTGTGCCTTAATGCCCTCCTTCTTCTTTGCCGCAACCCGGTTTTCTGCTCCATACCTCAGTGGTGGAGCCAGGCCCAGGGATTATGCCCCCACAGGTCTCTGCTACCTGCAGGGTAACCAAGCCTAAATGCAAGCTTATCGAAGTGTCTTCAATAATAAAAAATAAAAATCAAAATCCTGCCGGCCGCCCATAGCCACTAGGGCAGAAGAGCCAATTTCACACTATATGGCAAAAAGGACACACGCAGCCCCACGCTCCAGGGCTTTATCTCCTGCTGGAAGGAAGGTCTGGGATGTATTCTGCACATCTGCCCTGCGGCAGTGGAATGCAATTGGCAAGGGGCGGCTGCTATCAAGCCCGACACATTCAGCAAATTCTTTGGCTCTTGTCACCTACCCAATGGCTTTTCCTGGTCTTAACAGCCCGGTCAGCGGGGACCAGAGAAACTGGGGAAGCGGCAGGCAGAGCTGGTGAGCACCATGGTTTTTCTCAGGTTGGCAGCCAGTGCTAATGCTGGGTGTCTCTTTGGGAGGTGTTCCCTTGATAGGGGCCACCACTCAGACCAGGGTGGCAGAGAAGATAATCTGGGTCAGTGCCCAGATTAGGAACCGTGCTCTTGCTTTGCTTCCTCCTCCTTTCATGTGGGCCATCTAGTCTTGGAGAAAAAAATATCCTGTGCACCCCAAAATGCTGCTAGAACAAGAAAAAAAAACCCAACTCTAAGGCCAGAATAAGGCTCAGAGGCAGACACAACCCCAGAGGCTGTCCTAGTCACACTGGTAAAGCTACGTTTTCTACAAACCTGTTAAAGTTTTCCAGCAAAATTTTGTAGGGGCTGTCTTGTGTTCCAATGGATTTTGTCTAGGGGAATATCTATTTCTGGCCAAATTTTCAGGTTTTGGGGGTAGGAAAAGGGTGAAGATGAATACACACACATATCTATCATCAACAACTTTTTTCCCATCCAAACTTTCCCCACAGGAATAATACACACTGCCCAAGAGATCAGGCAAAACACCTCCCATGAGGTGTCTGAAAGATTATTCCCTTAATGAAAGAATGCATTTGCACCAGATCAGGCATACTAGGTATCTAACTCTTGGTCTCCTCTCCCACACATGCTAGAGCACAATAAAAAAAGCACTCACCTTGCATAAAAATCATTCGGAAGTTTTCCACGTCCTCCACTGGAGAGAAACTCTCAGCAGAAGGAAGAAAAAAATCTTTGATATGCGGTTGTTTTTGTCTTTGACAACAGGAATATTTCAGTGCAGATGACCTGACAACATGGCTTTGGATAGGAAAACAGAGATTATTTGAAACAGAATTTAGATAAGCTAAAAGGAATTAACAAGTCTGTAAGAATATTAAGCAATGGAGTGGTGGAGAGGAGAGACTCCCCCGGCACCCAGGGAGATTCACTCTTTGATATGCGGTTGTTTTTGTCTTTGACAACAGGAATATTTCAGTGCAGATGACCTGACAACATGGCTTTGGATAGGAAAACAGAGATTATTTGAAACAGAATTTAGATAAGCTAAAAGGAATTAACAAGTCTGTAAGAATATTAAGCAATGGAGTGGTGGAGAGGAGAGACTCCCCCGGCACCCAGGGAGATTCACAAGATAACTAGAATTTCTCAGAAGAAAAAAAAACCAAAAAACAAAAAACAAAAAACCCAGCCTCCCTTAAGATATAACTGTATTTATCCTCAATTGCTACCCTCCACTGGAGAGAAACTCTCAGCAGAAGGAAGAAAAAAATCTTCGATATGTGGTTGTTTTTGTCTTTGACAACAGGAATATTTCAGTGCAGATGACCTGACAACATGGCTTTGGATAGGAAAACAGAGATTATTTGAAACAGAATTTAGATAAGCTAAAAGGAATTAACAAGTCTGTAAGAATATTAAGCAATGGAGTGGTGGAGAGGAGAGACTCCCCCGGCACCCAGGGAGATTCACAAAATAGCTAGGAATTCTCAGAAAAAAAACCAAAAAACAAAAAACAAAAAACCCAGCCTCCCTTAAGATATAACTGTATTTATCCTGGCAATTGCTAAATGTCTCATATCACAAAGCAAAACCAAAAAATAACAGAATGACATTCCAAATCACCATCTGAATGCAAACACTGCTTGACAGGGAAGGGGCAGAAGGCTGTTTTTTCTCAGATCCCAATTATGTCAGATAGCTCTAGATCAGGTCCACCAAACAAACCGCCATGTCAGAAGAGCATCCTCTACAACTTGCTCTTCTTAACAACCCCGCTGCCTTTCCTTCCCGAGAGTAGGAAATGGAGTGGGAAAGCTGGGATCTCCAGGCTCCAGGGTCATCATTTTGTCATCTCATCAGTGTGTGTAGCCACATCACAAAGGCATAGAAAACAGGTGTAATTTAATAGCTCAGAATTTAAAGGTGTAAGTAGGATAGTTTTTCTGGAATCCCCTTCACTGAAGAAGTTAATTCATATTCATTTAATGAGGTTGTTATTCTCACATACTCTGATTTCTGTGCACGAGGCTAAAGAGCTGGCAGCTCTGTGCTCTCCGATTGCCAAAGGACTAACCACCAAGAAACAGTCTGCTATTTAAGCTCCCTGACATTTTTTTCATCACAAAATTTTATTTTCATCTGCTTTGCAAAACTTCAGGATAAAGTTTCCATGGCAGCTGTCTGAGGCAGACCACATGGTGTTTGCTGAAAACTCCCATCAAGATGGTCCTTGTTCCTTCTGAGAACATTAGCAGAGAAGATATATACTGTATGTGTTATACCTATGCACGTACAGTGCAGCTTTAAGACCTGCAAGCTTTGAAGAAGCAGCTTGAAATCTGGGAGAAGAAGACTCCAGGCAGTGTTTGTAAACAGTACTTTAAGTGAGGTCAGAGTCGAAATGAAGAAAAACAAGGCAGGATCAAGTGGCATCCAGGGCAGGGGCTCATAAGGGTAAGACTTTCACGTACTTGCATTGGATGAAGAAGGGGTAAGCAGCCAGATGAGAGTATAGGTTAGGCAAGAAAGTTACAGGATGTGATGAAGAGCAGAGAAGTAGCTGGACTCAGTGGTGGAAGTGGGAGAGTTAGAGAAGAGAAATAGACTTCTAAAACTTTGAGGTGGCAAGGAAAAAGGATGGGGGGAACTGCAGGGGAGGAGGAGCAAAAGCATCAAGGAGGGATGAAGGGCGCTGTGCACCACCACCATTCTCCAGGAAGACATGCCGAGGAAGGAGAGAAATGCAGGTCCCGTAAAAGGAGGATCTGAAGTTTGCAGGTGCAGTATTTTGTCAAGCTGGATACCCTAGAGCTGTTCCTCTTGGAAGAGGATGGTACCCAGGGAGGAGCTCAGCAGCCTGACTGGATTCAAGGGCATTAATGCTGTGAAAACAGGAAGCTCACGAGTTCAATGGAAACATTACAAAAGTCCATTTCTTAAAATGGGAGTCTTGCATGCCATTTCAAATGGTGCACAGACTTCTTCCAAGCTCTTCAGTCCATACTTGCAGGTGCAAGTGTTCAGTGATAAACTCATCGCTCCTGGAGACCTACCTGTTTTTGTGCCTAACAAATTATTCATAGAGTAATATGTTAATCTTCCCACACAGATAAAAAAGTGTTGCAGCTCCTTTACATACCCAGAGCATGCCCAAATTACCTATCCTAGTCAGTTGTAAAAGCAGATTTCAGGATTTAATGGGTAAGTTTTCTAGATTATTATAACTGGCACAGTATGCATGCTTTTTCTTATACATATAATTCAAAATTACCCCCAATAAAAATAAGGAACGCAAGTGATACTGCATTACACCCTGAGAGACACTACATCATCTTGGTCTGGTATACATCAGTGGATTTTGATTCTTTCACGTGTTATATCCGGAGGTCAAGTGAGGGAGTGATTTTAACATACCCAAGTTCTAAGTGTCAGACATCTGAAGCAGATTAATGATGTCTGCGTAAAACTCCTCCTGATAAAATGCTACAGTTTGGACCCCATCTCCAGCCTGATTACAGGACTAAAGCAATCTTCTTTCTTTCAATTCAAACTTAAGCTGCCATTGTTTAGCTTATTCTTAGCAATGGCCCAACCGAATAAAACTTATGAACAAGAAGAGCTAGAGCCCTCTTCACTCTCTCTTGACTGCATCAGGGCTGAGAGGAAATAAAAGCAGAAAAAAAGCGGCTTATTTCTGCCACAAAGGCTCAAAAGATTGCTCTCAGATCACACTGAAGCTCATAGAAAGTAAATAATCATCTTGTGGGATGTTGAACAGCCACAAGTTGCTGCCCTGTAGGAATTATGGCTTTTCATGATTGCCCCTTCAAGATGCAAAAGGTTTGCCGTAGACATGGCGTTGGTCCGAGTCCTGGATTTTACCCTGGTTGTCCCGCTGACCTGGAGAGTGTCGTGGAAAAGTAATTTTGCTACTCTGTGCCTTTGCCTTGCTTCAAAGTCCCCATCTTCTGCATTTGGCTCTCACCCTGCTTGCACGCTGCCTAGGAAAACCTCGGCTGCGGCCTGTGCATTCAAGGGTAGCTAAATTACAATTAGTCACCCTGATGCCAGTGGGGTAAATCTGAATAGTCAGTACTTCATTACTCATTTCTATTTATTTGGCTGAGGTAGTGCAAAGCCTATTTTTAAAATAAAGTAATAAAAATGTTGACAGAGGGCTGCTGCTTTTGGAAGAAAAAAATAATCAGGACTTTCCCAGACTGAAAACTGTTTAGGGCACTACTCTCATCCATCACTTCGTACGGCTCCGTGATAACTCTCTCCTTACAATTGCAAGTCATTCTCTATCAGCATACAGGGACAGCTCTCTAGCAAGACACAAATAGAAACAGGCACAAAGCTGCTTATTGGTAAATAAATCAAAGGAGAGGAATTGGGAGAAGGAAAAAACACAAAGCGCTCTCTGTCAGGATAGCAGAGATTTATGCGAGAGATTCACTGATACTTCAGGCCACTGGTGCCATTTTCCAGGGTATGAATGGGTGGATCTTTTGCATACGTTTTGCTGGGTTGACTTAAGTAAGTCTTGACAACTCTCTTTCCCTGGGGACTAGACTAAAAGTATTGTTTAGAAATCTAATATATGGTTTATTTACTCAATTTGTGCTGAGCACTACAGTTCCTTCAGGCCAGCTTCAGCAGTCCATTACTCCATTAATGCTCCATTACTGAAATTAGTGCTGTAATTGGAAGGAGGGAGGATGATGGGGATGGGGACACTTTTTAAAGGAGCAGGTCCTGCTTAATCCCATCATGGAAGAAAGCATTAGAAAAAATTCAACTGCTCCCCCCTGCAAGACCCTCCCTTAGGGGAAGGGGTAGGGAAGAGAAACTTCTCTCTGGTGGATGACATGCAATAGCTGTGCAGTGAACAGACAGGTCTGAGGACCACACCAGCCGGTCCCCCTTCAAATCAGAGGACACAATAGTGACATCCAGATGCCTCCACGCAGAGCTCCTATGTGCCAGAAATCAGAAGATACTTCTGCCTCTCCAGCAGCCGTTTCACCCTAAGCTTCTGGTCCCTTGCACAGAGATGGCACTGCTAATGGGGCCGCTGGTGCAGCCCCAGCATCTGCTGCATAGGCAGACTGCAGCTGGCTGTTTCACAGCCTTCACAAGCCCGGGAAAAGGAAAGGGGAGAGATGTGGTGCTAAGAAAGACAGCTTAACCGTGGAGGTGGTGCATAGAGCTGAGTTTGGTTCCCACCACAAGCCCTCCTTGAAGTCGTGGAAGACGTAACTGTGTTTGGGGTGGCAGAGATTCCTTTCGCTGATTTGCTTCACTCATCCATCCCCCAAAATACTTTGCAGCATGAAGTAATTCAGGATGTGTGTATGAATATTTATCAATTAGCTAAATTACACAAGGAAATTTCATGGATGTTATATCCAAGAATTGTATATGTGCATACAATCACATAGTTTGCAATAATTTTTCAATATTAACTGTAAGCTGGTTACTGAGTAACAAATACCCTGTAGAGTTATTCTGGATAACTGAAATATATACTGCAAATATACATATTTATTGGTTTAGTTAAATAGAAGACCTGTCAGAAGACTAGCAGGAAGGTAATACAATAGCTCTAGAGAGGTCATCTGTTAAAAGAGATTAAAGAATTCACAATAAGAGAAAATGCCAGAGCTTTTAGCTGGGATGCTGCTGCTTCTATTTTCCAGCCAGTGGCAGGATTTGTTTTGCCAACGCTGGAACTGGAAAGTCCCAAAGGAAACCAAAGAATTAAAAGATTTTCCCTATGGGGATGAGGGACTGTGAGGACAGGCAACGATCCTGAATTTGTTCATGAGGAGCAGACTGACACAGAGACAGACTCTGCTGGAGGGGTCAAAATAGTAAAACTTAGCTCTCCACTATTACAGCATGGTAGGAATTAGGGTAAAGTGCACATCCTGTTCTTCTCTTCTCACATTTGGCTTTGTTCCTATCACACAGACTCAACAAGATTTGCTCTGGAAAAGCTGTTTGATTGCTGGGATAAACCACTGCTGTGAGGTCCCCCCCCACAGCCTGACACTGTCCCTGGCGCTTGCTGCACCCCAGTGAGAGCTCAGCTGCAGGCACAGGGTCCATCACAGGGAGGAGAAGGTAGAGGCTGAGGGAGGCACCCCGTGGAGAAACTAGGTCTCTTCTTCTCCCAACAAGAGAGGTCTATTCCCATGGCAAAAAAATCTACCTAAAAAGAAATCAACCTGTTCACAAAAAAATCAACCTAAAAAGAAATACAAGCAAACTTTGCATCTTATATGCCTATCAAAAAGAAAGTTAGCTCTCTTCCTTTCAGACCTCTGTGTTTTGAGGACAGCACTGCACCCCTTATGGGCTAAAGGGAAGATGCTACTCGTTCAGGCTCTGCTTATGATCAAGGCGGCTTGCCCCTAAACCTCTCCCAGGCTGAGCCATGCAGGCAGGATAAGAGTTTGTCGCTCCTTCCTTGCCCAAAAGCTGAGCCGCTAGCGAAAGCTAAGGATGCAAAGGGCAGCTGCATCAGCAAGAGGGAGCAGATCGGCTGTGGGGATCTCTGGAAGCCTCTCCACAGGATACATTGCCTTGGGAGAGCCAAGGCACCCCAGTGTCCCAGGTTGCCATCTCTCTGAGCATCTGGCAGCGTCTCGGAGACCCGTGTGTCTCTGGTGGCTGCCAGGGAGCAGCCAGGCACCGAGTCCCCCCTGCTACCAAGCCCTTGGCCGAGAAATGCATCAGCGTACCAGGATGCTAAATATACTCCTGTTGGTGAATGCCACCGAAAGAGGACTTTTTTAGAAAGACGCAGATGGTCATTTCATCAAGGTGGAGACTGACAGGATACAGTGGAAATAACATTACAAGAATAATAAGGCCTCGATTCTCCATCTTTCTAACTTTCAAGCTACCCTGGATTTCTCAACAAGGGCTTCAAGAGCAGAGAGAAAACTGGGAGGGACAGGTGAATGGCCTTTTAAGAATTAAATCCCAATTAACACGCCATCAGTGACGAAGGACACATTTTATGTGGTCGATTAAAAGACTCCCCCTTATTGATCTTTGCAGCTAATCATTGTCCTACCCCTGCTTAGGGAGCTCAGACACAAACCAGCGATCTAAATTTATTGAGACTCCTGGCAATCAATAGGTCAGACTCCCGGAGAAGCATTATGCAGAAAGCATCTCCACTGACTCATCACAGGCTGGCGAGCCCCAGGTCTCCAGCAGGTCCCTGAAGCCGTTCCCCTCTCTGCCTGGATGGTTCACATGAAGCCAGGGATGCTCTGCGTATGCTCCTTGTCAAAGCCCAGACAAACAGCCCGCGACAAAACAACAGGCACAGCGATCGTTCTCGCCTTTGGCTCAGCATCACGGCGTGAGAGCCGGGTACCTGGAGGCAGCAGACGGCCTGCCATATGAGCCCTGCAGTTTTGATTTAAACAAAACAAAAGTGAGTAGCTGTAATTTCACAGATGGGAGCAATTCATTAGCTGGGAAAAGATGTAGTCACTCTAATCGGGAGTGACTGGGGAGCTTTTGATGCAAATGGCCATTTGCAGCTGCCTCTCCCTGCCTCTCACCAGGTCAGTGCAAGGCAATATACTGCGAGATGGAAAAATCTAACTGTGTATTAATTTGATAGCCTGCAACAGAGCGACAGCATTGCCAGGCAATATTTCTGGGACCTGCCATGTGCCCAGGTGATCTGCCACTTCTGGATTTTATAGTACGTGATAACAAGAGGATAGCACACTCCATTAAATCACCTGGACAACCGCCGTTCATATGACTGCAACCGAAGGGTCAGAACTAAAACCCCTGCAAGTGGCTGACCTGGGCACCCTGACTGTCCAGGACTGAGATGGCAGAGGTGGGAAAGCCAGGCTAAAAAACAAGCCTTGACACATTTTAATCAGTCATCATCTCAGCTTGAATGCCTTGTGCAAGGCTGATGGTACAAACCAGCTGTCCTGGTTTCCTTGTTCTCCAGTTACACTGCAGCAAAGCGTGTCCTCTATAGCACTGCATCCTGGCCGGTATAGGTAATCAAAGGGAAAGGAATATTTTTGGTCTCGAACAACTTTTCCTGGTTGGTAAATGGCAAGGAAAGTGAGGAAATGGGGGGAAGCAGCTATAAAGAGGAGCTACCCACTGCAAAGCCTGATTTCAAGGATGGTGGTACTGAGAGTGGAGGGAAGCACATTCCGATTTCTGTGCATGGTGGTGTGGATGGCTTTTACCTGGGTTAACGCTTCAAAAGAAAAGGCCTGCATGGCTCAGCCTGGGATCCACAGGAGTCTGGGATTTCAGCACATGGACACAAAATAAGAGTGGGCCCTGTAACCTTCTGGGAAGAGCGGTCCCTAATCTACTTCAGCTAAGTTAGCTGAGTTAGGTCAAAACTCAGGTCACAGCAGGAGTGGTCCCAAAAGAAAACCATTGAAAAGTCTCTTGCTGACTGCAGTAAGCTTTGGAGAGAGTTCTCATTAATGGGGCACAGATAATCTAGCAATACACTCACGTGGAGGAAAGAAAGGGATGAAAGTGCCAGGTGGTGACCTAGGCACTGTGGTGCTCTCTGCTTTTCCCCAACTACAAACACCTCCTGGTACCAGGGTTTCTACAAGAATTAAACATTGCCCCAGCACAGACCCTTTAGAAGGTGCATATGCAAACTGGTCAAGAAAACCATCTTGCCATTCCTCCTTCAAGTAGAAGTCCCGTTTGTGGAGTAAATGAAGGTCTGTTGTGGGATGCCATTTCACCAGAGGGGGATTAGGAGGACATTATGCAACAATCTCACAGTGATAAGGAATGTGGGAGACATGGCAGTCTGGTGTGAAGATGCACAGTGGAAGATTTAAAGAGAGAGAAATAAAAACTCCAGACAAATTAAATATTGTTTCATTTCTCACCCAACAGGCAAAGGAGGCAGCAGCACTATTGTTGCATAATGTCCTCCTAACCCCCCCTCTGGTGAAGTGGCATCCCACAACAGACATCTTTGGGAACAAGCATACAGGCAGAAAAGGGGTAAAAAGATGGGGAATGGGCAGGGTCATTTTAATTTAGATTACTGAATGACACAAGAAAGCTGCCTGGGGGAGAAGACATTAGAGAAAATAGTAAATCTTTATATTACATGACATTAATTACACTTTTACTGTGAGCTAACCCTATTACAGTATTGTGTATAGCCACAGAAGATGGTCCTTCTGTGGTGTCCCTCCCAATAAAGAGCTGTCCTGCAGGAGAGGCCCAGCCATGGGGTTTACTGCACTCTGCATCACAGCTCATAAAGACTGCTTAATGCACTTCCTTGCAAGTACTTTTCTTTACGACTTTAACCAGATTAGAAGCGTGGGGAGGAGCAGGATTCTCATTAACTTATTCTTTAATGTGAGGTCCTTTAACGTGGGCTGCCAATGAGATGTGAATACCTTGGCCCAGATGTCCCAGCTAGACCTCTACTGGGGGACTGGAAAAGCATTGCAACACCAACGGTGCAGGGCGTTGTGACTAGCCGTATCACTTGTGTTGACCTATCCTCCAGCATAAGACCTTGGAGCACAGACCTCAGCATAGCTATGGGACCTAATCTTCAGCCTGCATTCAGAAAAGTGGCAGAAGTTAGTTCTTCGGTGTGCCGGATCGCTGGGAGACCAGCAATGACTACCATGGACTGAGGTGGCAATGGAGAACAGCAGAGGTTCAGGGCTGGAGCGATGTTGCTGGGGTTTTGTTGGAAGCAATAAATGTCAGAGAAACAGAAAGAAAAAAGCAAGAGAAGACTAGAGGGTGAGAAAAGTATGATTAGCCAGGCTCTGAGAAAATAACACAAGAAAGAATTTGGTCCAACCACTATCACGTAAAGGCTTCAGACCGTGAACAAGAGAAAGTCTCATAGCATTTGATCCCTCTTTCTCTCAGGACAGTAGGGCTTGGCCAACACAAATTAAATTGCATCAGGTTTCCCCTTTCCAAATAAAACAGCTTACAAATCCCCTATCTAAGCACTATTGTGCTTAAGGCAAAAGGTTTAACAAAGATACCGAGCAAGGTGCTCAATAGCAAGATCCAAACAGACCAAAAGCAGCCAGGAAAGCTACATCAAAGCAAATGTTTTAACAGAGACCTCAAGGTGCCCAAAACTTACTCTGGCGCTGAGTGACTGCAAGTCTCTTCCTCCCTGATAGCTGAAGGAGCCACTGATATGGGTTGGAGATCAATTAACCCGCAGAGGTGCTGGGTGCCAGTGAGAGTGTGCGAGCTGCTTTAGGAGAGCAAGAGCAAGCCAAAGATTTAGGCTGGTCCCTGACATGGGTAAGGCAGCTTGCAATTTGTCTGAGCCGCTTTTCAATAGCAGCTGAAATGGGCTCTCCCAAGCGCTGCGAGCAGGGATATGTGCAGGCAAACCACCTCGTGCAGTGCCCGAGGGGCACAGCCTGCGGTTGGCATGCCAGCCTAATCAAAAACGCTTTTTCAAAACAATGATGCGATGGATGAAAGGATGAAAAACAGCCAGTCGGTACTAGAGAGACAGTGGATCTTCTAGACCCAGCTGGCCTGGGCTGGCGACTGACTGCGCGCTGCGGAGGTAACCCTTGCTGGAAGTTACTGCAACCCCTCCTCCACCAACTGAACTTCACAGGGCACTTCTCTAATCCCAGGCTTCCTGCACCAAGTTAACCCTCTCATTTTGCTGGAATTGAATGAATTCTGGCACAAGATGTTGGGTCAGTATCTTCCGATCAGCTGAGAATGACAGCCAGTATCGGGAAAATACATTCTCCTATAGGCTTAGCTGGATTTGAAAGCAAGTCTTCCCATAGGCTCATACTGCAATTATACTTAACGTCCATGTACGCCGCATTAGTAGTGGATTTCTCCTCATGTACTGCAGACATCCCGTGCTGGTTGCTCAGCAGTGCAGCAAACTCCTGCTATGGCAGACTCTTCCAAAAATAACTTCCTGCCTGCTAGAAACGCGTTGTGCACTTGCATGCCCAGTTGCTGAGCAGTAATCACTGCAAGCACATGTACGTGAGGAATGCAACCTGCGTACAGCACTGAACTTGAAATGTGGACTTTGGATGAACGCTTTGCAGGTATGTAATGCTTTTCAAAGCAAAAATTAGACTTGGTCACTGACAGATATTTACAAAAACCCCCGTATTTACAGTTAGAAGAAAAAAAAAAAAAAATTTCAGCAGGAACTTTGGAAGTGAAAAATGTTGGCCAAGTGTAATTCTTGCTATAATTCAGTGAATTCAATAATAAAAAAAAAATAAGCCATACCTGATTAATTCATTTTGGAAGCTACTTTTTCTTTTTCAAAACCAAAACCAGTACAGCAAAGCATAGGAGATGCAAGAGGCCTAGGAATGAGGGATGTACAAATTAGGCATGCTGTTTCGGATCAGCCATTTTCCATAACAACACTCTCTCAGAGATGGTCATAGAGAGGAAGAGAGAAAAAAATGGGCAAAGATGTAGGGCAGTTTTATGTCCTGTAATTAACTGTCACTACTACCATGAGGGAGAGAGAAAACCCATAAAGGACAAAACAAAATTAAAAAACTCGATGCTGGGCTATTTATTGCATGAAACAGCCCCTGATCCAAAATGCCACCTAGCAGTGTGTGCAAATCTCTGTGACAGTTTCACCTGTGTAGAAAGACTTCAGCAATCCTTTTAGGGACCAGACTGCGATGGCTAGATAAGAAAATACTTCCCACGTGGGAAAAATAATGATACAGAAAGGATCCAACTATATTACAAAATTCTTTGAAGGTTATACTGTATTCCTGCTCCCGATACCACCATTTCACTGTCAAAGGGAGAGCTAGATAATACTTTTCTTGAATAAACCATATTTTTCTCCAGAGCAAGTTTGCCAAAGAGAAGGTACTTGAGCAGCAGGGCCCCAGTACTATGTGGCCCCCAAAGGGCAATCATTTCCACACCATCTCCTGGGCAGCTTTTAAAGTTCTCCCTATTTGGCTCAAAATTTTTATCTGTGATATTCAGCTTAAAAGAGAGCATCAGCAGAGCAAACATAGCCTGTTTTGCTACAAATGCATGTCTCATAGTCAGGTTCCTGGGTACCTCCTTCAGTGTGTGCCCTGGCAAGGCCTTCTCAGGGCTGGGACCTTCATAGCTCCTCTCTACAGTGAGGGCTGGTCGCCTTCTCCCAGGGAGACCCCTGGTGTTGTCTCTCCCAAAACTTGCAGGGACAACCCACCTCTGAGATCTGGCCTTTTCTAGCTGGGTTCCCACCCAACCTGCCAAGTCCAGGAGTTACCATGGGAGTGAGCAGGGGCAGACAGAGCACAGTCACTCCACCCTCACTTCCTAGAGAAACGGTGGAGAAAAATCCCAAATGCATGAGCAGGAGGAACATGAAATGACCAAATACAACAGGAGAAAAAGATGCTTTAGGAAGGGGAAGAAGAGCTCAGGGAAGGTTCAGACTCCTGAACTAGAGAGAAGATAAGCTAGTACCTCTGAGTTTTATCCCCACAGCTCTCCCGTCTGCTTGCTTACAGCTCCTGCCTCCCCATCCCAACCCGCCCAGCAGATGATCCCTCATATAACCTGCCTCAGTGGACTTTTAGGTGCTCTGGATGCTCCCATGCAGGGGAGCCACGACCACCGGAATGGGTAGAGAGGCTGTGAATCTCCAGTGCCACCATCTAGCATGTTACCAAGGTTGGGTTTTTTTTCCTTGCTTCCCAGCTCTTGAAGGGAGCCCTTGGAGCAGAAGGACAAGAAGGGAAAAAAGGAAAGCGGGGAGAGAGGCTGCAGCGGGAGGAGGGGCAGAATGGAGTTATGCTCACAGCTTTTCATAGCTGAAAACAGACCTCACTGCTGGTAATGTGAGAGGGCTGGAGCAGGCGCCAAATGGATAAGGCTGTAGACAGTGGGGCCAGAGCACTGATACTTGCCAGTACCTGCAGATACAAGACAAATAATTGTCACGTTAAGAAACAAAAAAAAAAAAAAAAAAAAAAAAAAGGAAAGAAAAAAAAGAGGGGGGGGAGAAGAGACAGGGAGAGAAAGAGAGAGGGAGTTGTTAGATGTCCGTATTTTCTAAACGTGTCTGGCAGGAGCCCCTGCAAGGAATTTAATCAGCAAGAGTTGTTTAAACTGGGCTTTGAAAACAAGCCCTGTGCTGCTAGTAATGAACTTCATATCATCTGCAACTCCTGTTTGCTGACGACATTCAATTTGTTAATTCTGCAGCTGGTGATAGGGGTCAGATATGAAAGTGACGATTGTTTTTTGACGTTCCAACCCCTGCTCACATCTTTCTAATTAATCCTTTTAGGAGCCACCAGCAGATCAAGAGAAGTGTGGGGAGGGAGGGGAGGAGGCGGAAGAGAGACGTTTTTTCAGCGCCTGCCCTGCAGCTCCTCGCCTCCCACTCTGGTGGAAAGGAGGTGCAAGGGCATACCTGCTACTTGGTCCTATGATCGTGAGCCTTTTCAGGCTGTCTTAGAAAACTTTAATGTTGGAAAGGTAGGTATTAAAAAAATTGAAGGCTCACCTTCCCCCTAAAATAGCTCATTTTAAAATCTGTCAAGTATTTCATATTAACTATCTCCATGGGGGATGAGATGGGTGGTGGAACTGGTGGTGGGGTAGGAAACCATTCTCCTGCTAGCTTACCCTGCTGATACGGGGCTGGTGAGATCTCCCAGGGGCTGGTTTAAACAGCTGAGTGTGTACAAGCCACACGTGGACCCAGCATTTCAGTGCAGGCTGGTAACAGCCCCATCAAACAGAGAAGAAATCGTGGTGTCGGGAGGGCTGGCAGTGCCCAGGGAGTGAGGTGGGCACGGACATGCAGGTGCTGCCAGGGGATCAGGACAGTCCAACCATTATGCGGGCTCACGGTGCACAGATGGCTTTGAGGGAAACAGCAAAAGGGCTGGTGGGCAGGAGATGTTGCTGGCTCGCACAGCAAGCAAACAGGAGTGCTTTGCAGTTGCTGAAGGCTTAGTCTTCCTCCAAGGACATTTTAACTCGCAAGCCTGAACTTCTTACCTAGAAAGTTATTTAGGGTGTTGAAGCCACTGCAATGACTACATGTGCCTTGGAGAGGGCCAGCCGGAGCATAGCAAGCACACGTGGACAAGGGCAGCACCATCGAGTGAGAATGACAACCAGCGAAAGCCGCAGAGGGCTGGGCAGTGCCCCAAGGTTGGCCTTGACCAGATGAAGCCCCGAAGCAGAGATATGTCTCTGAAACCTCTTGTAGTTGGCACCAAAACTGTTCACGCTGTGTTCCTTGCATTTTGCTCATGGCATTAAGCTCATCCCAGGTTCTTCTGGTCCCTGGCAGGTTCTGCCGCAGGTCCCTGGTTGTGCTGGCAGGAGGAAGGGGATGGTCGCCAAAGCTGATCCCAGTTCACAGTGGACATTGTCACAGTGCGCTATAGCAGAACTTCAATCCAGACGTGGTGCAGTGAGGCCTGTGTCTATCTGCAGAGGTTGGATGAAGAGGCCTTCTAAGGCAGAAAAGCCTGCAGTCAAGAAAGGAGAAATTTTATAAAAGGTGAGAAAAGTAAGAGTGGAAAATTGGCTGAGTGACAAAATTTTCAGAAGAGAGGAAGGCCTGAGGTTGCACAGAGATTGCTGGCACCGGGGAAAAGCAGAAGGAAAAAAACCTCCCTCTGATTAGCTGAAAAGAAAGAATTTTTTAATGGAGGAACTCGGTCTTTCTTTCCCAGTCCACCTCAGCACCGAGGTCTGGACTCAGGTAAAATAAATCAGCACCGGCCTCCCTAGAGCAGGAGAGCCCTGGCAGAGGCTGGACCTGTTCTGGGTCAGAGCTGAAGAAACAGCTCCGGGCTCCTGCTCCTGCAGGAAGGTCCCCAAGGAGCAGCACCCTGGGGGTGCTGGCACAGCTGGGAACGCACATCTGCCTGTGTGCTTTGTTCCAACAGGACCTGACACTGAACCTTTGGCTCAAGTGCAGTGGCCCTGGTTCCTCTCAAGCAAATGGAGATCTACCAGCTCATTCTAGCTGGGTATCTGTTGGACCCTGCTTTGTCTGTGGCCAAAAAATGCAGCCACTTGCTTATATGCTGTCAGTGCCCCAGTTTTCCTTGACTCACTTCATTAATCAACAAGTACTGCTGTGGCCTCATAAGGGTTTATCCATCCAGTATAAACTTGCAGTATCTGGTATTGTGAAGAGAAGTCCAACCAACCACCATAAATGTTTATCTTCTTTTTTAGCAGACTTTGTCAGTATGAATTGATTTGTACATAGAAAGAAGTTCTATTGCTCTTTCAGTCCAGACTCTAAAAATCAGTAAAACAGAGGCTCAGTTCTGCTCTTGGCACGTCTGGAACAACACTAGCTTAAATTAAATTAGCCTAAATTTACAACAGTAGGCTCATGAGCAAGCTTTGCCCTTACTGTGTCCCTTCAGTTTGTTCTAAACTTTGTGCAGAAAAGCTAGGAAAATACAGGGCAGGGGGAGAAGAGAATGCTGCAATTAATTTGATGAGTCACATGAAAAGATTAACAGCAAAATAAAAGTACTGAGTGGCACTCACCCAAAAAGGACATTATGGATGATCACGGTCTGTGATTACCACCCAGGACAATAAGACTGACCATCTCCCTTGAGGCCTAATGTTCAAAGGGTGAGTGCCCAGCATGCACTTAGTGAGACATCAGATCTCATGAAGTTGATTTTAGCAGCACA
Organism: Aptenodytes forsteri; assembly: GCF_000699145.1. NCBI lineage: Eukaryota > Metazoa > Chordata > Aves > Sphenisciformes > Spheniscidae > Aptenodytes > Aptenodytes forsteri. The sequence goes on along the minus strand of NW_008794631.1, from coordinate 1,109,771 downwards.
CTCCAAAATGGAGACACCAAAAAGTTCATCGCTAGCTGCTTGAAATCTCAAATCAAAAGCCTTTCGAGGACCAACATCATGTAGTCATCTGCGCAGCCGGCAGATGTAAAACCAGATGCCCCATCCCAGCGACAACAGGAAACTGGTATTTCCCTGTCCTCTATCAAAAAGAGTTCTTTGACTTCAGTCATTTGGTTGGTTGAGTCCTGGCTGAATTATAAAATAAGAGAAGATCACCAAAGACTGATGTTAGCATAAGGAACTCTGCTAAAAAAAGGATACACTAAAATTTACTTAATGGATCAAGGAATAAAAATACACCAAACAAGAACCACGTGATCTGCAAAGGTATTGTTAGAGGTGGAGGTATCTTCCTACTGGAGTGTCACTACCTGCCACTAGCAGGTAGCTCACTACAGAAGCCTGCTGGTAAGGAAGAAGAGTATCTGAGGGCTGCCTGAGGTTCCTGGTTAGACATCAGCCCCACAGAAGACCAAGAGCTCTGCTACATCTGCTGGTAATCAAGGACAAATGACTGGAAGGAATAGGCTGCACTGGGACGTCAGCAATGCAACTATTTGGGATCAAACAGTGTTCCCCCATCAGATAAGCAGAAAGCAAGAAAACAGAATCATACGTGCCTGAAGGAAGGGGTCACGTAGTGAAAAACTACTAGAAATGACTGAATTTCTCATTCTGCTTGTAACTACATGAGTTGTTATTTGTTAATAAGCTTTCACCCGTTGCATTTGGGAACACGAGCATGGCTTTCACTCATGCAAGATTTATAGGCTTAGCTTAGCTGCTTATGAAAAACCTGTTGCTCCTGAACATCTCTGCAAGCAGCAATGCAAACAGCGGCAAGCGGTTCGTGGTATCCACTCTGCTTAACCAGAAGCACAAAGTACTTAGTGAACAACATTATCCTTTCCAGTATTTACATTCAGCTCAAGCACATCTTAGCCATTTTATTCTCAGTATGGCTAAGTCCCACAGGTACCCTGTCATGTAAAAGACATGTTGCTTATTACTCAAGTGTTAACAAAGTACTTGAGTGAAAAAGTAATCTATTTTCAGGGGGAAAAAACCCAACCAAAGCAAGTATGGCAAGAATCGCCAGCTCCAATAGCAACAAGAGTATCTTTTGGTGCTCAACCCCCTGCAGAGGCGTCCCCATACAAGCCTTGCACAGGCAGTTGTACCCCTCTAGCTGCCTCTCAAACCATGGCTTTCAACTTGCTACACCACTTTGCTCACTCTGCCATTCTGGCAAGATATTTCTTTGAAATCCAAACAACATATCCTTTTATTAAATAATCACATGCATGGTTATAAATTCTATTTTAGGGCAATAGTTCTGATTTTCTCAGGTGAGAAAAGGCCTTTACATCAACCCAGAATGCCTAACACCATAAGGAGTCACTCCCACACATTGTCACCCTGCTTTCTTAAATATCTTCATTTTTTTACCAGACGTCTCTTGCCACAATATGAGGTTTTAATAAATGAGAAAATACATGTTTTAAAGAAACACATCCTCTCTCCAAGACACATACACAAAGCAAAAGCAAAACATTTCTAGATAGAAAACAGCTAAAAGGAGTAAAGTCAACAAGGGCAGTGTTTAAGTAATCAGCATTCCCAGATAGGTGATGTCAAAATGGTAATTATCCTTCCAGAGCCGCCTGAAAATCTAAAGCAGGAGGTAAATGTCCAAAGAACTGTATAGCACTGCTCTCACCCTGTGCGGGTAGAGAGTACATCTGGAATAATGTGCTCACAAAACAGTCTTCAACTTCCACAGCCCTCTGGGGCTCTAGGGAAAGGGTGTAGGTGGTCCAAAGGGACATAATTACAAATAAAGGAATGAAATTAAGCACAGTAACATTTGTGCTGTTTATCAGGATAAATTCCCAAGCAATGAGACATGGCTGACGTGAGGAACAGTGTCCTTAAGGAATCAATGGGAGCTCCATTAAAGGTTACGTTAGATAAAGCAGCCTGTGCTACAACTTGGAAGGAAGAAGTTTCCAAATACTCTGATTTCTTCTACAGAGTGAAATGGCAGTCTCCACTGGGCAGCAAAATTTCAAAAACGCCTTTAGGTCTCCGCCTTGTTTAGGCTACTGCTTGGAGAGCAATACAGAAGAATTAGATTGTATCAAAACAGCATTATTCAGCAGACAGGTGTTATCTTACGCACTTTGGACCGATGTTATCCTCTTGCATTTAGAGCGTAGGCCCTATGATTAATCATTTACATCTGCCCTGCCCCGTTGCTCCAGTCTTGGAGGGGCTCTGAGGGCTGCTACTGCAGTCAAAAGCAGGTTGGTTGAGGTCGCAGATTCCCAGTTCGTATATGATGCTATTTGTCCAGGTCACTTCTATTTAGGAGCCTAGCCGTGGACAAAGAAGTCTAGCTTTAACCATGTCCTTCAAAAACGTTAGAATTTATTATAATAAATGTGTGTGTGTGTATATATATTAAAAAAAAGATATATAAACTCCTTGATGTTTCCAATATTTGTATTCAGTCATAGTAGCCTGAATTCAGACGTGTCCTTCCCAGGTAACACTTCACCCTCATGGACATTGCAGACCTGCTTCTGAGGTGAGAACGTGTCCTATCTCCTAAAAGTGACAGGACCCATATTGCAGACCATAACTTGCAGTTTTGGGTTTTCTCTTCTTTCTCTCAGCCTGAGGCGGCCTACAGAGTTTGGGAGGCTACGGTTCAATAGGTGAACACAGGATTGGGCAAATAAGGACAGGTACATGAAGCTACCCACTGAGCTATCTAAACCCACGTTGAGGAATCTGAATTAAAGCAGCTTGATTTAAAAATAAACACATAAAAAATGAGACCCTTCCAGTGAAGGGTCTGCTTAAGGCACACCACTTGGGAATGACAGATGAAAGGAACAGCCTCGTAGCTGTTCGCAATGTGTTACAGAGCAAGGAAAAAGCCTTAATTGTTGCTGTGAGCAAACACCTACACCAGGGCCTGGACATGTTAGAGAGACAGTCCCTGCTGTCCAAATGCTGTTAAAATCTTCATAATTAATGTTACCAATAGATATCAGTTTTCAATACTAAAATTTTAACAGCACTGCACAGCAGAGACCAACTCTCCAGTTATTTACAGTGATCAATTTCCGACTTGGGACCAGAAAGATATCCACACCGACAAGTGAAAAATGGGGGAAGCAACAGAGAAATAGCTTAAAACAATACTGTTATTGTGCAGCATCACGAACACAAGATAATTGCCCTTCTCTCTTCCTATAATGAGAGGTTTGATCTGTGTCCCACAGGCTGAAAAGGGACGAGTGACCCACGTACCAGCGGGCCCAACTCTCTCGCCAGCAAGTGCCAATGCATTTTGCATTAGCACTTTGCACGAGGAGACCCCGAGTCCCAGCACCAACGGGGCTAGGGGGGGTGTGAAAAACCTCCAGAATGTGCTTTCTCACAGCCCGACAGATAACTTGCCATGAAACCCAAAGAGAGTCATATCGTCCAGGATGTAATATCCCATGTTATAATTCAGTCATCAAAGGAATGAGTTGCTACTCACAGGTTACATGCATAATCCTTAAAACCACTATTGAAAAGTGCTTTTTCTTTGAAACAGAACTTTGCTCCTCATGCAGCCTATTCCCTAAATCCACATAAAATCTAGCTCGTTCAACTCTCTCTGGAACAACACAGCTCAGCTGGTTTGAAAAACAGAAAAGAAAAAGACCTGCTTACTAAATGTTTTCATTCTATGGAGTTTACTTTGTAATAGTGCCAGGTAAGGAGAGGAAAGCAGATAGATAGAAACGCTTTAAAATACAAATACTTACTTTAAAAAAAGGAAAGGGTTAACATCAAGGAGGTTATTTTATCTCCCAAGGTCAAATCCAAGATGCTCTGAGCGAGCAGTGGTTGGGGACAAGGCTAAAGTAGTAGGTTTCTCTTTAAAGTAAATGCAGACCAAGTAGCAAAATATAGACTGAAAATTAAAGTGCAAGAAGAGAAAAATGCTTAAATTAGCCTGGGGAAGTCTATCTATCTAAGTCTTGCCTATACTAGACAGGGCTTGCTGGAAAAGGGAAAACTGCAAAACTACCAGTAAATTGCCCTACTGGAAACACAACCTTATATTAGGAAAAAGGAGCCTTTTGGCTGGTATAGGCTTATAGAGTTCCTTCAAGTGAGTAAACTGAGCTGGGGAAAGGATTCAGCTGCTGCTGAACCATTTAGCTGCACCTGCAGCTTGATGGGGAACGGTGTTGGCTTTGCTGGCAACAGTTAAAATCGTGGCATTTAAAACTACTGCTGGCATTCTTGCACACAAGCCCAGGGAGGCAGTAGCAGCCTTTTGGCTGGTATAGGCTTATAGAGTTCCTTCAAGTGAGTAAACTGAGCTGGGGAAAGGATTCAGCTGCTGCTGAACCATTTAGCTGCACCTGCAGCTTGATGGGGAACGGTGTTGGCTTTGCTGGCAACAGTTAAAATCGTGGCATTTAAAACTACTGCTGGCATTCTTGCACACAAGCCCAGGGAGGCAGTTTCACAGACTGCTTTTCAAAACAATACAATGTCCTGGGTGGCAGCATTTATGATTTCTACGCGACCTCCTTAAAAAAAAGGACAAATTCTTGAAGTTGAAAAGAAAATTGACTAGCTGCAGAGATCCCAAGGGAAGACAGGAAAAGTGGAGGCTGTGGCCTTCTGTCCCTTGGCATGGAAGGATTTGAAGCCCTCTCTAGCTTGTCAAAAGAGGGTCCTGATGCAAATTACCCTGTTTCCCCTCCTGATCCTTCCCCAACTCACAGGTGCTGCATCTCAAATACAAATTTTGAGCATGGGTCCAAAGCCCTAAGCCCTTCCAAATTCCCCTCGCCCAGTTGGCTCAGCACCTTTGGGACAACAGGGGACTATTTCTGTGATCCAGTCCCATGATTTTACACTTTTCAAAACCTGCCCCTCCAATCCTTCCCCAAGCCCCGTCTCAAAATCTGTTTTTAACTCATTGCAATGGAGCTACAGCAAAGGCTTGCGAAATGCTGGCCTAAAGCACATTTCACCTGATTCTGCAGCTTGCAAATATTACAATTTTGTTCTATGTGGCCTCTACTTTCAAGTTTCTAATAGAAACTATGGACAGACAGACACCACCATTTTGTGGCCAGTACAATGCAGACGGCCAGGGATGCTGTATCCATTTCCTCCCAGTATCTGGTTTTGCCAATTCTTATTCTGCTGTTCCCATCGGTGGGGATGCCCAAGATGTCATGGTTTAACCTCAGCCGGCAACTGAGCACCACACAGCCGCTCGCTCACTCCCCCCACTCCGCCATCCCAGTGGGATGGGGGGGAGAATCGGAAGAGTAAAAGTGAGAAAACTTGTGGGTTGAGATAAGAACAGTTTAATAATTGAAATAAAGTAAAATAGTAATAATAATAATAATAATAGAAGAATACACAAAGCAAGTGATGCACAATGCAATTGCTCACCACCCGCTGACCGATACCCAGCCAGTCCCCAAGCAGCGGTTGCTGCCCTGCCGGCTAACTCCCCCCACTTTCTATACTGAGCATGACATCACATGGTATGGAATGTCCCTTTGGCCAGTTGGGGTCAGCTGTCCTGGCTGTGCCCCCTCCCAGCTTCTCGCTGGCCGGGCATGAGAAGCTGAAAAGTCCTTGACTAGTGTAAGCACTACCTAGCAACAACTAAAACATCGGTGCGTTATCAACATTATTCTCATCCTAAATCCAAAACACAGCACTGTACCAGCTACTAGGAAGAAAATTAACTCTATCCCAGCCGAGACCAGGACAGAGAGTTAGGCATCCAAGTCTTTGCTTTATACTGTTAATGCACACTGCTTGCAATTCGTTTGCAAATGCCCAGGCTTAATCTAACAAGAAGAGAGTCATTTTAGCTGATGGTCTCTTTGCCATTTATAAGTGAAGAAACCTATCACGCAAAATAAACCAGTGGGAGTTTCTGATAAAGATGCTAGTCTCCATTCAGTCAAAGTGGTAACTTTTTCCAGGACAATCTTGATTTTCTACTACCAAACTATGGGTCTCAGAATTATATTCTGCATTGCAGATTTCATATTTGTGGCCTGCAGTCATAGGAAAATTATCCCTCAAAAGTTAATTCAGTAGGACCGCAATATGGGACTTGCTGTTCAAAACAATAGGAACAAAACATTTATTCTTTTCCCTAGCTACCATGGCTAAAAAAAAAAATAAAAAAAATTAAAAAATCAACTTTATCATCTAGAAATGTCACATTTGCTTTGTGTCCTTCAGAATCCATTGATTTCTTCTCTCTTCTTCCCCTGGAGTAATTGCCCAAACCTTTTCTGCCCATCCACACTTTCGCTACCAGAAGCTGCAGAAGCATTTACTATTAGTGTGTGTCAGAAGTGCTAACCTAAAGAGACAATATTAATGAAATAAATAAATCTGTCTGTACGGCCTCTTCTATCCTTTTTCGTTCTTACTTTTCAGGGAGCAGAGGAGGGATTTCCACAATGGTATTGTTTCAGATTAGTATGAAGAAAATCCTTGATCCTTTCTGTGTGCTTGGAAGCCTATAGTAATCATATTAATCCAGGGTCCTTATTGCTGGTTAATGGAATTCTTTTTATATTGACCCAAGTTTCTAGTAAATAGATTTGCATTGATCTGGTGATGTATAGAGCTCAAGTAAGTCTATCTATGTGTAAGCAAATTAAAAACCTTAAGCCTATACAGCCAAACTGTATAATCCCATGCTGAAAAATTGATCCTCTGATACTCTCCTGGGGACATTTTTTTTTCTTTTTAGGTAAAGAGACATCTTCAGTTTCTTTGACAGAGAAAAAGATCAGCATAATATTTGAGAGACACATAACATATTTCACACTCAACAAAATCCAGCTCAAAGCCGCCAGAATAAGTCTTTATTAGAAACTGCACCTTGTATTGGGTAACACAGCACTGATCATTCAGCAGTTGGAATGAACATATAACTGTGTTGCTACAGCATCACTCATCCTTGCTTTCCTGCCTGAGTGCAGAGTTTGATATTTTTGAAGGAAGAAGGTTACCACAGCCTTGCAGGAATGGTAGCCATCACCAAATTCGACACCAGCCTCACCCAAACCATTCCCCTTTGAAGTCAAGTTGGTCTCAGTGTGCCTTATCCCTGTCCCAGCATAAAAACATCAAACATATAGATGTCAAAACACTTAGTAAATAACATTGTCCTTGCTGTATAAATACGGTGATACTGAAGATGCATCCATGAAACCTGTGGCAATAGTAATACAATCTACAAATCTGCATGAGAACCAGGCTCTGGCCACCACTGTGTGGATGTTCACGGCCGCTGAACGGGGAGGGCGGGCACAGCAGAGTGAGCGGCTGGAGCTCCAAAGCATGGTTTCCAAAGGCGCTGCACCCCAAGGGGGGGGGGCTTATCCTGCATCTAGCAAGAACTGCGTTCACCTTGCAGCCTCTCTTCTAAGGGAAGGCACCAAGTGCAGTCTTTCCTTTCTCTCCCACTATGTCCATTAATTACGTTCATTTATTAAACCGGAGATAATCCCACTTCACTATCAGACTGGGCCAATGGCTTCAGAAAGCAGCTGAGGAGCAGGAAGACAGTCACCCAAAGGAGTGGCATGGCTTAAGCTTTATTTCCATAAGAAATTAGGCTAAAAATAATTGTAAAGCTTAACTCAGTTGCTCAGTTGCCAACTCAGTTTCACATACATTTTTGACCCCCCAGCACATCTGCGCTAGATGTAATCCTTGTCTAACATATTCCAGGCTACTAGCACAACATTAGAAAAACCACAACCTTATCCAAGACGCCAAACTGTATATAAAGATCAGCCTACATTTTGGCAACCCAGAGCACAGCACCTATAACTTGGAGGTCGCTTTTATGTTACCCAGTCAATACATGCATATACCTCTGTTGTGTGCTTATACTTTGTGAGCACAGATTGAGCAGAAAAAACACAGAAGCCTGGCAAAAAAACAGTGGTCAGGTTGGCAGAGCTCATGCAGCATTTTCAGAGGGGATGGAGGATGAGCAATATCTCAGTGCTTACCTTACTGGGTGGGAAGGTTTCAAGTGGATCTGTTCAAGAAAGGGAAGGCAGCGTGATTCTGTCATGTAAAAGGCCACCTTTTAGAAACACTAATTAGAATCAAACACTGACCAATAATCTTTAAAACCTCCCTGTTATAAGCATGAATAACTGCAGCTTTGCAAACCGAAGCAGGTGTTGGAGGATGTGGAGATCGTCTGACTGAAAGATCCATATCTCCTGTTTCCCCATGTGTAAGCATTTCCATCGCTTATTTGTCAATATCCAGATTCATTCAAAACAGCATATCAGCAAAAATAGCGTCTTTTTAGTTACTGTATTGCATGCCACAATCCCTGCATGTATTTCAAGAAGTGTTTTCTCTAATCATTACTCTGATTTGCACTGCGAAGCTGAGACCCAGGACTAATATCTAGCCTCTATTCTCCTGTTCACGCAACAGCTCTGCTGCGAGTTTCAAACACAAGGTCAGGGGTGGTTTTCTTTTGATGGGTTTTCCACATGCTTCAGTAAAAGCAGTGTAATACCTTTGCTTTCGTAATGAAGTTGTACACTTACTTCTCAATGATTTCTCAAACACACACACAAGATTATAAAGCACTAAAATAATTTTCCTGCAGGTCAGCTCCATGAACTTGCTTTGGGGTGACAAGAGTGAAAGCCTCCATATCATCACCAGCCCTAAATAGTCAGCAGAACAAATACAGCCCCATCCCTGCATCAAAGGAAACCTGCTGCCTGCCAGGAGCCGAGTACTGCATTATGGCCTTCTTAAAATCAGCGGAAATTTAATGGGATACTAAAGAAAAAATATCAGCATGGGTTTTTAAAACCAATTTTATCACAAAAGCAGTAAATTCCTGTCTGCACAGAGCAAAAGAGCCTTGCCTCTCACTCCTTACTAATGGTAGGCATTATTTGCCGTACGTTTACCTGCAGGATCTCTGAGGAGTGTAGGACACACAGAACTTCTCTTTCTCCAGGTGCAGGAGTCAAACTGAAAAAAAAGGGGAGTAGTATGCCCTGACCCCTCAGCAAGGTGAAGGGACTAACTTGGCTGGCTGTGCAGACCCTCAAGGCTGGGGCACGCTCCTGAGTCCTGCCTACCTCGGTCCTCTGCCCCAGCCCCGAGCTGGAAGGTGACCCGCAGGAAACTCAAAAAAAGCCATTACTGTTTTGTGTCAGCTCAGAAAACCGCAATAGGGCCAGGCAGGGGGGGAAAAAGGCTGGAGAGGAAATCAAGGAAATTCACTTTGGCAGAAACTAGCAAAGCCTTTTTCTGAATGTTAACTATCTAATTTAATGAAGTCTAGAGATCAGTAGAGACAATTGTCACTGCCAGCTTTGATGCCAATCACTGCTCCGGAATAAGAGCCAGTAAATGCATCCACCATACAAAGGGGAAAACAAAAACAAGGCAAGGACTTGACCCTTTGCTCTCATGATCATTTAAGAAGAAAGATCACTTTTCAAAACTGCAGGGAAAAAAGTCTTTCCAGTCAGAACTAGTCAGCAAGAAAAAGGAGAGAGAAATCACAAGGCGAAAGAGTACAGAATTGTAATTTCTCTCTGTCGGTCTGTGGTGCCTTCAGGGCCATCAGCCGGAACTCTTATGGGCTGAAAACCTCTACGTGGGCTGGGAAATTAGGGAAGATTTCTGTAATCCACATCACGGAAGCAGGCGCGTGCTTCCCCCTTGCAGGCAGCTGTAAGTCTGCTGTGCCTTCGTGGCAGTCCTCTCCCCTCAGGGACACACTGCGCCTGTGCCGGTGGGGTCCTGGTATCCTCAGCTCCATCGCTGCCCTCTCTGCATCCTTCAGAAAGCACATGGTGAAGGAGGTTTTTTGCATCTCTGCTAAGTATATACAAACAAAGTCCAAACCTCTGTGCATCGAGGGTATAGCTAAGCAAATTAAGATAGTCTAATTTCTTTCAAGCAGGTTTTTCCATAGAGATTTTCAACGAAAATTTTAAGAGTCATTTTGGTCACTGATCAGCAGTCCTCAGACTGGAAATTCATTTTCATCTCCATTTCATTTTTAAAAAGAAAGGGCAAAAAGTTGTTTTTTTGACTTCACCCTGCAAATGCAGAAAGACAGAGTCTCCCAGAAATTCAACACGGCCCACAGGCCACACTTTAGCAGCCTCTGCTTTTAGGTCTCTAAGTACAAATGCTGTCCATCATGAGGACTTGGAGAGTTTGGGATTACCCACCACTTTCCTGATGGTCACCAAAAACGCATCTCCCACACAGATTCCTGTGTTACTACTGTCTACAAAGACTAACGCAGCTTGAAGGAAAGGTACTAGATGCTTTCTGGGTGCCCTGAACCTGCTGCAGGCATCTGGGCATGGAGAGAAGGTAGTCCAAGACCCCGATTTTAAAGACTGCGACTGGAGTGCAGCACTTTGGTATACATCAGGGTACTCAGCCAGCTTCATCACTAGACAAGATTTACTCAGGAGCTTAATATAGATTCCCCAAAATAAAACAAAGTTACAAAGATGGCCAAACAACATTGTTTGGATTATTATGATTTTACTTCCCAGGAAGGACTCTCCTTAGCACTTCCAGTATTTCAGCTCCCTCGGGAGGGTAGCTGATGACTTCCACTTCTTTCCTGAACATCTGCAGATCTAGAGTTCCCACTCTTACTGTTAAACATAATTTAACATATCATTCTGGACAATCTGCTCCCTCCCTAGCCAAAGGACTGAGAACTCTTCTCTCCTTTCTCATCCTCTTGATGCACTCTTCCTTCTCTGAAACTGGGTTCTGGGGAAGCTCTGTAAGGGAGAACAGCACTTCATCCCCCCTCCCAAAGATTAGGAACCTCAGTTGTGCCCATTTCTTGCTTTACATGACTGTTGCCTGCCCACAGCCTCCTTGAAATGGTCACAACATGAGAAATTCTGATGGTACTAAAAGTGCCCTTAGATTGCATAGTGTTCCACTTACTAAGAGGTTTGCATGGAGTTTCTATCAGGCATGCAAACACAGAAGGTGATTTGGGGATGGGATTTCCCTGAAGGTATGGTCCTTACCTTGTACTCAGTTAGTTTTGGAGGAACGCTGTCACAATGCACAAGCATCCATCCTCTCTCCTGAATGCTGGGATACTCATGAGAAATACAAGATCCTAAATTCTTCTGTTTGACTTTCCCTTGCCTTCTCCCCTGTCTTTCCACCCAAGCTGTAGACCTGAGTCACAAATCATATGATCCGAAGGTCAGGACCATAGGCTGGTCACGCCTCCCAGGAGATGCCCAAGCCCTATTCTCTCTCAACCTGGAGCCATCTCGGGGGCTTCCGAGAGTGGCCAAATGCCCCCAGCCTGACCGACCTTGAGGGCAAGAATCCTTCCCACACCTGGCAGGGCACCAGTGGGTGCTCCAAAGCACTGGGACCCCTTGCAACACCTCTGCATCCCATTTCTTATGGCTGCTGCCCCTGGCTCTGCAGAGGATGAGGACGGCGAGCTCTGCAGTGCTCCTCAAGAAGGCATTCCCTTGGTCTTGCCACTGCTATCCAGCTGAGAAGGCCTGAGAACCTCGGGCACCTCCAGGTGTTGGCGGTTCTTCTCATCTCCTGAGGGGCTTGCGTCTGTTCCCCAAAGGCTGAAGAAGGATTTTCATCCATCAGATGGGTTTTGAACGTGGCCCTGCCAGGAGCTGGCCTTGCAGCAGAGACCCTCCAGCAGCCTCATCCAGCCTCCAGTCTTCCACCCTCAGCCCCCTTCAAGTAATTCCACCGGCTCCTCAAGGACTTTCTCTCGGATGTCTTTGGGCTGCCCCCGGGCCTCTTCCCCAAGGTCTTCCTCTGGGATGTCTTTGGGCTGCCCGCGGGCCAGCTCTGGCAGCGGGACACAGGAGGATGCTCCCTTTTATCCTGCCCCAGGGCACTGTGACTGCTGCATTGCCAGGTGGTGGCACTGTGACATTGGGGTGAGGAAGAGTCCTGGCCCCCCACAGCAGTGAGAGAAGGCCTTTGGGGTGCTGGCCCCGAGGCAGTGCCTGTGCCCAGGAGGCTGTGGTGACCATGCACTGGGCACAGCTGCTGGGCATCCCTGATGCCTTCTCTGCCACTCAGCTCCCAAGGACAAACCTCGTGCTGTTACTCTCCTCTCAGGCCATGGCAGAAACCAACCCTGCAGCCCAGAGACCACCCCTATTAGCCATCCCCTCTCTGCACCAGAGCTAATGTCCATGAGGCCACACAGCAAGGAGGACCAGGGGATAACGGGATGGTTTCAGTAGCTGCAGCCTGGAGGAAAGCCAAAGTGTAACCAGAGCCACAGGCTGGGATGGACGGGTGGAGTGGCCGTTGCAAAACCCCGCCATGGAAATAACACAGGCTTTGAAAAACCAGCGAGTGGAGGTTACACTGGTGTGGTGGAAAGGTTGGTCATTTTCAGACCTAGAACATTTGGGTCCGTGCCCAAAGCACAGCCAGGCAAACGATGACTCTTCCAAACTAAAAATAGCCCATGGCTGCTATTGCCGTCACATCCCCTTCTCCCACTGAAACCAAGCTGCGTGGCTCCTCTGTTAAACACACCAATTGGCCGTGTTTATATGGGATACAAAAAGTGCTTCAGCCACGGGGTAAAACTTCTACAGCTCATTTGTGACTTTAACCTTTTGCAGAGGAGTGGGAGAGGAGAGTTCAGTTGGAAGGGACCTACAACAAACATCTAGTCCAACTGCCTGACCACTTCAGGGCTGACCAAAAGCTAAAACATGTTATTAAGGGCATTGTCCAAATGCCTCTTAAACACTGACAGGCTTGGGGCATCG